>NC_046241.1:1548821-1897643 GCF_009819885.2 Catharus ustulatus
GAGATTGATCTTTCTGAAAATGTGTCAGAGTAGTTGTTAAGTGGGAACAGAGTGGCCAGTGCAGGACCTGTGGGTGCCCCCATGAGCATTCCATGTTTCAGCTGCTCCCCTGGGTGCTCATCTCAAGCCTCTGGGTCCTGACACATGTGGCTGCACAGGCAGGGCTGTGTCCCCAAGCCCAAACTCCATCCCAGCACTGGCATGGAAGGAGAGTTCCCTCAGCTTGGTCTCCTTTGCACTCTTCTATCCAACTGCTACCACTCAGAGATAACCCCAGAACTGAACAGCACAAGTGCACAGGTTACAGGAATGCCCTGACATGTCCTTCCTTCCCTGGCTAGCAGGGAAGAGGGAACAGAGAGGAGTGCAGGCAGGAGATGCTGATTTCCCCTGGGGTTCACCTGACTGTGCTGCTTCTCTGTGCATTTACATGACAACTTGCTGCTGCAAACCAACACTTATGGCAGCCAGGCCCCACTGGCATCGCTGAATCTGGATTTTGGTGCTGCGTTTCTGATGCCTGACACCATTCCAGGGAAGCACAAGCTGTCATCTCCTGGGCTGCTCCCAGCATCTGTACAGACACATCCACTCATGGACAGAGGTGCTGGGAGTTGGGTGCAGTGGGGAGTGGCTGGAGATGCTGGATGTGGTAGTGGTGTGCACCTCCAGTTTTACCAGGCCCCTGGCTCCTCCACTGTTTCCTCACAGTTGGTGGTGACAAGAAAGGAGAAGCTGCTCTGCCTGGGCAGGAAGGATGTGCTGCCTTCTCCTGGCAGCAACAACCTTACCCATAATCTGAATTTTAATTCAGTGAGTGAGCTCTGGAGCTGAGCTGTACTGCCTAGTCCCCACCTGTGAGCTCCTCTGCTGATGTTCTACTCTGAAGGGTCCCAAATCTTTTATTCTGCATTAAGTGCTGTGTGGAGGGCAGGGATATTTTTCCTAAGTCAACTCCAGTCTATGAGAAAAGGAGAGAAATCTCCCAGCAATGGTGCAGGCAAAGCCTCCTAAGGATATTGGCTGTTGTTCCTAAGTTCTGCTTTGGACCAAAGCCTGTGGCTTAAAAGCTGTAAAACACATCCAGAGATTGTCAGTCCTTTGAGATGAGTAGTCCATGAGAAGCATATACAGAATTGTTGGCTGAAAAGGAATTTGTACAACTTCTCCTTCACCACTTCTGTGGGTTGGAGGCTTCAAACAAGTAACTCATTTACAGTCTGAGTTATTCTGCTTTGCTTCTGTCTCTGTTTTGGAGGAGAGCAGACTTTGGGACTGCATCAGAAGTCTTCAGCATACTGGAATGCAGTTTCATTTAACATATATATTTCCTTGGAGTTCCTTTAAGCAAGACTTGATGTAAACTGTGAGCTGAGAAGGAGTGTCTGGTACAGCTTTCTATAGATTTCTTGGAAGCTGCACTTCAAAAGAAGGCTCCCCAGGTGCAGTTAGCATTTTTTGCATCTGTAATTGCAGTCACTTTCTGTACTTTCTGGGAATAATCTGTAGGCTATGATGATCTATACAAAGCATTTGGTGAAATAACTTGTCTGTAGTAATTATGCCTGCAGTGGGCATGTGGAGTTTGACTGGGCTTGGGCCAGCGAAAGTGAATTAAAAAATACCTTGACAATGCCAGGATATGAAACATTACAGATCTGGAGACCTGAATGACTGAGGCAAGACACAGTCAGCAACACAGAGCAAGGCATTAGGCAAGGGAGCCACAAATTGGGTGTGAAGCAAGATGAAAATTCAGGGAGTCCCCAACCCCAGTGCACTGAGATCTCACCAGTGTTGTGGCAGTGGATTTCAATACTCTCTGATTCCCTGCCTGCCTGACTCCAGCCTGAGAGTTGTCAGCAGGAGCTGCTGCTTGGGCAGGTTCCTCCTCCTGGTCACCACACACTTAACTGGTGACTTTTTTGCTTTTTATCTTAGTGGCCATTCAGTGAAGATGATGCAGTGTCCTAATGCCCTGGAATTAGGAAAAAAACCACAATTGGTTTGGGCAGGGCAGTTTACAAAGAGAGATGCCTAAATCAGCTCAGTTACCTGCAGGTTGTGGAGCTGATGGGTGGTTTGACTTCCAAACCAGGGGAGCTCCTGAAGGCCAAGCCACCAGGAGCAGGTGTGAGAGGGGCTTATTGAAACTTCAGTGGCAGAAAAAGAGAGGATATTTCAGGCTTACTGTTCTGAGTGGAAGGTAAATGCTTTTCATCTTCTGCTGGACTGTATCAGGAGGAAATGGAGGAATGGGACAGTTTAAATCAATGGTATAAAGGAAAAAGCAGAGACAGGAAAATGCTTTAATGAAAAATGTTTCTTATCCCTGTTCTTTTTTCTAGTTCAAATGTCAGTTTTGTAATTCCTGGATTATTCTAATCTCCAATGCTTAAGATAGAGCTTTTATTCTTCGCTTAGCAGCCTGACAGACAGGCTTAGCACGAATTTACAGAACACTTGGTGGCAGTGTGCAATTTATGTGAGGAGGATGGGACTTGAACTCCTGTTCAGTCAGGGCAGGATACAGAAGGAAAGTCCTGAGAGGAAGAGCTTGGGAAGGAAATGTGGCTATCTGAAGGATGTCTGTGTGACTGGGGGAGCCTTAGGGTCTTGCCCCAAGCTGCCACAACAAGCCCAGATACAATATTCCTTAAGGAACAGATTCCTCCTGGCTGCTTCAGGCAGGCTTCAGCCACAAGGTCCCTCAATGCAAGCAATGCCTAAGTCGAGGCAGTCAGCTCTTTTGTGATACCATCTTCACTTACAGGACCTCCTCAGCCAGCAATAAAGAGATCAGGAGCCACTCAGATGATTCCACAGGGTTTATTTCTGCCAGGAAGGGGGTTCATGCAGCAGCCTGAATACATGGGATACTACAGGGGTTTTTATAGAGTTGGGGTGACTTGAAAATTGGACCAATAAGCTACAAAACTGAAAACTTATCCAACTACATAGAAGTTTCAGGTGTAAAAGAACCAATTACAGAAAGGATTTAATTCTAGCCAATTATCTCTTAGAAAGATAAGCAGGGGTCTAAGGTATTTTTAGCATTAGTGATTCTAAGTTAGCAGTTTTCTTATCTAAGGGATGATTTTCCAAGGAGGCCTTGTTAGGGTATTAGTTTCTTCCACATCTGTGCCTGCTGGGTGCTCAGGCTTTGCTCTCTCCCTCTCCCTCTCTCTTGCAGATGATGTCCCCATACGAACCTGGTTCCCAAAAGAGAACCTCTTCAGTTTTCACACTGCTACTACAACTATGCAAGCGTAAGTGAAACCACTGCTGTGGCCTTTGTTCTGTATCTCAGACTCCAGATGTGCTCAAAGCTGAGAGCCTGGAGCAGGAGTTGTGTGTTTGGCATCACTCTTGAGGGATGAGAAAGAAAGAAATTTGTCTCTTGTTAATTTTCTTTCCCACTTACTAGTTCTTTCCTACTGCTCTCTTTTGTTTGGTTTTACCTTCTTTAAATCCTGGGGCTACCCTGCTCTTCTTTGCTTCCCTGATTTTTTTTTTTGTCTGTGACACTGTGGCCTGACTGCCTCTGCAGAGCAAAGGTCTTGTGGATCACCAGCTGAGACCCTTCACCAGCTGCTTCTGCTGCACACACTTCCCAAGGGAAGGCTATTCCAGGCTTCCCTGCATCCCTCACTCCAGAGGGATGCCTTCCTCTGGGATAGGATGTAACCCTGCAGCTCTGTGCTGGTCTGCACGTGGGAAGAAGTGGCAGTAAAATCCCTGCAAAATATGAAGGGCTGTGAGTTAGGAGGAGCCCTTCCCTCTGCACTCCATGCAGGTTTTGGTGCCCCTGGGTGCTGTTTTTGGAGGAGGCAGCTCTCAAAGCCTGAGGAGAGTAAGGGAAGCCTTGTCTCCAGGTTGGACCTGGCTTGCCAGGTAGTGCTGCCTTCCTGGTTTTCAGTATTTCCCACTTGACTGGAAAACCAAGGCAAGCAATGAGGGAAACCAGATGCTGTTCTGCTTTCCAAGGCCCTTCCCCAGCCTTGTCACATTTTCCCTGTGTGTTTCTTCCAATGTTTGGGACACCCTCAGCTCTCTGGCTCTCTCTGTTTTCTTCTTGTCTAATCTGGTGTCCTTTTTGTACTCTTGTTTCTGTGACATTTCTTCTTTCCCTTGCACTTTTCCCTCCCCAAATCCTGAAAAGAGGCTGATTATTTCTCTTGGGATAACCCAGCCTGGAACAGACCTGGAAGGATTCATGCAGGGAGGGCTGGATCTGGAGTTGAGGAGTGGGGTAGCTGCATCCCCCAGGAAAAAAAAAAAAAAAAAATTTGAAAAATATTGGCTGGTAACAGTCAATGGTATTTCACAGTTGTGATCTGACCCACAAACCATGTGCAAAATCAGCACATTTGGACACAGCCTTTGCTGTCTGAATTTGTATTTTCTGGGCAGATTTGTTGCAGGATGATGGCCCATGGCTGGGCTTACAGGGCCTGAAGGCCTGTGTGGGGTTGGTTTGGGGAATGGTGTCCTGAGGGGACCCTTGAGGAGCACAACTCCCCTGGTTGATGTGACTCCTTGGTTAACATTTCTGGAGCTTCTGTGCTGCCTCTAAAAGTGACACAGAAACACCTCCAGAAGTTCAGGGCACCTCCCCAAAGTGCTGGGGTGGTTCTCCAGGTGCCTTGCCCTCTGCTCCAGTGTTTTCATCCTGCTGTGCCCACTCCCTCCATGGAGCAGGCAGCATGGGCCAGCTTGGCAGTGTTGGTTGTGGTGGGAGCAGCTCTCCCTGCTCCAGGAGCTCGTGGTGCTGCAGCCTCACAGGCCACACTCAGCTCTTGTACACCTGCACATTCTTTGGGTCTACGTGGAGCACATGTCAGCCCTGCCCCAGGGAGGATGGAGCTCAGTCAAGGAGGAGTCTCACCACTGAGAAGTGTTTAATTTAAAAAGCAATTTCCTTCTACCTGACAAGAAATATTCCTTCTGGAGTGAGAATTCCCTCTGAACACTTGCTGGAGCTGAGCATTAATAAATTCTTCTTCTCTCTCTTTTCCCCTGCATCTCCTGGAATCTCTAGCATCTCGTAAGTATAATCTTAATTTTTTTATTTCCTTGTCTGTTGGTGTCCTGGATTAACTCTCCTCTCCTGTCCATCACATTCACTCGTGCTTTCCCTGTGCTAGGGGCTGTCTGTCAGCTGCCAGGAGGTTAGGTGGCTATAGGTTAGGCCTATATGGATCCCACCAAACCATCCTCTTCCTCTGAGTGCAGCACTGAGTTGCTGGCACACTTTGTCCCTCTGGGATGCTGGTGTGCAGAGAGGGTGTGGCTGCAGCTCCCAGGTCTGTTCTGCAGAGCAGGGATGGTGGTTGCTCCTTTGGGCCACGTTCTGATGTTGGAGGAGCAGCCCTAGGGAATGAGGAGCTGTGGTTTGAGTGCCCTGACCCACTGCTGCCCGGCCCCCTGGGCAGCTCAACCTCTGTTGTCTGCCAAGAGCTTCCCTCTGTGTGTCCCTTGTCCTGTCCACTTCCAAGCTGTGGACTTGGTTAATGGCTTGAAATGGTTTCCCAGGGCGTTCAGGGGCTACGCAGAGAGGAAGAGACGGAAACGAGAGAATGATTCCGCAGCTCTTATCCAGAGGTAGGGCCCCTTCCCCGAGCTCTGACTGCTGTTGCATGGGCCCTTGGGGTCAGTACTGAACCCTGCTGGCATTGACCATGGCTGTCCCTGTCTCTCTGCTGTCCTGGGGACGCTGGCAGTGGCTCTGCTGGAGCTGAGGATGTGAATGATGCTCAGGAGAACTATCTCCATCTTCTTAAAGAACGCTGTCAAGTTGCTTTTAGCATTCCACATGATCTGTGCCTCAGGCAGAAAAATACATCCTTTAAAAAGTTAAAGATGCAATTTTACCATTCCAACTTGGAATTCTAGATCATCACAGAATGGCTTTGATTGGAGGACATTTAAAATATGATCTAGTTCCAACTCCCCTGCCACAAGGAAGCATTTGAGGTTAGATGAATACTGTACGTGCCATTGCTGCATCTACAAATGCACCTCAAAAATCTGAGACCTAGGCAAAATTGACATCTCTAGTGACCAAAAGTCTATTTTTGAGTCTTTTTTTTTCAATAATAGAAGGGAAATAAAAGTGGATGGGGATGGATTCTTTGTCCAGGTGTTACAGAAGGGGCTGGTCTCCTTCTGCAGGCTTCCTGTGGCACATCACTTACTCACAGCAGGAATCAGAACTGGTTTGGTTTTTTAAATGTGCCAAGACTTGTGGCAGCCTACTAAAAAGGATAACACAGCATCTGTGTCTTTGGTTTAAAACTACCATGATCATTTCAGCACTGTTCAAAACCAAGTGGGAGAAAAACATCAGGTTTTCTTAACTGAGAAATTGCCAGGCAATATCTTTCTTTAGCAACTTCAGAGTGTTGAGGTTTTTTTATTGATAACAAAGAGAAATAAAAATCCACTCTAAACGAATAGTGTATCTTTAAAAGGAGAGATTTCTCAGAATTTGTTAGGCAGAGGCAAGTCTTAGTTAGAAAATGGCTTGTGAGTGCAGGAGCAGTTGTGTCCTTTGGTGGGGCTGTGTAGTCAGGACAGAGGATGGAGTCACCCAAGCCATGGCCAGCGTGTTCCTTCTCCTGTGCACCTGGGCTGGGCAGGGCAGGCAGCCTGGCTGTGCCTGTCCTGTTCCAGAGAGGAGATGGGACAGCACTGAGGGGACAGCTCCTGCAGGGAGTGAGGAAAACCCCACTGTGGGTTTGGGTGTTTCTTGTGCAGCCCTTTGTGGGTGGTTCAGGGTTCAGCTGTTCTCACACAGAACAGTGCTGAGTCCTGGTGTCCAGGGAGGCTGCATTGTGTGGTGACCACAGGGATGCTGCTTGTGGAGTGAGGGCTGCCCAGAGCTTTGCCCACTGCAGGAGCAGCCAGAGAGGGGAGTGTGAGAGGTGCTGCCAGGAATTTGGGTAGTGAAAAGAATTCTGGGCAGGGTGTGGTGACCCACTGCAGGCAGAGCTGCAGGGTGTGGAGTGGGACTGCAGTGTCTTGCAGCCCCTCTGGCTGGGATGGATACCCTGGAGGTGCTGTGGGCCGTGCAGACCATGAGGCACACTGGAGGAGAGCTGTTCAGAAAAGGGAGGGGTAATGAGATTTCATTGCTGAAACTTGAGGGATTCTGGTTTTTGTCATGATAGGTGAAATGATCTTGCAAGGGATCAAATGCCACAGGGTTCCTGGGTGCAGTTGCAGGAGCCAGGCAGGAAGGCTGGGCAGGTTTGGGGAGCCCCACTGCTCACAGAGCTGGTTGCAGCTTTCCCAGGGCCAGTCCTGTCATACTGATCAGCAGGCACAGAGGAGTCTGAGGAGCCAGGCAGCTGCAAGAAGCCCTCAGAAACATCTCGATGTTCACAGCATGGCCATAGTAGGAGGCAGACCCAGACTTGCACTATTTTTCCAAAGTAATGGTTTTTCTAGAAGAAAATAGATGGAGGAAAAGGCCTTTGTCCCATTCTGTGAGTATTTAGTGCAGTGGTTAACCTTGAACAGCTGGATTCTCCTTGGAGCTGCCCTGAGCAGTGTTTAGGAGACAGTATTTAGATCTGTCATGGGAGAACCCAAGCTGTCCAGGCAGCTGGGAGCAACCTTCTTCCATGGCAAATCTGCTTTACCCCTCTTCCCCCAGGGTAGAAGAAACTCCTGAAGAAACTCCTCTGGGGAGAGGACAGATGAGCATTGAACAGAAAAGTTGGTTTTATTCCAAAATGCCAAAAGCCCGAAGGATGTGACAGTGGCCTTGGGCAATTAACATTGGTGCTCAGTGTCTGGTGTGATCTCAGGCTCACAACAGACCATAAAGATTTCCATATCACATAGCTCTATGACTTTTTTTGTGTAAAGAGCAGCCCTAGTTCCCTTAAAAAGTTGTATTTATTTGGATTTTGATCTAATGCACTCTAAGATCCCAGAAGGCTTTGTACAAAGAGCCAGGCCAGAGATGTGTCTGAAGGGGCACTTGTCTGATCCACAGCAGTGAATCTTCATGTACCCAGGCAGAGACAAATCTTTGGGAAACATTAATAGCCCAAGCATAGACAGAAGTTTGGCATGGAATAATGCTGCCCCCAGCTGCTGGTTCTGCTTCTTGCTGAATTTGGAGCCTGATGACAACAAGGGATCCCAGGCCAAAGAGAAGTGCAGGGGTGACATGGGTGAAGTGCTCTCCCATGAGGACTGAGTTTGTGTGGATCTCTGGACAGGAGCAGATGTATCCCAGTTTCTCTGAACAGCTTCTTGTCAGTGCTGGAACTCTGTTTTGGTCAAATCAGTTTGCTAAAGCATCTGCATGGTTGTGCCATGTTCTTACTCATCCCACTTACCTGTGTCTGAGCCACACAACTTGTGACTTACACATTCACCAGCTGTGGTGTCTGTTGCCTGGTGTTTGCCCTGTGTGTTGGGGGGCACAAGGAATCCAGGGAGGCTCCCCTACTCCAGAGGCTCTCTCTCATCCTGGGATTGCACTGGGGGTGAAGCCACAGTCACTAAATAGGATTCATGGAGAGGTGACACTGCTCTTGATGCTGATTTTCCCTGTCTCTTCTGGTGTCCTGTTTGTTCTGTCCTGTTCCTGCCTCTTGAGTGATGAGAAACTAAGAGACGCTGGTCCCTTGCACTGGGAGGGGCTGGACCTTTGCCATGGCCTCTCAGGAGGGGCCAGGACATTCTGTTTCACACAGACCTGACTCTGGGGTGTAGCTGCTCTCCAGGGCTTTCCCCTGGAGCTGTGTGCTCTGCAGCCCCTCTGGACCTGCCTGTGAGGCCAGGACAGGGCAGTACACAGGGAGAGCAGGTCCGTGGGGACAGGCAGCACCAATGAACTCTGCTGTGCAAGGAGGGAGAACCTGCTTTGGTCCTCCCCAGCTCTGCCTGGAGAGGCTGCATGGTTACCAACAGCACAGGAGGAGTTTTAGGAGCTGCTATGTTTGGGAATGAGCACAGCCACAAGCGTGGTGTGTGCAGAGCCTGAGCACCCCACGTTCCTGCTGGAGAGAGGGGAGCAGTTACTGCTCTTTACCAGGAAAGAGGGAATGCTGCCAGCACAGGCAGTGGCTGTCCTCAGCAAATACAGCACAGGTAAAGCTTAACCAGAGAAAAAGGAAAGCAACCAGGAGGGAAGGGGGCTGCACTGTGAGACCCCACTTGCCCTGTACCACCAGCCCAGGGAGCTCAGAACAGCCCCACTCAACAAACATCACCATCCCCAGCACTAAATCACTGCAGGCTGGGGACCTGTCTCTAGCTTTGGAATGCCAGGAAGGAAATATGCCATCATCCCTATTTTATTTTCTTCCTCCCTGTTTTCACAGTCCTGCTGGGCCCAGCTGTTGCTCTGTGTTGCCTTTCTCAAAGGTTGTGTTTGGCTTTTCTTTCAGGAATTTTCGGAAGCACCTCCGCATGGTGGGGAGCCGAAGGGTTAAAGCACAAAGTAAGTGAGCACCTGGAAGTGTGGCTGTGAGGAGTTGGCTTTGTGGGCTTTGTGGGAATTCTGTCACATTCAAATGTAGGTTGAAAGGACCTGGCTTTGGGTTGGAGAGAGGATTTGACCTGTTGGTGCCATTTTACCCTACAAACAAGAAGGCCAGGTGGTTGCAAGTGTCCAGGACATGTGGATGCCTGCAGCAACCTGGGGGCTGTTCCCAAGGACCCTCTGCTGTGGCTGTGGGCCATCCCTGGTGCAAGGCATGGAAGGAGAGCTGCAGCATCTTTGTGCCCTGTGTGGATCACTGGTGTGGAGGCTGTTGAGGAGAAGCTGAGCTGGGAGTCCAGCAGAGCTGCCTGGCCTCTCTTTGCAGCTGTGACCAGCTGTGGCTCCATGTGCCACACAGACTGCTGGCTGTCCCCTCCTCCCCCATCCCACTGCCATCTCCATGGCAGCACCTGGGGGAGAGTTACCTGCTGGGAACTGAGATGATGGTGGAAGGAAGAAAGAAAAGCATCAGAGAAGAGATTGGAGCAGGTGCAAATCAGGGGAAGAAATCATTCTCACTGGGGAAGAAATCATCTCTTAGGCCTACAAAGTGGCAGTTCCCTTTCCCTGGGGAAGGCAATAGTCCTCCAAAACTTGATTGGGCAACTCCCTTAGTGCTGTGAAAGTGATGTAACCTGTTCCTGGGAGCTGAGGATTGCTCCAGAAGAGAAAGCATCTTGTTCTTCCCACCCCCTGGCCAGGCATCATGTACAGAGTGCCTGCAGTAAAGCTCTGCTGAGTTCAGTTTGCATTCTTTCCTTTCTCATACGCTGTGAGAAGTGATCAGCAAAGAGCTTTGCCCTTTCCAGAGTCTTCATTGACATCTGAGTTAGCACTGCCTGACATGGACAAGCCTCACCTCCATGAAACTCAGGCACGGGAACTCTTGGGTCATGTTTTGAAAGCTTTCTTTTTGAGCACAGTAGCTAAATGCCTGGGTTTAACTGAGAGCTGAGGATGGAGATCACCTGAAGAACTGAAGATGTGGTTTGTCTCTCCAGACACTCACCGTGGCCACACTTCAGCAGCTGCTCTTGTCATGCTGATCATAGTGAATTCCTGTGCTGCTGTTACTCAATTCCCTGCTGCTCACTCTCTGCCACCAGAAATAGGTATTAGTGCCCATAAGTGGCTGTTAATCCCGGCATAATGGCTCTCACATGGGCTTGCCAAGTCAGACATGGTGGTTGCCAGTTCCCAGGAATTTGCCTGCGGTGCAGCTGTCTGAGCCAAGCTCCCTGGATTGTGCTTGGGAAATGCCGGTGCAAACAATACAGCACTCCTTGGGAGGAAAAAAGCTGTGAGTAATGCTCACAAGAGTGCAAGCAAGCAGAGGCTGAAGGATTTCCTCTTTAGCAACAAAATGGAGAAAACATAAGCTTTCCAGAGACATCCCCTCTCTGCTGTTTGGCCCCACTCTGACTGGGATGCCAGTAGAACATGAAGGGAGAGCTAACTGGAGAGCTACAGCCTTCTTCTGGGCATGCAGGTGTTGTTAGCTGTGCAGTGCATGTTTCTGTGAGGCCTTGGGAGTCTGAGCATTTACACTGAGACACTGGACTGGCCTTGCTTAAATTGAGGTTTGAGCTGTGTGCATTTAAGGAGAGACCATCAAGTGTTGTCCTTTTTCTGTGTTCCATGTCCCATCCTGTGCACAAGTGGGCACTTTGTCTCTGCTGTGTGGAAAGGACTCACGTTTTGCAAGTGGAAGGACCAGCCCAGGGGAGTCTGTGATGTGTGGCTTTGGTGGCAATCTGCTGGATGATTTTTTGCTGGCAGCAGCAGAGATGCTTTGGGATCTGTTAATGTCGTGCTCTGGTTTTATCCTTTAGCATTTGCCGAACGGCGTGAGAGGAGCTTCAGCAGGTCCTGGAGTGACCCGACTCCCATCAAAGCTGATCCCTTCCATGACTCTCGAGAAAGTGAGTTCTGAGTCCTTTGAGCTTCCTCCTGTGGGCAAACCCTCCAGCAGTTGCTGACTGGAGTCCCACTGGAGTAACTCCTCTGTGCCCTTCTGTCCTGTCTGTGATCCTTTTTTAGTTTCCTGAGATCGGAGCAGGTAACGCTCCAGGTGTATGCACCTGTTCATCTGTGTGTACCTGTATTTATTTGTAGAGCACCACTCATTCAACCTCAGGTTATTGAGCAGTTGCCAAAGGGTACCCAGTGGTACAGCTCTCTTACAGTCCTCTGTTGCCATCATCCCTTATCCTCTTGGCACCAAAACAACCTCTCTGGAAGCTCGCCAGTCCAAGGCTGCCTTTACCATAGTGGGGCTAACATGGCTTCCCATGCAGGAGCCCCTTCTGAGCTCTTTCCTAGCCTGGAATAGCTCAAGAACACAGCTGATGAGATGGAGCTTTGATCTCCTGCACAGGTGATGGCTTGGGGCAATCTGATCTTCATTTGGGCTGCCAGGAATCCCTCTGGGAATCCCCAGTAATGCTGCCATGTTCTGCTTGAGGGGTCTCAGATGCTGTTGTGTTCATTTACAAGAAGGAATGCCAGCATCTTCCCACTGTATTCTTATAAAGGGAATGGCTGTTTTACACAGATTTTATTGCAAGCCTGTAGGCAGGAGCTTAGTGGATATGAGTTTGCCCATGTTGAAATGAATTTCATTGATGAAATGTCCTGATCTACCAGGTAAGCACGAGATCTGGCCCTGCTAGGTGTAGAAGAGCCAGGTTGCAGGGGGAGGTGTATGAAAGGCAGTCTGGCTCTTCCCTGCTCTCTCAGCTGCCTGAAGGTGGATGGAAAAGCCATGGAAAAGCTGTGGTTCACACAGGCTCCAGGCACTGCCCAGCGACACTTGGACATCCCCAAAGACACAAACAGTGGCACCTCAGTTCTCTTTCCTCAGTCCAGCAACCATCTTTGTTTTTAACCTTTAATGGTCAATTATATTCCTTCCAGATGTTTTTTTCCCCAGGAGCATTGAAGGCCAACAGGTAAGGTTGTTTTGAAGAGCAAGTTCAAGTCTACTGTTGCAATATGACTGTGTTTGTTGCAGCTGTCCTCACGCACGCTCTAAGACTTCTCTGCCAGGATCAGTCTGACCAACAAGGCAGATTTTCTTTTTAATCCCTCAAAAGATGTAGTCAGAGCAGTAATTACTACAAGGAGACCAGCTTTGAAGTCTTTGGACTTTTGCTTATCAGCCTGGCAGTGCTGAAGTGTAGAGAGTCTGTCTGTGTTCTGTCTCCTTCCCCATTTCTGGAGTGACAGGGTGACTGTTGTGACTTAGCATTTGAAAACCAAGCTTGGTGACTGCAAGAGTGATGAAGTTTTGTGACATGTGGTGTGAGCTCTCTGTGCACTCTTCATTTGTTACATGTTTGTCTGTTTGAAGACACCAGCCCCAGAGTGGTGTCTGTCACTCTGTGGGTGACACGAGTGTCGTGGCACCTCTTGTGAGGAAGCTGCCAAGGCAGGATGGAGTGGGGAAGGCTGTTCTGCCCTTGTGATGCTCCCTGTGTTCTGGCAGGCCATGACCTTCAGGATTCCTGCGGGACTCTGGATGGTGACTTTGACTTGAACTGGGAAGCAGAAAAGGAACTTGAAGCCATGGCATGTGATGGAGAAGACTTCATTCCACCAAAAATAATGGTGAGAGTTTCCAGCTTATTCTCTGCCTGTCCTTTCAGTGCTGCTAAGTTCAGGATTTTCAAGTCTGTTGTATAAGCACTGCCTCAGGTGTCTGTGAGGGTCACTCAGAGGTGAACCATGACACAAAATGGCTTCAGGTCTGTTATTGCTGGGGGTAATGCATTGAAAGAAAACTAGAAGGAGGGATGTGTAGTCCAAATCAGAGCAGGACTAACACCAACACAGAACCAAGTCAGCCTAAGGCTTGTTAACCCTGAAAATAGAGACCTGAGCACCACTGCCAACTCTGCTCCCACAGTGAGGAACTGAGGGGGTTGGAATCACAGCAGAGTCCAGAGTTCTGCTGCTGCTGGAGCCAGCTGAGGCTTCAGCCAGAGCTATCAGGCACTGTCTGACACCTGCAGCCCTGTGCCTGGTGCAGTGCCAGCCCTTGGCTGGACCTTGTGCAGGTCCCACCAGACACTGAACATTCTGTACAGCCAAAAGGAGCTTTTTCAGGAGTGATCCTTGCTGGGATACAGCCATCCATGGTGGTGCTTCATCTTCTGTGCACCCCAGTCTCCCCTTTCCAGACTGTTCTGGGCCCAGTGCAGCCTGAGGGCAGAGCTGTGTACTCATGTGTTGAGAGTCAAGGAGATGGTGACACTCAGGGGCTCTTGACAGGCCTGGGGGTGCTCTGGGCTGGAAACTTTTTTTGGGATGTGGATGGACTGGGTTAGCTGCTGCCTCTAGTTAAACACCTGAGAACAGCTGAACAGGGCACTGTTTTATGATCTTTGTGCTTCTGTCCAGACTCTACTGTCTTCTCCTTATGCTGTTGCACCATTTTTTCCCCTTTGCAGCTCATTTCTTCCAAGGTGCCCAAAGCAGAATATGTCCCAACAATTATCCGCAGGGACGATCCCTCCATCATCCCCATCCTCTATGTAAGTAAATCACTTCTGCTGTGAGTGAGAACAGGAGTCTCACAGAGACTTTTTTCCTTCCCTAGTTCCTGTTAGGGTGACTCCAAAATGCTGATGTGATTTGGAAGAGCTGTCAGGAAGCTTGGGGGTGTATTGAACCCAGCTTTGGGGTCTGGGGTAGCTTTGTGGGGGCTCAGGTCTAGGTGGAATAGTCAGGTGGGTGGAAATAGCACACATGGGCTCTGGGATCTGCAGCCCAATCAAGCTGCATGGGAGGATTATCAAGGGAAGGCAGGGCAGGCATTGCCAGGATTGGGGCTCCTCCTTATGCTCATCCTTGGTATAAGCAGCACCTGAGAGCTCGGTAGTGAGCCACTACCCCACGTGCAGTGGAGCATCCCTTCAGTCATTAATTGAACTCTGACTTTTCACTGCAATCTGGCCTGAGCAGGTGTCTGAAACTGCAGTGAGGAGTCAAGGGTTTCTTTTTCCTAATGACTGAATTTGGAAGGGAAGGTGGGACTGAGAGCCCAGCAAGGCCAGTGTCAGCAGGCAGTGCTGCTGGGGCTCAGCCTTGCTGGTCTTGCCTCTCTTCCTTGGAGGGTTATTCACTTGTCCTGATCACCTGCTATGGCAGAGGCAGCTGTGCTGAGAGTGCAGCTGTTTGTCAGCCAGCTTGGACAGGGGTAAAGCCAGAGAGTAGCTGCAAAACATGGGCCAAATTGGCATTGCTGATGTTGGCTGCATCTGAGGGACAGTCTGTGCTTTGGATGTGTCTGCACATTCAGCTTCAGGCCTTCAGGTGGATTTGATCTTTATGGACTGTTCAGTCTTCAGCTTCTGTGCTTTAGGGTGAGGGTTACTGCTGCTGTGACCAGCAGCCATCAGTTGGTGTAAATGTGCTGTTAAAGCATCCTTGGAATGGGATTGTGTGGTTATTAGGGAGCTGGTGGAGTGACAGTGAACCTTTATGTGTCTTCTGTCTTGGTTTCCAGGACCATGAACACGCCACCTTTGATGACATCCTGGGTACGTGAGCATTACCTCCTTTCATTTCCTGCCCATTGCAAATGTAACCATCAATATTTAAGTCACTCAGCTGCTCTGTGCTTCAGCTGCCACTCACAGAGGTGTTTTTGTCACCCCAGTGACCCCTGGCAGTCAGTCAGCTGCTCTTGGATGTGCTGCTGTAATAAGCATTCACTTCTGTGGCTGTTTTCTGTGCTGAACTCATGGTTTGTGGCAGGGAAACTGAGGCACAGGGCAGCAGGTGCCTGTTCATTGTACCTGTGGTGGGGAGGGGGAGCAGTCACAGAGGGCCAGGAGGGCTGGGTCTGTTCTGGAGCTGTGGTCACTACAGAGCAGTGTCTGGTGCTGTTCCATCCCTTTTCTGCCCTGTCACCTGCTGACATTTCCTGCTCCCCTCAGCATCTTTGGCATGTACTGAGCACCCCTGCCAGCTGCACATCTTCCTGCCCTCAAGACTAAGTGTAAAGAAATAATCTTATTTTGACTTTTGTCTATGGTTCATCTTTTCCAACTTTTTTTTTTTCCCCCAGAGGAAATAGAGAAGAAACTTAACATTTATCGGAAAGGCTGCAAAATCTGGAAGATGCTGATATTTTGCCAGGTACATGAAAGTTGTTGAACATTTGGGTGATTTGTTACAAATTTGTCTTTTTCTATGGGGAAAATGACATAGAGGAACCAATATCCCAAAGTCAGCTTGCACTAAAGTCGCTGCCAAGGCACAGCTTTCACTTCCCATTTCCCAGACATGCAGCAATCTGAAGTTGCTGTGACAGCAGGAAATCAAATCTGATTTAGTAAGGTCAAGTCAAGAGCTGGACTGATTCTGACCCCAGACAAACCAACACTGACATAGAAAGGATTCCAGAGACAAGAACAAGCACTTGCAGTGTCACAGTTATGGTTTCCATCCAGCTTCAGTGTGACAGTGATGGTGGTGTGTCTGGCAGATGGCTCAGCTGGGCCAGAGGATGCAGGAAAAGGGTCAGGCTGGAGCTGTGGCTGGGGCAGGTCCAGGCCCTGCTGGATTTGGAGGTTGCTGGGGACTTCCTTCCCAAGTTTGCTGTTCCTCCTGGTGGTCAGCTGTGCCTTGAGAAGTGAGGGAGGTGACCTGACTTAACTCCCTCCATGTGCCCAGTGCTGCAGAGGAGCAGCTTTGCTGCACACTGGCCTGGAGATTGTGACTTTTAATGTTCCTGGTGTTGTGTCAATCTGTTCATGCCCCCTGCTGCCTGAGTCCAGTTCCTCTGCAGTGCTGCTGTCCCTGCTGTGCTCAGCTTCTCTTCTGCCCACCCCAGCATCCCCAAGTGCCAGGGACTTTCTTGTCTTCCCTATTACTCTCCAGCCACCCACAGTGGCGTTTTTAATCTATTATTGTGCCTTTCTAGAGTGATGTGGGCACAGAACAGCAAAACCCAGGGAATCCAGCCCCCAGCACACTGCCTGTGTGTGGATGCTCTGCCCGCAGTGCAGGGCTGCCCTACTCCCTTGTGGCACTTCTGGGAATGGCTGGGCAGGACAGGAGTGGCATCGGGGGTTTGTTTCCTCGGGCCCGTGCAGAGGGGTTCCCATCTGTCTGTCTCTCTTGCAGGGAGGCCCCGGGCACTTGTACTTGTTAAAGAACAAAGTCGCCACTTTCGCCAAAGTGGAGAAGGAGGAAGATCTGATCCTGTGAGTGGCTCTGTTGTGTTCTGGGCTGGCATGGAGTTTTTCTGCTGGGTTTACTCAATGTTTGCAGCACATGGTGGAGCAGGAGAAGTGAGGAGAGCTGGGGTGGCTTGGTCAGGGGAGGAGGAGGCTGAGGAGACGCTGAATAGCAGCTCACAGTTCATTCAGGGGTGACAGCAAAGGTGGCAGAGCTGAGCTTGTCCCTGGAGTGCTGCAGCCCTGTCACCAGATTTATACTTCTACCTGAGTCTATGTGGATAGAGACTGTCAAAAGAGGAGGGGAAAAAAAAGGATATTTATTCTACTGAAAACATCTTTGCTGACCAGAAATGAGAACATGCACCCCGAGCCTCTGGTGCTGTGATACCATTGCTAAGCTGGTGACTATGGCAGAAAGCCAAGTGTTCCCCACAGCTGACTCTGGCCAAGGGGAAATGGAATTTGTCTCTGCAAAGCTTGCTCAAAGTCCAGCTTGTTATTGAGGAGGCTTTTCACTAACATGCCAGCTTTCAGCTTGGAGTGCTGAGCAATTTTGCTGCTCCTTGCAGAGAGTAAAGTTTTGCCTGTTTTGCTGCCTACTCGCTTGTGCTGGCTCAGACTTGCTTGGCTAACAGTGCCTGGCTGTGGGGGAGAGGATGTACACCAACCTGCTCCTACACAACTTTTTGTTGGCATGAGAACTGAGTATTAAAATCAACATCTGCTCAGCAGTCTCATGCCCTGGCACAAACACTGGCTGTGGAATTCTCCAGCACGTGTGCACATCCACGATTCTGAGCACATCCCAGGCATAGCTGCTCCCAAGCTGATAAATCAGGGATCTGCAGAAAACTGTAAACACAGAGCTGAAAGTTTAGGAGCTTGGAATTGAACATCTCCATCCAACCTGTGTTTTCCTGAGAGGCAGTGCTGAGGAAAGCTGAGGGTGCAGACTGGCTGGAACACCCATGGAGGAATTTCTGGGCTTTAGAGCCTCCCAAAAGTCTGCTCCAACTCTCTGCCCAGGGGAGGGGGTCGTGTTTCACATCCCTCAGACACTGAGTGCCTGGTCACAGTCACCACACATCAAGTGGGGGTGACTGTGGGCAGCACCAAGCACAGGCTGACATGGCTGGGCTGTGTTGTCTCACTCAGAACAATCTCTCCAGCTGTTCCCTGCTGATTTCATGCCCTGGAAATGAACCAGTGCACTGAGAACCCTCGTGTTCAGAAAGAGCAGTTGTTGGTAGAAATGAGAAAGAGGAAGCTGGAGGGATGCTTGGTAAAATTGTCACTCCAGAAGCACTCCTGGGGGACTTAGCTCCTTTCTCCTTACCTTGGAGTTCCCTTTGCCCAATGGGCTGCTCCTCCTTTTCGGCCAGTGACTTAGACCCGCTCCTCAGGCCCTGGCTCTGCCCCTGTTCTTTCTTGTCTGAGATCCAGTGGCTCTTCCTGAGCAGTTTCCTGCCCAGGCTACAAACCCTGGGCCATGTGTGAGTGCTGAGTGCACACATCCTTGCTATGAGGAGAGATTTTTTTTTTTTTAAATGATGTGTTCTGTTTTTTCCAGCTTCTGGAAGAGGTTGAGCCGGCTGATGAGTAAAGTCAATCCTGAACCAAATATCATCCACATCATGGGCTGCTATGTTCTTGGAAACCCCAATGGGGAGAAGGTAGGAGCTTGTGGGTTACCCCTGGAATATTTGCTGGGCCCAGGGAGGACAGAGTCACACTGGGAGCTCTAAATCTGCCTCTTCTGCTGGGTGGGAATGTGAGTGGGAGAGCCACCCTCTGGATTGTGGGGCAGGGAAGGAAGGATTAGTGATATGCAGGACAAATAACTGAAACCTTTGAGGAGAAGAGTTGTTCAAAGTACTTGGTTTATTTATTTACTGGTGAGATAGATAATTTAAAGGACATGGGTGGAAGGTTTTCCAGAACAAAGGTGGGCAGTTCTGGGTGCTCAGGAGTCATCATTGTTTTCACTGTTAACTCTGATATGTTGTTTTCCTTTCAGCTATTTCAGAATCTGAAAAACTTAATGAATCCTTATAGGGTTGCCTTTGAGTCTCCACTTGAACTATCAGCTCAAGGTAATTTATTTCCTGAACAAAAATGCACACACACACACCTTGCTAACCAGTCTGCCTCCTTCAGGGGACATCTTCATCAAAAAGCAGTTTTGACTCCCTTAAGTCCTGCCATGGTCTTTGTTTAACTTGTAACCACCCTGTGTGGTTCAGCTGCTGCTCCTGGCTTTCCCCTTGCAGTTCCTGCATATGTTCACATTTCAAATGCCCTGTTTGTTGTGCCTGAGGCTGCAGAGGCCTTTCCCAGGATCCTGGCAATGCAAAGGAGACAGGCTGAGTGTAGGAGAATCCATCATTACTAGGGCGTGAGGAGTCTGTGGGGGAAATCACATGGAGCAGAGCCTTTTCTGTTGCCAGGTGTGCTGGGGTCTCTTCTGCAGAGCTCAAACCACTGGCACCAAGTGAATTGTGTAAATAAGCAACTGGGATATGGCCCATCAGAGCCATTCTACAGCTCAGTCAGCTGTCTCTTTTCCCTTTTTTGTTTCCTGTAGCTCAGATGTTTCAAGAAGCTACAGGATTTTTCCTGTTTGCTGATCAATGTCAGTAATTCACAGTGCAGTTTCACAAGCAACAGATTCTGCATTTGCCTGTGTTCTTTTATCTTTGCTGCAGTTCTTGGCAGATAAAACCATGCAGGATTCAGCTGTAGGCACTTCTCTGCTGCCCCCAGCTCTGGTCTCAGCATTGCTGGGTTTTCCTTACCTCCCTTCACCCTCAGGAATGTGCAGGAGTTGAGCACATTGGTGCTGAGCTGTGCAGAGTTCACAGAATCAGTCACAGATTGGTTTGGGTTGGAAAGGACCTTAAGGATCACCCAGTTCAGCCCTTCCCTGAGCAGGGACACCTGCCCTAGCCCAGGCTGTTCAGTTCTCTGTGTGTGATCAGTTCAGCTGCACAGGTCCCAGAGCAAACACGCTCCCATGTGTCCAGGAGCAGCTTGCAGGGAAATTCCTGGTGTTTGGGCAGCTCAGCAGGCCAGGCAGTGAGTTCTGTGTGCAGGCATTAAAGCAGCTGAGCTGGAGAATACGTCTGAATTTATCCCCTTGATCAGTCTGGGACGTACTAAGAGTGTACCCTTGTAATCCTTTGCAAAGTCATCTAAAACTAATCTTAATCAGGCCTCACAAGTGAAAATCCCCTCCTTGAGCCCTGTCTGAGTTCAGGGTTGTTTGCCCTTGTATTTCCAAATGCACCTCCTGGCTGCCTGTGAGACCCCCTTCAGTCAGAGGGGCTGGGGGCACAGCTGGCACTGCTGTGTGCTGGGAGCTCATTGCTGGGAGCACAGACAGGAGCAGGACAGGGGTGGCCTGGTCATTTAAAAAAAATACACATTTTTAAATTTGAATTTTCAGTGTTAATTATTTTCAGTGTTTCTTTACAAGGAGTTAACTCTTGGTTTACAGCCTCTGAAGTCCCTGTGCCTCAACAGGCTGTGGCTGATCCTGTCCAGCCCCCAGCTCCCCTCAGCACTCAAAGCAGAGAGGTCAAAGTCTGGAGACAGACTTTGTGCTCAGTTCCTGCCCCCGGGGACAAACCCTGCCAAGGGATTACAGGGAGCTGTTCATGGTTGAGGAGATCTAAAAAGATGTTTGGTTCTCACGGGCCCCTCCACGTGCTCAGTGTCAGTGTTTGCCGTGGATGGGTCCCTGTGCCCTGCCCACAGCCGGCCTGGGGGTTTGTGCTGCTGAGTTCTGTCCCCTCTCCCTCGTGCTCCTTTCAGGGTGTGACCCCTCTGCCTCGTTTCACTTCTAGGTAAGCAAATGATTGAGACTTACTTTGACTTCCGCCTTTACCGCCTCTGGAAGACCCGCCAGCACTCCAAGCTATTGGATTACGATGACATTTTATGAGCTGGAGAAGACTTTGCAAGAGGAAGCTCATCACCAGTGTCCAAGAAGTCATGCTTTATTGCAGAGAGACTTTTTTATTGGCACAGGGAGCCCTTCACAGCCCTACAGGAGGCAGCAGTGCTAAAGGGAGGGAAGGAGGAGCCCTCGGAAGTGTCGGGAGGAAAAGTGTCCTGGGCCAAGAGAGACTGGAGGGAAGGGGGTGACAGTGACACCTCGCTGGCCTCGGTCCGAGCCCTGGGGCCTCAGGAGGAGCTGTGTGAAACGAGGACAGGATGGAGTTCCTGGCAGAACTGAGCTGTTTTGGGTCAGAATGGGCCAGATTTGATTCCAGGTCCTTTTAAAGACTTTTGAAGCTCAGGTTTTCTTACAAAAAAACACAAACCCAGTTAACCCATGCACTACAGTGAAGAAGTCACCAGAGCACAGAGGGAGCAGGGCGTTGTCCTGGTGGGACTTTCTGTGCTGGGAGTCCTGGAGAGCAAGGACTGCTACACCTACTCCTGCAAGCTTAGAGCAAGATCATCCCGTTTCCATGTGAATATATACTGGGATATAGAATTGAAATCTTCTTTTTTGTTTGTTTGTTTTGTTTAATAGAAAATAAGTGCAATTTTTATAGCGAGGGAGGGGTAAAATCCCTCCTGATATTTAATTAGTTAAAAATAACACACCATAACCAATAGATGAGGTATTTTTGGTCTGCTTGAAAATATATTCAGAATGGTAATATATCTTCTGTAGACATATTTAATCACCAGCAAACATGGTTT
This sequence comes from Catharus ustulatus, assembly GCF_009819885.2. NCBI lineage: Eukaryota > Metazoa > Chordata > Aves > Passeriformes > Turdidae > Catharus > Catharus ustulatus. The sequence goes on from NC_046241.1 coordinate 1,570,230, forward strand.
TAACATAAGTTAGCAGACCCTGCATGTCTGCTGCATTGGTTTGGTTCCTTTAAGAGTAGCTGTGCTGCACTACCTGTATGTGCTCACGAATGTATAGTTCTCCTCCAGTTAGCCACAACTTCATTACTTTCTATTTTGCTGCTTGCAAAACTATGGAACTTTAGTTTTGCTGAAATACTTTAGGTTAGAAACACGGGACCTGGCTGGGAAGCCTCGGTCAGGCTCGCTTTGGTATAAAAATGAATTAGAAATTAATAGCCATGGTAATTAATTGTTCATGCCAGTGATTTGCTGTGTGTTGGGAGAGGAGCTCTCTTCCTGTGTGGAGACCCCTCTGAGGGGGCTGAGCATTGAGGCATTTGGGAGAAATGCTTCTGGAGGGACACAGCACAGGCTTGGAGCATGAGTTTGACTCTTCTCTGTTCACTTGATTGCCAGTTGTTTGTGCATACCCCACCCCTTTTCCCCTGACCTGTTTCTTGGTCTGAGCTGCTCAGCCCCTTCCTGTGTAGGACAGAGAAAACCCCAAGCTCTGTCAGAGAGCCTGAGAGCCCAGGTCTGTGCTTGATATTTAATGGTATCTCTTGGAATATATTTATTTTTGTTTGGTTTGCTAAGGGGGTGCTTTTTCGATTTTGGGGATGGGGCTTATTTCACATTCTGCTGTCCTTTCAGAGGACAAATAGTACTTAGAGTCTTTGTAGGTCACTGGCAATTCTGGGAGGTTACACAAGTTATTTCTTTTACAAGCAAAGGAAGTAACAGGGAAGGATTACCTTATTTTCCTGGTATCTTGTTGATTGTGAAGTGAAGGAAAATACATGTACAAATCTTCTTTTAACTACTTACAAAGAGAACTTGGTGTTCTGATCTGTAGAGTCCTCCTTCCCCTGTGCCATACCTGTGGTTGTGATTTTGGGGAGCAGGCCCTTGGCTAGAACTGCTGAACCCTTTACATTTAGAGCAGTTTTATAGCAAAACTTTTGAAAAAATAATGTACATACAGTAAGGAGAGGAATAGGTGGAGAGAGATAGTTTAAAGTCACTGAAGGCCACACAGACAGGTGTGGGCTGTTGCCTCCCCCAGGCTGGGAGCTTTGGTAGCCACGTCTCATCCCTGGACTCAGTCAGGTTTGCCAGACTTACAGGGAAGGGGAGAACAGGCACCAGTCTGTAGCTTTTGGAAGAAAATGCTAGAAATAAAAGAAAACCCCAGATTTATGCCAATTACTGTTTAACATTGGAGATTCCACCAGCAGTGAGAGGTGGGAGCCAGAGGTGCAATGAAAGCACAAAGTCATGTTGTCTGGAGAAGGAAATGGTTGTGGGAGGATTAAAATGCTGATGCAAAACTCTCTCCCTTTCTGACCCTTTCACCTCCTAACTGGAGACAGGCAAACTGTTCTTCCTTTCTCAGATCCCAATTCAGTGAACTTGGTAGCATGAATGTAGCATTGTGGAACTATTGAAAATCTTATTTAACCCCCAAAGGGCCCATTTATGTATCCACTTGAGTGATTTCTCTGTAGAACTGTTGTATATCCTCACTGACCACTTGTAGTACTTGGGGTGCAAAGTAGAAGGTAGATTGTACAGTAATTTCTGTGTTGGAATGGACTATGGACTGTTCTCCTGATGCAGTTTATGGGATATGACAACTGATGAATGCATTTCCCTCCAAAGATCTATATTCCTCATAGCTTGTGATGTTTATGACATGAACATATTTTTTCCTTTGTAGCACTCATTTGCCTAAAGAGATGAAATTCTCTCAGAGCTGTGACTGGAATAGTGTTGTGATGTTTGATGTTGTGTGTGTGGCAGCGTCCTTGGAGTTAACCACTGGTGGCAGGAAAACTATTTTTTATTTCCCCTTTTCACTGGTGGGGTTTGTCAGGTGGCTGCTGGGAAAGGAGGGGCTCAGCAGAGGCAAATACAAAGTGTAATTATTTAAACTTCACAAGTAAAACTAGAGCCTGGAACTTCCTCAGTCAGACCACCCTGTGAAGGATGAGCCTAGCATGGTCCCAGCCAGGACAACTCCAACACCCATCATATTCCTCAGCCCTGTGCTCCTGCAGCATCTCCTGGGAATGCCAGGGCAGCCCTGATGGACTCGGCTCCCTGTGCCCCTGCAGCATCCCCAGAGGTGCTGGGGCTCCCTGCAGTGCCCTGCCCAGGGCAGCTGTGGCTGCTGGGCACACAGACTATCTCTCATTCCACTCCTACCTGTTCCTGCAGCCCTCACCACCCTGCTCTCGGGGTGTGTCTGAAACCAGTTCTGTCCTGTGCCGCCGGCTGTTCCGTGTGCCTGGGCTGGGTGAGCAAGGAGCAGCTCCATCCCCACTGCCCTGTTCCACCAGGAGCTGCTGCTGCTCCTCTGTGCTCTGGAACTGCCTTTAGAGGGGCAGGAGAGTTCACTGGTTCACTTGAAGAGAAGCAGATGAAACCCAGATGGCTGAATTGGGTGCCAGCCCTGGCTGTTCACCACTCATGGGTGGGGGTCTGTGCTGGACGTGTTGGATGTGACCCCCAGCCCTTGGGTCAGGCTGTTGTCACACCTGTTAACTGTGACAAATGTGTGATGGCTCGGGCTGGCAGTGTCACCTCCAGGAGAGGAGAGTGGCAGGAAGGCCTCAGCTGTCCCAGCCCTGCTTCTCAGCCTGGTTCACGAGCTGGGAGTGGCCCTGAGGATGTTCTGTGGTGCCTGCAGGGAATGTTCACTCAGCTGGAGATGACTGGGGCATCACAGCTTCTGTGGATGTGGCACTTTCAGAGAGGCTTTTCTCTTCTTCTCTTGTTTGGCTAGGAAGAAAAGGGAAGAAGAAAATTCAAGTTACACATGAGATGTAGAAATAAGTAGAAACAGATGAAGCTTTTTGCACCTCTGCTCATGCTGCAGCCACCAGTTTCCCTTTGCAACTGACCTCCAGGCCTGGGGTGGGAAACACAATTCCCAGATAATCCCTTCCTGTGTTAAAAAAACAAGCAGAAAAATCCTTGTAGCTCCAGCAAAACATCTGACTGCAGAAGGTACCCAGCCAGCTCATCCTGCCTGTGTGAGGACTCTGCTGTGGGATCCCACCTGCTCCCACCTCTGGAGCCACCAGAGCCAGTGGAAGGGCTCAACCTCTGTATGGGAAAGTCCAGGAAGGAATTTATTCTTCATTCCTCAGCCTGGACTTGCTGCCTGGAGCTCAGTACAGGGTTCCTGCTTCCAGTGGTGTGTCCATGTGCTCCCATGCCCTTGCCCCCAGGCTCTGTCCCCAGCTCTGGGGGTTGCTCCATGTGCAGGGAAGTGGGAGGCTGGGATGTGGTGTCCGGCTGCGTGAGCACCGCTCGGGATCCTGGCACAGATCCACCCCACAAACAGCTCCTGCTGCTCCTGCCTTGCTGACCTGTGCCTGGCAGTTCCTGTTCCCAGGCTCTGCTGGCAGGGCTGCTCTGCACCCTCAGCAGCACAAGTGGGGTTCGCTGAAAGAATGGAAAATGCTGGTTATAAACAGCCAGCCTGGCAGGACTGGGAGCGTCTCCTTAATCCCAGCCAGCCCCATGCTTAATCCCACTGGAGGTGGAATGGCAGGCTTGCTCTCCTCTCTTGGTCTGAGTGTAAACATTCAGCCCCTCACAAGCCAGCTGGAGTCACACTTGGTTATTAGCATTAATGTCTGAGTTCAGGATAAGTTATGTTGCTTTATGAATGAGAAAATCCTTCCAGGGCCCTTCCAGTTGGCACCTGCTCTCAGAACCCTCCACCAGGGATGTGTTGGGCTGTGTTCACCTTCTTGGGGAACCAGGCCCCACTGCCCACTACCTGGGCTCAGCTCAGCTCAGGTCCAGCTGAGTTGCTCTGTGCTCTGGGTTTTGCTGTGCCAGTTCCTGGAGCTAGGGACAGCCCTTCCTGAGGATCCCAGTGTCCTCCCAAGGGCTATTGAGTGGTGATACCATTTTCCACGTCATCTGTAAAGACTCTGTAATTCTGTATTTTGTACCACTGACCACAGCCTATCCCCAGCTTTCTGCATCTTCCATGGAAGTGTTTTTTAATTCTCATTCTGGAAACACAAGCCAAAGTCAACTGGAAACTGTTACTGGCAAATCAGCCTGTTATTGATGTCTGTGGGAGCTGAGGGAGTAAATGGGTGGTTTAATGGCCATGACCCTGATTGGGATCATTGTTATTCCCAGGTGATCCTGCTGTGTCATTGGCACAGTTAATGGTAGATAACTTTGCTAGGGCAGTGCATGATCTATCAAAGAGCACCAGGAACCAGCAGCAGCTTTGGTTCAGAAATAACTTCAGCCCAATTTACTGCCAGTGTGAGAAATGTAAAGACTGAAAGGAATAAACATTGTGGATGTTAAATGTAAAGAATCTGTCTGAAGAGAAACTACATTGCTTTTTTCCATAAATGTTTAGTAAATATTAAAGAACTAATGCAACCTAATAATTTTTTCACAGTATTGTATTGGTTTTAGAGTATCCATAAAAGTGGCATAGGCAAGGACAGATAAGGCCCATCACAGGTTGTTGCCCTGTATTCCGAGAATGGGGATAATTACTCACTTCATCAGACATTCCAAGCCTCCTTATCTCAGCATCCCAGTGACCTGGTGACAATCACAGCAGGAGTGCCCTATAAACCTTTAGCAGGAGGAACCTCTCCACCTGCACTGCTGAGCTGAGAGAGAACCCCAAGCACCTGATGGAGCCACGTGCCGGTCCCGTGTCCCCAGGTGCTGGCCCCGTGTCCCCAGGTGGCCCCTGCTGTGCTTTTTCCTGTCTCTAGAGCCACACCCTGGGGTACAGCCCCTGCCCTGCTCCCCACTCTCCCAGGGTCTGCAGGGATGTGTTGGGTTGTACCTGGGGAATGTTTCTCACCTGGGTGGCTGAGCTGCTGCTGAGGCTGTGGATTGGTCACTGGACCAGAACTGGTCACTGCCACTGTCCCCTGGTCTCTGGCTCAGGACCAGCTCAGATGATGGTGGAATCAGTTGGGTGGATTCAAAAGGCTTGAGTAAAAAGTGGGGGTTTATGAGATAATTGCTTTCTAATTTGTATTTTTGGAGCTAATTCTCCATTGTAGTAATACAGACCCACCTGCAAGGTGCTGTAAAGGTGGAGCTGGGGCAGAGCTGGGAATTCAAGGACAGGGATCTTTGCCCTTACAGTTGGAATGCCCTAAAACGCTCACAGATAAACGCAGCCAAGCGAGGCCCCTGAGCAGGAATCTTGCTCCCTGCTGTGCCCCTGTGCTCAGACCTGACTTTGCTGGGGGTTCAAGGTGGGGTGGCTGAAGGAACTGAGCAGATTTGGTGTTCCTCATCTCAGGGAACCAGGCTGGAGTCATACCCAAATGTGCTGAATAGGCTGTAGCTTTTCTGCTGTGTGTTTCCTGTTGTTCTTTAATAACACTATTCCTGGAACTGGGGTGACTTCAGTTGTGATACCAAGCAACAACACAAGATTAGCTCTCAAGGGCTGGGAGCCAGCACCCTTTTGGGATCCTTTTCCCCTCAGAGTTCAGGCACCAGTTTTCATTTCCAGCTCCTTTTGCTTCTGCAGAATGAGGGGACATCAGCAGCTTTCTGAAAAGAAAACTTGGTGCCTGAGTAGCAAGGAGAAAAGGAAGCAGTGACAATGGGTCTGGTAAATGTGGAGAAGGATAGGTTAAGTCCAGTAAAGCCCCTAAACTCTGAGATGATTGAGCAAGTTTCTTTCACCCAAATGAGAAAAGAAGTAAGGTTACCAAAATAATGGGGGGAGCCCCAGACCACTTCAGTGGAATTGATCAATTGACAAACCTTGTGAAGGTAAACCACCCTGCTGATTCTGCCTCTGCTCTCTGTGGGGTTCAGAGGGAGCTGACAGTACTTGTTTCCCAAATCCAGCTTGAGTGCAGGCAGTGTGGCTGCAGCACAGACCTGCCCAGCACGTCCAAGCACTCAGAGCCCTCCTGGCTCTCCCATCCCAGCAGGAAGCTGAAGGCACAAAAGGAGCATAAGGAGCTGGAAATGCTGGGCCCACGAGAACCCTGGGGTTGGAGAGCCCAACCTGGGACATGCTGGTTTGGGGTCAAAATGGTCTTGAGCTTAATGGAGAGTTTTGAAATCAAAGATGTCTGAGGTCTGGGTGGGCCCTGGAGCAGCAGGCTGGCTCCTTGGAAAAGCGAGAAGGAGGTTCCAGTGAGCCCAGCACTTGCTGGTTTCTGGCTCCTGCTGCAGTCCAGGCATGGGGCCAACCCTGCCTGGCTCAGGAGCCCTCTGCCATCTCTGCTGCCTCAGGTTTCTCTGGGGCTCTGCTGCGTTGTGTGGGATAACCAGGCCTCGAGTACACGACTGTATCTACGGCTAAAGACATGATTTATTAAAAAGAGATGTTTCTGGAAAAGCTTTTTTTTTCTCGGGTTTTTTTTGTTGCTGTGGTTGCTGCTGTTGTTGTTGTCGTCATCGTTCTCTGTCTGAGATATAAACCCAGGAAATGGCACTTGGCAGATGCTGTGTGAGGGAAATGATGTAAATGATGTGTGATGAAGCTGTGATGCAGGTGAGGGACCTGCAGGCACTGGGCACCTCTGTATGGCAGCAGCTGAGCACACAGGAGCAGAGCTCCAGAGGGACAAGAGCCCAGGTGCAGCTAAAAGGGGAGAAAAGCTATAATAATTTAAATATGATAATTTAAACAAGGCACCATCTGAGAGCCACAAATCCAGTCTTGGGGCTAGGACGGGGATAGCTCAGAGTGATTCAGATTCCAGCAGCATCTGCGGCTTAGTGAGCATGGGGTGCTAAGGAATTTAGAGCGCATTAGGGACTGTGCCTCTTCCTGGGAGGAAGGCTAATCCCTGAGCACCCTCCCAGACACAGAAACAGAGCCCTGAAGAAATCCAAGGGAGGTTAAAGGCCTGGTAATCCCCCAGGGAAAACAGACCGGCTCCAAAACACAGCAAGTCCCCAGGAGGGCAGAAGGCAGTGAATGAATTCTGATAAACCACTTTCTCTCCCATGAGCCTGTTTGAGCGAATTGCCAAAGGGAGCAGCCCTGGCTTGAACTCCCAGCTGCAGTTTTCTCCTTATCTCCAATGCTGACAGTCACCTGTGTGTTCATCTTCTGATAAATGTGATAACTGCAGCCCCTCAGCACAAAGAAACAGACTGGACAACTCTGTCATTTGAGCAATTTTTCTTCAGCCCTGGGATGTGTCAGCCTCCATTTCTCACCTTCCCCTTTTGGGGATATTCTCCATGTGCCACCCCCACGGTGAGGTGGGACATGCCATGTTCACCTCAGCTGTGTGACAGATGACAGAAATCACCTTTAATCCGTTACCCACCCACTGCACAGCCTTGTGGCACCACTGGTGCCTGGAGGGTCTGGTGCCCAGAAAGATGTTCTTCATCCTTTATCCTTCATCCTTTATCCTGGAACCATTCCATGTGTCCTGGTTTTAAATCAGCACCATGAGGTACAAAGTCAAATTTGCTGGAGAAGCCCAGTTATAAAGGATTATTTTTCCCTATTGCTTCTTCCTTCTCCCTTTGTGTGCTCTGTTACACACAGTGGGTAATGGACACACACTGGAATGGGAGCTGTGAAGATGACCTGAGTTTAAAGTGAAATCACAGAGTCGTGCTGGGCCCTGCTCTCTCCCTGTCACCTTGTCCCCTGGCTGTATTTGGGGCTGTTCCCCTGTCGCGCTGGATCTGCCACGTCCTCTTGCAGCTCCGCAGCCACATCAGCCGTGTCCCGGCTCTGTCTGTGCCCCGCGGTGGCACTTTGCCACCACAACGTCCCAGTGCTGGCCCGTCATCATCGCACCTGGGTTTTGCAATCGAGCATTCCTTCTTGTGCCAAAATACGAGCGGGATTCCCGGGAGCCTCTTAGTACCAGCAGCGGGCACCCGGCCGGGGCTGCCCTGGTGCCAGCACAGCGGAGCAGGGGATCAGCTCGCCAGCCAAGTCTCACTGCCCAGCCCCTGACACTTTCACTGACTCAGCCGAGCTTGGAGCACTTGACAGAAATGATAGAAGGCTCTCAAATCCTGGCTGGCAGGGGAGGGGATGAATAATGGCCGGATTTATTGTTTTGCTCTAAAGGCAGGCGGGCATGCAGTAAAACTAGCAGATGTCAGGTTCAATGCCCACAAAGACAGGCGTTTTCTTTGCGCCAGGTGCAGCAGAACTGTGTGGTATTCATTATTTCAGGATTTACGGGCTTTACACAGGCTCAAAAGCCAACCAGACAAGACCACGAAAGAGAAATCCATTGAGATCTCTGAGTACAAAGGCACATTGTTGGCTCTGGACGTGCCTGAGCCATGAGTCACCAGAGGCGGGGAAATGTCTCTACCCGCTTGCCCCGCTCTTTATCCTCAGCCCCGGGCACCCGCTGTGGCCCGGCGAGAGCTGAGGCCGATGGTGCGTGATGGAGCCGTGCTTGAGGGGCAAGGCACGTCATGTGTGAGCCTCACATCACCCCGGAGTGATTTAAGGTGAAAGGCACAGAGCCGCCTCCTCCCCAGAGCGCCGCTTTGCAGCAGCGCGGCCCCGCGGGGCACACAGCCCAGCTGGGCACCCGGCACGGGCAAGAAAAGCTATTTCCATTGGTATAATTTCCAGGTCTCGTTTGAAGAGGGTGCAGTTGCTCTGTTGTGGCTCGGGAGTGCAAAGGTAGGAGCCTTATCAGCAGGATACGGAGCTGTTCCCGTAAACACACCTGTGCTTTCAGCATTGCCCGTGCCGGGCGCGGCTCCGGGACCTCCCCGAGTCCTGCCCAAAGGTTGTTTTATGCCACGGCGTGCCTTGTCCCCCGAGTGTGCCAGGCGAGGATTTGGGAGGCGTGGGAAGTGCTGCGCTGCCGAGCCGTCGTTTCCTGATTGCACACACTTCCCAAAGACACCTGCGGGCGGCTGATAAGAGGCGCTGACTGGAAATAACGCAGCGGAGGCACTTTGGTGTCCAACGAGCGGCTGTCAATGAATCACAATCACTGAATCACAGAATAGCTGGGGTTGGAAGGGATTTCTGGGGATCGTCCAGTCCAGCTCCCTGCCAAGACAGGGTCATCCAGAGCAGGTGACACAGGAACGCGCCCAGGTGGGTTTGGGATGTCTCCAGAGAGGGAGACTCCACGACCTCCCTGGGCAGCAAAGAGCAAAATAGGAAAAACGCTCTCCTGCTCTGCTGCCATGTGCCATGGAAAACTCCACTTGTGTCCATCAGAGCTCTCCCTAAAACACTCCTCTGACGGTCCGGGGACCACAGACACCGCTCCAGAGTCCGGGGCTGGTTCCCTGCTCCTGCCCAGGCACCTGCTCCGCCTGCGACGGCGGCCGACATCCCCAGGGTGACCCCGTTTTCCGATCCTGTCCTCGGCGGGCACCAGACTGACCAGTCCGGGATGGGGGAAGGGGCAAATATGGATGTTTTGGGATTCTGTGGCTCGTGTCCCGGGTCGGGGGTCGCCCGTGTGTAAGGGCAGGGCGTTCCCAGCCCGGGGATGCGGCACCGCCCCAGGTCACAGCCCCGCGCCCCGGGCTGTCCGGCGGTCCCAGACCCCTACCCGCGGGCAGCGGGGGCGGAGCGCTGACCCCGCCGGGAGCGGGCCGGCCCCGGCCCCACCCCCGGCCCCGCCCCGGTCCTGGGGGACGGCCCTGCCCTGCCCTGCCCTGCCCGGCGCGGGGGCGGGGCCGCGGGGCCGCCCCGGTGCAGCGGGGCCCGGCCCGCAGAGCCCCAGCGCCGCCGCCATGAGCAGCGCGGAGCCGCCGCTCGGCGCCGGGCCGCGGGCAGCGCCCGCCTGGCAGCGCGAGATCCTGGAGCGCAAGCGGGCCAAGCTGGCCGGGGCGGGCGGCGAGCCCGAGCCCCCGGCCGGAGAGCGGCTGGTGGTGGCGGAGAGCCTGGGCCCGCTCCGCGAGAACCCCTTCATGCGGCTGGAGAGCGAGCGGCGCCGGCTGCGGCAGGGGCGGCCCGGGCCCGGCGGCGCGGCGCGGCCCCTGCAGCAGCTGCTGGAGCTGTACAGCGCCGTGCCCGGCATCCGCACCATCCGCGCCGACAACATCCTCATCATCGAGTCCCGCGCCGACCCCGCCGCCTGCTTCTCCTCGGGGGATGCGCCGCCCGCCCGCCGCCGGGACCCGGCCGGCGCCGACCCGCTGCGGGAGCTGCTGGCCCGGCGCGGCGCCGCGCTCGCCGAGATCCGCGCCGACCAGGTCGTCATCTACGAGACGGCCGAGCCGCCGGAGCCGCCCGAGGCGGCCGAGCCGGGCACCGTCAGCCGCCTCCTGGAAAAGTTCGGGCAGCGGCCGCGGGGCCGCCGTCGCCGCGTTGGGGACGCGCTGACCGGGACCGGCGGGGTCGCGGCTCCGCCGCAGGTGGGACCGGGCGCTTCTCGGGCCGCGCCGCCCGCTCCGCCCGCGGGGCCCGGCTCCCCCCGCGCCCCTGCGCCCCTCCAGAAGGGACCCGGCTTCCCCCGGGCTGCGGCGCCAAAGCCGGGACCGGCATCTCCGCCGGCGGTCCCGACCACTCCTCCGCCGCTCCCGGCTCCCCCGCGAGCTGCCACCCCCCCAGCGGTGCCGGTGGCCCCCCAGCCCACGGTCCTGCAGCCGGCCTCCCCCCGGGCTGTCACCCCTCCGCCCGTGGCCTCCCCCCGGGCTGTCACCCCTCCGCCCCTGGCCTCCCCACGGGCTGCCACTCCCCCGCCCACGGTTTCCTCTCGGGCTGTCACCCCCCCTCCCACGGCACCTCCCCGGGCTGTCACCCCCCAGCCCACGGCACCCCCTCGGGCTGTCACCCCCCAGCCCGCAGCCCCTCCCCGGGTTGTCACTCCACAACCCGTGACCCCCCAGCCCACCCCGGCTCCCCCCAGGGCTGCAGCCCCCCAGGCGGTCCCAGCTGCCCCCAAGGCTGCGACCCCTCAGGCCAACTGCTTTGTCCACAAGATCAGCTCCAACTCCTTCACGGTCACACCCCGGGGGCAGCCCCCCAGCTCCCGCATCCCCGAGCCCGGTGTTGTCCCCGCCGGCCGCCCCGCAACGCCCAAGGGGCCACCAGTGCCATCCACCAGCCCTTCCCATGCCAGAGCTAACGCCAGGAGGCCAAAGCCGGAGGAGGCCGAAGTGGCCGTGTCGCCCCTGCCCAGTGCCAGTCCGGCCCCCAGTGCCACCGGCGCCGTTCGGCCGCTCTCCGCCTCAGCCCCTCGGGCCGGGGGCTCCTTCGAAATCCACCCGGCCCCCAAGCCCGACTTGGCGGCCATTCCAGCCCACGACCTGCAGGCACAGGCTCTGGCCAAGCTGCGCCTCAATTCACGCAATTCCTTCGTCTTCGTGCCCCGCCGCGAGGGCAGCCCAGCTCGGCCGCCGGCCCAGATTGCCAGGCCAGGGCCACCGCCACCGCCCTTGGAGGAGAAGGCACCCAAGGAGCCCCCGAGGGCTTCCGCCCCGGAGCAGGAAGAGTCCATCACTTCCCCAGTGGCGCCTCTGGATCCCTTGGTACCTGTGACTTACATCGATGACATTGTGGAGCCAGACAGCGGGGAGCTGCTTCCCAGGGCTGGCCCGGCTGCGAGGACAGGGGGCTTGGCAGATCAGCCTGGAGGAGCTGGCCCTGACCTGGAAATGGAGTTTTCCTCTGTGCCCCTCTACAGACCACACTCTGCCCCCCAGCAGAGGGGAGGCAGTACCTTCACTGTTGTGCCCAAAAGGAAGCCCGTGGCCCCGGGGCTGCAGGCCGATGCCAGCGGAAGGCCACAGCGGGAGGAAGATGAGGAGGAGGAGGACAGCAAAGGAAGAGGCAAAGCTGTGGAGAACGCTGATGGGCCCCAAGTGGGGATATCCCATAAAAAGCGCTACCCAACGGTGAATGAGATTGAAGTGATCGGGGGGTACCTGTCTCTGGAGAGGTCCTGCATGAGCAAGACGGGCTCGCGCCGCAAGAAGGTAACCGGGCACCTGTGTGCTCAGCAGCCAGGCTGGAAGTGGCCTGGTGCTGCTTTGGGTTTGGCTTCTCATGAGGCACTCATGGGGACACGGGCAGTGCCAGAGGCTGCCCTCAGAGCTGGCTGAAGAGGGGTAAAACTGACTCAGAAGTGAAGCCTTGGGGCTGGTGGAAAATAGGAGAGGGAAGGTGGAACTCCACCACATTGATGTGAAGGATATTTCAGAATGTGAGGAAGGAACCAGGGATTAATATTTCTCATGGTATCCAATATTAGGAGAGTTTGCAACTCTTTGCAAGCCCAGTATCTTGTTTGCTTTTACTGTCTCCTGGAACTTTAAAGGGATCCTGAGGACCACAGCTGGGATGTGGGACTTGTGGTATTAAAGGGAGTTTGCCCTCAGGGAGGAGGCACTGGGTGCTGTCCCACAAAGCAGCTGAGGATGGGAAATGCCCTGTGATACTGCAGGGCCTCTCCCACCCCATTCTTTCTTGGAGATACAATAATGGAAAGTAAAGTATTTCAGGAATTTAGGATATCAGGGGGAGCTGGTGGTTTGAACAGCTGTGGGCTTGGCCTCTGGCTCTGCTCGATGTCTGAGGGGTTGGACATGTTGAGCTGCCCGTGGTCACTTGGGCAGCGTGGCATTGGCGTTGTCCCCGCATTAGTGATCTATTGATAGAGGCTCAAGAATTAGGTCTTGATTAGGCAGAAAGAGATCAGCAAGAACTTAACTCCCATTGATAGGATTACACCACCTGTTTGTTCTGAATTGTGCAGCTACAGCTCTGAAGATCCAAGAGATGCTTATTGCTCCAAATGCCTTTGGAGTGAGCGAATGCCAGATTTTTTCACGCCTTGGGGAGTAGTGGAGATCCTTGTGAGCCCTAAATTGAGAATTAATCTTTGTAGGTCTTGATGAAATGCATCTGAATGTGATGAGAGGAGTGGGGGAGAGTTGTTGGGCTTTGACATGTTTTTCCGTAGTGGGAATTGTTGGACATTTCCGTTACCCAAATCCAAGTAGATAATTGAGGGGACTGAGTGTGCACGGGTGCCTGAGGCGCTGAGCATTATCATTTGGGGAAATCCTTTGAGCAGGATGCATCTCATTTGAAGGGAGGCAGGGAGTGCTGCTTCCCTGGCTTAATTCCCTGTCAAATTCCTCCCTCAGCACATGAAGCCTGTGGTAATTTGATGGTGACTAATGCAGGGAGCAAGTCTGGAGCGCCCTGAGAACCAGAACAAGCAAATGAGCAGGAGTGTTGATTCTCGCTCAGTGCTCCTGAAGTTTTTCCTTGTTTTCCTACAGGGAAATGCTTGGTCAGACTGGAGTTGTTCTGCTGCTTGAACACCTGCTGGCTTGCACTCATTGCAGCTGTTTTGGCACTGTTCAGGTTCTATTTAGGGTGTTAAAACCAAATCAGATGTGTGGTGTAAAAGGTGAAAATTCAGCATGTTACAGTTTGAGTGCTCTTAGGATGGAGCAGAGGACACAGAGGGAATCTTGTGGGATCGTCATATTTGGAGAGCCTTCTTCTGATGGAGCTGAGTTTCTGAGCAGGGGATGCTGTTGGGGCACAAAAAAACAAAGCCTGAAGTAAAACAAATTAAATGGTGCACGGTGGAAGGTGTCCTTAACAGTACAAAAAGGAGGGAGGGAGATGAGCACAAGTCCAGTGCAGTGACTGAATTGGTTTTCGGTTGGTCAAACCCAGAGAATCATGGCGTGTCCTGCCTGGAGCTGTCTGAAACTGGCCAGGGGAAAGCTTTGAGCAGCTGGCACATCAGTCCTGCTCACGGCAGGAGTTGGGGCTAGAGACCTCCAGAGGACCTTTCCCAGCCTAAAATTTTGTGTGATATTGGTTAACTACTGCTTTGTGTGTCAGCAGTGGATTTGTGTGACATTGGGCAGGTCATGGAGCTTCTCTGCCCCTGTTCTTATCAGCTTAACAGCATTGACTGCCCTGCTGTGCAGCTGAGGTGCCAAATACTGCAAGGTGCACACACAGCTGTTCCCTAAGAGCTGTATATGGGGTCGTCCTGCAGGAGAACTTGTGTCAACATTTGGTTTCTGAGAGGAGAGAGATTAAAAGGCAGAAGAGGAACTGCCTGTTATATTTGCAGAACTCAGGAAGCTGAAACAAATAGGAACCCTTTTAAAATAAGATCGAGCTGAAGGAAAGTAGTCAGGACACAAGTTTCTGGGTGAAGTTAAATGTGGTATGGGAGGAACACCCATTTTTCTTTCAGTTCCCTTCCTGCTCAAAGTCAAGCACAGAGTATGACTTTGTAGCCAGGATCTAGAAGATGCTGATGGTGGACAAATGGAAAGATTTCTGTTTACTCTTGACCTAGAGGATGTTTGTGGCTTTTAGTCTGGGTAATAAGGCTGAGTGTTGATGCCTGAAAAGGAAGGAGCTCGTATTAAGATGCATTCCTTGGTTTCTTCCCAAGAGATCACTCTGTGTCTCCAAGGCAACCAGCCAAAAACAAGAGTTCTGTTTTGTAGCTGTGTCGGGGTTTTCAGAAGCTTGATTTTGGCCTGAATTGGGCAGAAACGGGCTGTTCTTGTGAGCTAGGAGCTGTGGTTGGTTGTTAAAACCAGTCCCCTTTCTCTTCAGGGGTGTCAAAACCTGATGCTGGTTTTAGTGAGCAGCTTCCTGCTTCTTTTGGGGTGAACAAGCCCTTCTTGTGCTAAGCATTTTCCTTTCCAAACCTTGCTTTTAAAAGACCTTTAATTATGCTCCATATTCAAGAAAATAGCGTTTAGTGAAACTTCAAGAACTTGGAAAAGTGTAACTGTTTGCTGATGCCCAGCAGGAATCTGGGAGATAAACAGCAGGTCAGCACAGCCTGGAAATGCTGTGGATCTATGGGTATCTATGCAGTTAGGGGTAATAATTTATTTGGAAGGAGGGTATCAGCCCTGCCAGTTGGACCCCACTGTTCTCTGAGATGCAAATGGTGTTTTTCTCAAATGTAGAAATTCAGCCTCCCTTTTCCATTCCCATGTCTGGCCACTGATTGCCTGACTGTGGTAGAGATGCCAGCAAAATAGAGCTGACATGGTCCATGTCCTCTGATCCACATCCTCTGTGGCTGGGACAGGCTGGGAGTGGGTTCCAGCACTGAGGGAGCTCCAGTTCCCTGCTCCTGGCTGCTGACAGTGGCTGTGGGACTTGTGACTTTGCTGTGGCCTGAGGGATGCTGCTGCTTCAAGGCCTTAACAGCTTTACTGCTCCTTCCAGACTTTCAGATATGTGAAGCAGCTGTTACTTTGGGGGTTGGAGCTGGAACTTGGTGAGGGAGAGGAAGATGATGTATTGGAAATAAAAATGTGTTCCCAGCTCTGTTGTGGAGCTGCTGTGGGGACACAGAGGCTGTGGTCATTGTGATGGGACACATCGGGGTCTGCAGGTGCAGGGCAGAGCCCCAGCCCTGCTCACCCTGGGGGCTGGATGAGCTGCAGCTCCTGTGCTCCTGCAGGGGTTCAGGTGCCCTTCAGGGCTGTTCATCTGCTCCGGGGCTGTTTTGAGATCTCTCCAGGCAGTACCAACAGCAGTTCAGATAAAGCAGACTCAGTCTGAGAAGTGTGTTTGCAGCTCCAAAGGGATGTGCCAGGAGCTGCTGGGCAGCTGCTGGAGGAGCTGGCTGAGCTTTCAGAGAGGACAGGATACATGTGCAGGGGTGGAAGGAGACCTACTGACCTTTATTCTAAACTGGGAGTGGGGTAGAGGATGCAGCACACTGTTGCTGACCTCTGCTCAGGGCTCCTCTTTGTACTCTGTTATTGCAGAGAAATAAAGGCATTTCAGCAGTGCCAGGAGGAAGGGAAGGCTTTGCTGCAGGATGTGGATCTTTGGGATCACAGAGGATAAAATCTTGCTCATCTGAGCTGACAAGTCAGTGGTTTGATTACCTGCCAGAATTACATCCAATAAAGTTGTTGGCAAGATAGAAATCTGGGTTTCTGCAGAACATGTGGTTGGTGTGTTGGAGCAAGAGCTGGGGAAGGACAGAACACTGCAGAGCCAGCTGGGCTCCCCACAAGCAGTCACAGGCTTTAGGCTCCAGGCTCTCCTCTTGTTGGAGGCTGGACTCTGCCCTGTCCCTGCTCCTTCAGTGTGTCACTGCTGCAGTGCATCCGAGTGTTTTCCTCTCCAGGATCTGGTACCTCCTGGAGATCCTGCAGGGAAGGTGAATGAGTTCTGGCCAGGCCACCCAAAGTCCTGTGAACAACAGGACCTGAGAGCCAACAGACACGAGGTTGTTGATGGATTTTATGTTTTGTTCTTGTCACAGCTGGCAGCTTGCCGTGTGCTGGCAGGCGAGTCGCAGCCCAGTGTGAGCAGGGATTATGGGAACAAGGTTGGTGGGATCCAAACAGTTGGAGTCTAAAGTTAAATTGCCTTCAAAGATGTTCAGCCTGAACTTCAAAAAGGTTCCAGCTTACATAAACTTTAGCATGGTCCATGTCCTAATCTTTTGAGCTGTGTAATGCCTGAATGTGGCTTCCAAATTCCCACTTAAAAGACTGTTAAAAATTATTTTAAATGCCCCTCAGTTTTAATCATGGGCAGCAGCTTTGTTGGTCTAACCTGCTGAACTCCTTGTTCTGTAGTTTTCCATCTGCTCAATTCTGCTGGAGATGGTCTCCTTTGAGAACCAGGTGTAGGCTTGGGATGTTGGCAGGGATCAGCATTTCCAGCTGTTGCCTGGACCTGCTTGGAGCAAGTCTGCACAGTGTGGAGTCTAAATACTGGTGGCTGCCTGAAATGTTTTTTTGCAATGTATAACACAAGTAAATTAACCATAACACAAATAAACTAATCTGGTGGTAGAAATCTCTCTGCAAAAATTCCTTGAATTATGTCATCTCTTATGTTTTGAAGGGGTCAGGGCAGAGATTTGTGTTCTTTCGCTTTTGGAGAACTGTGTGTGCCTGTTCTATTTTCTCCCTCTGGCTGTGCTCTGCTGGGGCAGATTCATCTGCCACCTTTAAGGAGGGGCCATGGCAGTATCTGACATGGATGTATTGCATTTTTAGGAGATGAGATCAGCAGTGATAAGTCATGCTCAGGAAATAAATGTCTTGGATGATCAAGTGCAGTCCCTCCCCTGCAGAGATGATTCCCATTAACTTTCAGATGGCAGCAGGCTCTTTCACCCAGACAGGGCCATTTTCCTGCCCTTTGCTAATTCCACTGATTTTTTTTCTGTGATGTTGATGGCTGAAGACTGGAAATCAGAATTTGCTGCAGTTACAGCTTTTAAACCACTTCACAAGCTGCCCCCGAGGCTGTCGGTGGGGCAGTGGGTGTTTTTTTGTTTCCCCACTGCATGCCAGCACCTTGAAGTGCTGAGACTTTCTTGTATGAAACCTTGGCAGAGCAGATGAGTCAGATTTATCTTATCTCTGTAGTGGGAAACTTTCTGTGACCGAGGCTCTGCATGGCCTCACCAGTCCCATGCTGCTTCTCTTTCTGCAGTGACAGTCTGAGGTGGTCCCAAATTCCCCTGGTTCTCTTGCCCCTGTGTCCTGCCTGCTGCTGTCAGCACTGCAGGGAACAGGACAGAAGGGCTAAAATAGAAACTCTTACGCAAATAAGAGCCGAGCCTGGCTTTGAAGCTGGTTAGGACGTGCCCAGGGCTCAGCCTGCCCCAGAGCTCGAGAGGAGATTTGAAGTACTTTGTGCTCTGAACTCTAATCACGAGGATTACAGTTAACGTTTTCCTAATCAGTTTCCCTAATCTGTGGACTAGATTGCAGATAGTTTATAATTTCCCTCCATCTCATGGATTCAGTTTGGTTTGGGTTTGGGTTTTCCTTCCCACTCTGGTTTTTCCAGTACGTGGTCATGGTGTTCTGAGAAGAGCAGAGGAAGGACGCTGGGGTGGCTGGGGCAGGAGTCCTGCTGGTCTGTGTTATGTGTGGGCAACAGTAGGGAAAATGAAAATATTTAGTTTCTGGGTGCAGTGGCAGCAAAGGAAATCTGTAAGAGCTGCTGCAGCAGCGTCTCCTTCACCTCAGGGGTTATGCTCACCCTCCTCCCAAGCGAAACCTGAATTTAAAATCTGTTTACAACCCAGACTCCTCCAGTGACTGCAGCAGTCTGTGGGGCTGGGAGGATATCCCTGTTTGCCAGTTTGTGTAGGAAGAGTCACATGAAGTGTCTGTATCACACAGAGCGACTTCACAAACATCCTGGGAAAATCTGGGCTGGAGGAACTCGGTGCTGATGTTTCCCGAAAAGTGCCCTTCGGATGATCTTGGGAACTTGGCAGGATGGAGCTGCTGCTTTGTGGGCAGTGCAAGAATGTAGGAAATACCTCAGACAAAACACTTGTGTATGTAGGGAAATTGTGTTGCTTGCAGCTGGTGAAAATGCAGCTCTGAGGGCACATCCCTGAGGCTCCTGGTGAACCTGCTGCACTTGCTTCTCATCAAGGAAGTTCCTTTTGCATGTTAAAAGAGAGGGAAAGGACAAGAGAGGCATGAACTCTGTTGTGCAAGTGATACTGTTCACATCATGGGAGCCTTTTGGTCCTGAATGAGCTCCTCGACAGGGTGGGAAGTAATTCCGCTCTGTCTCTATTTCCCATGGAATGATGCTCCATGGGTCCCATCACCAAACCCAGGTATTTTTGTGAGCTGCTCTGGGCAGTCTGGGTTGCACAGAAATGTTTGTGGGTGGCAGCTCCCAGCACTGCACCTCGTTGTAGCTACAAATGGGCTGCTCAGAGCTGCCTGTGAAATCCTCTGCTGTTGGGGAGCTCTGTGTGGTTTTTATGAGGACTCTTGATACTAATTGTACCTTGCTTATCCTGCTCCCTTTGTGTATTCAGATGAGATTTGTTTCGTACTAGCAGGGAGATTTGTCTGGTTCTTAGGGGCCAAGTAAGTAACTTTTAAATTGTTTGTTAAGCTGTGGAGGGCTCTGGCTCCTCTGCCTGCAGATGTGAGGAGGAACAAAGGGCTCCCAGGGTGAATGGCTGCTCTGTGCCCTGGCACACTGGGGCTCCAGCTGTGCTTGTGTGAGCACTGGGATCTCCCCTTGTCCTGCACAGTGAAGGGAAGAGTTAACCAAGCCACCTGCCCCACATGCTCTTGGGGCTGTCCCTACCCTGTCACCTCTCATCAGGAATTTGAAACTTGCTGTGTCTTGCACTAGGAGTTTAATATTTCGAATCTCCATGCATTGCTCCTATCTGCCATGTGCTTCAGCATATTGATTACACAGAGCTGGCTTTGTGGGTTGCCTTGTAAATGGAGACTTTCTTGTTTTGCCTTGTGGCTTGGGAGCTGGGATGTGATCCTGAAGGAAATGTCTCCTTTGCCAGCCACACAGGGCTTCCCTGACGTGCTCCTGCTGTAAATCTTTAGTGCTCTTAGCTCTACTCAGTAACTCACTGAGGTGCAGCTAATGACTGAGCAAAAGTCAGTCACTCCCAGGAAACACTTCCTGGAAAATCATGATCAAGTGATTCTGTGGTGTCTTAGCCAACTCCTGTTCCCCAAAACTCTTCTTTTTGTACAGAATGACAGAAAAGTAAATTTCTGAACTGCCATCTGCAGTTTTCTGGGCATATTTAGAATGCTTCAGCCATAGCAGTACAGGGTTAATCCGATATAGGAACCAAGCCTCAAGTCCCCTCTGTTCCTAGGGATACTTGTCAGGGAAAAACCCTTTCTTTCTGTGTCAAGGAAGGGCTTTAGAGGCACAAAAGCTGCTTATCTTCTGAATGATAGCAAATGCCTTGATGATGTGCTGGTGCTTCTGCAGTCCCCGGGGTACTATTTCAGGCTGTCCACATAGTTTGTGCCTGGAGTTATTCAACAATTTGGGCTGACACATTACTCTTTTCAGGACAAGCACTGACACATAGACAAGCTCATTGCTAACTCCAAAAAAATGGCTCATTTTCTCAAAAATCCTTTATCTAAAAGTTCCTTTTCAAGGAAGCTGTCTAGATCATTGACTGCAGGCTGCTGTGAAAAAAGACTGAAGGTCTTTGCAGAGGTTTGGAGTTTATGAACTGCATTTCTGTCTCCTTTTACTAAATATGCTGCTCTGTGGGACTGGTCAGATAGAAAGAGCAGTATAATCCCTTTGGTGATCTTTGTCCACCATAAAAATCTCTGCTTCTATTGGGAGAGAGGGGAGGTGGGGGGGGTTGTTCTGTGTTAGAACCTCCTCTTTGTATAGGTCCTGAGCCTCCACCCACCAACTTTCTGCTCTGCTTGGGGGCTGTTTGCAGCCCTCCCTGGGATGCTGTGTGTGCACAGGCTTGCTGACACTCCCAGCTGGCTGCAGTTTTAGGTATCAGGTGTGATGTCTTGTGCTTTGTTCTCCTTGACCCAATCTTTAGCCAACCAGTGCAGCAGCAAATGAGCCTGGATGTGAGGTGGCACAGGAGCACAAGGTTCTTCAGAACACTGGGTTTGTGTGTGCTTGATTTTTGAGATGTTGACCCCTGCTTTGTGTTCATGTTGGATTGTCCGCCCTTCCTGCAGATACCAGCCAAACCCTCCTGTGCTGCTGAGAGGAGGCAACTTTGTGGGGGGAAGAGGAGGGGCAGGCACTGATCTCTGCTCTGGACCAGGGACAGGAGCCAGGGAACAGCTGCAGCTGGGCCAGGGCAGGCTCAGGGGGAGCTCAGGGAAAGGTTCTTGCCCCAGAAGGTGCTGGGCACTGCCCAGGCTCCCCAGGGAATGGGCACGGCCCCGAGGCTGCCAGAGCTCCAGGAGCGTTTGGACAGCGCTGCCAGGGATGGACAGGCTGGGATTGTTGGGGGGTTTGGGCAGGGGTAGGAATTGCACTGGGTGATCCTGGTGGGTTCCTTCCAACTCAGCTTATTCTGTGATCCTGTAATAGACCAGGTGTGAAAAGCTGCTTTAAATCACACCCAGCAGCACCTGGCAGCCCCTGCATGTCCTGGTGAGTCAGTGCAGTCCCTGGGTTGTTACTTGGGAATTACTGAGCTCAGAGAATGATTAGAGGAAAATCAATACATGAAGAGAACAGGTCTTGATCCCTGGTGCTGCTCAGCTGTTTGGATCTGGTGAAGCACTTGGTGGTTGGGAGGTGCTGTGGGATGGCAGCAGGGCAGGGAGGGAGCCCAGCTTGTGCTTCACTTGTCATCCCATCCTGCTCCTCAAGGACAGAGCAGAGATGGCAACTCTGTCAGGAGCCCTGGTTTGGGAGATGGGCACCACTCACAGGGAAGGGAGATGGGTTCAGTCCTCCTCAGCCCCCTCTTCAGGGCTGCTGTGGTGGGGATCAAATGCTGACTTGGACTTTCCCTGCTGGAATATAATTATAGGATGATTTTATTCTTTTAATGACTAGAAAAATTACATTTTTCTGACTGTTACAAGGTGAGGATTTCGATTGCTAAAGAGGTTTCAGTTTAAAAGGTGTAAACACCCTACATTATCAATTTGGCTTTGGCTCATCAAGCAAGCAGCAAATGTAATAATGGGTGGAGAAGAGAAAAGCCATAGTAAGGAGATTTCTTCTGGAGCTGAGGACGCAGAGTAAACCCTGGAGACATCCAGAGAGGTCCCTGGTGTGTGAGAAGCCACTGGGTCTTTGCTCTGTCACTAATACTGCCTTGCAGACTTTCTCATCCCCTTTTTGGAGGTGAGGTGACTGCTGACTTGTCATTGCTCATGTTGTAGGTTGGGTTCTATAAATCAGTTACTTTTGTTTTTAATAAATCTCTGTATACGGGAGCTCTTTGGTTGTTGGTCTGGGTGCAGCCTGAGTCCTGACAGCCTGACACGAGGCTGACTTCCCTTTTCTAAATGAGATCTGCATGACTACTCAGATTTACGCTTTGTTAGGCAATATTTGCCCTGGCTTTTCTTTCCTGGATATTCTGTTACTCATTACTGTTCAAATCCTAGCGAATAAATAAATGATTTTTGCTATGGCAACAAGAACCTATCGGTTGAACAGCACAATATTTCCTGAAAAGCCTGCTTTAGTCTTTCCAGTGTGTCTGATTGGTGGGCAGAGTATTTATATTTATATATATATATATATGGATTTGGGTTGGACCCTGGGTTTGTGACACAGCTGTGGGTGAAGCCTCCAGCTGAGCAAAGAATGACAAATCCCTGCAAATAATCCACAGCTGAAGGGTGCAAAATTCTTCCTTGCCACAACTGGCAGCTGCTGCTGGGGCAGAAACAGGGGAAGCAGTGCTGAGGCAGGCTGAGCAGAGGCCTCTGGCTGGGCTCCAGCCAGCTTGGCTCTGCTGGGACATGCTTTTCTTCTAAAGAAATGTCCCCCATTGCCTGTTGTGTTCCCATAAAAGTCTCTGTGGTCTGGCAAGGCACTGCTGGCTGTGCAAACCTGTTGTCTGTGCCATGACTGGTTCCTGGGACTGAGGCTGCCTGTGCTCCTGGCACACAGCACTCACTTGTGCTCTGTAGCCACTCAGGACATTTCTCTGCCCCGTGTGTCCCCTGGTTTTGCCTGAATGCTTCTCCCTCCCTGTTCTGTTGGGTCAAGCAGAGCTGCTTTGTGCTTCCCTGAAACCCTGTTGTGCTTAGAGGGCAGCTCCGGTGCTGCCACAGCGGGTTTTGGGGCTCTCTCCCCATGGGCAGGACTGACTGAGTGCTCCAGGGTCCATCCTGTGCCAGTGCCTGGTTGTGCCTTGTGTTTGCTCTGCCTGGGTGTGCCCAGGGTTTTATTGCAGCAGCCGTGGGGCTCTGCAGGGAGCAGGAGCTGGGATATGCCATAGGGCAGCTCAGTGTGGTTTGGGGGAGATTGTGCCCCATGCCCCCGTGCCACACACCACTGCCTGTGTGAGCCTTGCAGATGATGCTGGCCCCAGCTGTGCCCTGGGTGCCAGGGGCTGACTGACTCTGTGGAGGGCTCTAGCATTGCCTCCTGCCTGAATTGGCTCTGGAGAGTGGGAGCTGTTGAGTTTGGGGCTCTTGGTGTTGTCTCTGGGCTTTGTGTAGGATGTGGGTGTGTCCAGGCCATTTCTGTTCCATTCTGCTCTTTGGTTTTGCTCCCTGATGAGGCTGTTTTCTCCTCCAGCACTGCATGCACCTTGGTCCAAACTGGACTCAAAGTGATTTTTCTTAGAGATTTCGTGCAGATAACAGAAAACCAGGAACGTTTAGTTCCGTCTCCCAAGCGTAAATTCTAACCCCCAAGGCATATTTCTCCTGTCTGCTTTGTTTTCCATGTTTAGCCAAGTACTTCTTGCCCTTCAGTGCCATTGGCACTGCTAAGTGGCCTGTGTGCAGTCTCTGGTTCTGGGATAGCTCCTGGGCTTCCAGGAGCCCTGGGCACATCCACCCTTGTGGCCCTTGTGCCATGTCCACCCTCGTGGCCTTTGTGCCTGGCAGTGTGGCTCACCCCCACAGGACAGACACCACATTGTGAGCAGTGACAGGCTGGCTCGGATCAGGGAGCATCTAGGTCAGCAGCAGGGATGACAAATTCAGGGAGCAGCAACTGGGATGCTCTCAGCTTCAGCACCATTCAATTCCAACCCCTTTTCTCTGAAATAGAATCACTTTTCTCCTCATATGTCATTTGGGGAGACTCAGAGTGGCTGTGGCTGGGGCAGGGAATGGGGAAAGGCAGCTGGTTCCCTCCATGCCTTCCAGTTTCCATCCTGCCTTCTCCTGGGAGCAGGGAAGGAAGCCAGCCTGTGTCCAAGGTCCATCCTGCCCTGGGGCAGAGTAGCACAGAGCTCCAGCTCCCTCTGTTACCCAGATTCGAACTGAGCTCCCCCTGCTGCTTTGCTAAAAAGCAGCAGTGAAATGTTCCCAGTCCTGCTCTGATCCCTCCAGAGCTCCAGGGCCCCTGTGCCTGGGCAGCACAGGTAGCACTGTGACTGCTGGCAGCTCTGGCCCTTGGGGACATCCAGGTGTGACTTTGGCAGCCCCTAACAGTGTCACTCCAGTGGTCTGACTGCTGCTGTGACAGGGAATGTGTGCACCTGGTCACTGTGGTGCTTGAGGGCTGCTTGGGGCCAGGTGCCACTTCCCACCCTCTGGGGATTTTCTGTATGACAGAAATACGGAATAAATGTGCTGCACTTGCCCCTGGCCAGTCATTACACAGCATCTAGCGAGATCAGAACCATCAGGCTCCTGTCACAAGTTGCCATGTCCTTTCCATTCTGTTCATAACCCCTTTAGCTGAATTTTAATAGTATTTAGAAGTAAAGGGATCACAACACCCTTTTAGCTGCTCCTGAACCTTGATCTGTGTTGGCTAAATACTTCCCTACTTTTGGCATGTATGTGCTCCTGGCAAGCTTGTCCTCCTTGTTTGTCTGATGTGTGCTGGCATCAGCAGTTCTCTGCTCCTTGGTGGTTATTTTCTGGAGTACTTACAAAGAGCTGTTATGCTTTTTCTCCACCTTCACTTTTGCTGGTGTGAAGTTTTTGGCAGTGAATCTCCTCTGCACCTGTTGAGGTGACCTGTAACCAGATCCTTGGAGCACAGAGGTAGATAATGATTAGGACAGGCAGGGCTGCAGGGGAACAAACCCTTGCCTCAGCTTTTCTTTTCTTGGATGAGCACATCTGGAGTTACTTTCACCACCTGCTGGGTGTTGCAGGGAGGAGAGAGCCAGGAAGTCCCTATTTCCAGCAGAAATGCCTTGCTTTATTCCTGGTTTATTTAAGCAGCATCCTAATGATGATTACAGTCCTATAGCCAATCCCAAATTTTCTTCCTCAGTTATTCACAGGTGATGAACTTCTCTTAGTGTGAGCGTTGCTCTTAACCACGATTTAATTTTTAGTGTTCTTGCTCTCCAGTTTTCTTCATGAGCTATGGTCATGAAATTCTGGTTTGCCCTTGATGAACTCTTATGTTGCAGTCACTTTCATTTCCTAGGCTCCTAGTTACTGTGGAAAGGTCATTAGTGACAATGCTAGATAAAACTGGTTTCATACCAGAACCGTTAAGGCCTCTCCCTTGTCTAATATTTTCCCTGTCTGCTACCATCTCTCCTTTAGCTGCCTCCTTCTCACTTCTGGTTTTAAGCCCTCTTTAATGCAGCTTAAGTAGCTTTTTGCCAAAATGTTCTCCCAAGACTGGGATCCTGGTCATGGATGCTTCTGTTTTCTGGAGCTTGGATACACAAAGGAGTTGCCAGGAATTAGCAATGTCACCTTTCCAGCACGTGGGTCCTTTCCTGCTTGTGTCTCCCATGAGAGACATGGTGGCAGCTCCCCCTGTATGCTGGGCAGCAGTGTGAGGAGCACAGAGGCACTGTGACCCTTGGGCTCCTGCCTCCATCCCATCCATTTGGCTCTGCCTTTGGGGTTTCCCTCAGCATGGCAAGAGATCCACCATGGCACTTGGGGAGGGATCTGCAGTGGCTGCTTCAAACCAGGGGGCAGCCCTGGTGTGTGCAGTGGGCTGTGCCAGAGGCAGCGTGGGGATCAGTGGCTTCTTGTGCTTCTCCCTGATAATTCTCCTTTGCTGTTGGCCAGATGAAGATCTCTTTCAACGAGACAAGCTTGCAGACCATGTTTGAGTACCCCTCAGAGAGCTCCTTGGCAGAAGAAGATGAGGAAGAGGAAGGACATGCTTCTGAAACAGAGGAGGAAAAATCTCGCACCTTTTACATTCCACGCCCAAACAGCACTTTGCATCCCAGTACACCTAACTCAGGTGAGTGAGGCACTGTGCTGGCACTGTGGGGTTTCTGGTGGTGTCTGACACTGCCCACGTTCCCCACAGACTCTTAAAGGGCTCCACATGGGTGGAAATGCTAATGGAGGTGAACAGGGAGCTGCAGATGGGCAGCTTCCAGGCTGTGCCTGCTGGGATCCTGGTGCCACTCCTTTTTGGGGTGGTGAGGAATAATTACCTCCTCTTTCTTCTTCCAGCGGATTTATCCAGCTACACCCCAAAGCACTCCGTAAAGTTCAGCGAGTGGCAGGAGCAGAAGTATGAGGGTCCTGCTGCAGAGGGACCCCTCCCAAAGGAAGCTGATTCCCATGGAAACCAAGTCATGGTGAGGCTATAAATAAGCAACTCTTGTGCTCTCTTATGGGGTGGGGGTTGTTCCAGGCAGTGGATGGGACAGGATGTGCCTTTCCCTGCACACCTGTGTTTGTGTTCCTGCCCAGGGAGCTGTATCACTGCTCCCAAAGGGACCAACACACTGTCCCACTGCCACTACCACACCTGCCCCTCCCCAGCTGGGTAAAGGCAGCTGGCACACTCTGTTCTCAGCACAGGAAAGACACGGATCTGTTGGAACAAGTCCAAAGGAGGCCACAGAGATGCTCCAAGGGGCTGGAGCCCCTCTGCTCTGGAGCCAGGCTGGGAGAGTTGGGGGTGTTCACCTGGAGAAGGGAAAGCTCCAGGGAGAGCTCAGAGCCCCTCCCAGGGCCTAGAGAGTGCTTATAGAAAACAGGGAGATTTTTTTTTTTACATGGACAGGTGATAGGACAAGGGAGAACGGTTTTAAACTAAAAGAGAAGAGATTTAGATTAGATATTGGGAATAAATTGTTCCCTGTGATGGTGGTGAAGCCTTGGCACAGGGTGGCTGCCCCTGGACCCATGGAAGTGTCCAAGGCCAGGCTGGATGGGGCTTGGAGCAACCTGGGATAGTAGAAGGTGTCCCTGCCCCTTGGTGGGAGGTTGGAGCAAGATGGGTTTTAAGATCCCTTCCAACCCAAACCATTGCAGGACTTTCTGATACTCCGGGCACGTTTGGGGCGGGGGTGGGGCTAACTAAACACACCCAGTTATCCCGGGCAGGGTGAGGGGCCTCTGCGGCCCGGCTCTGACGCTGTCCCTGTGCTCTGCCCACAGCTCACCCCGGCGGAGAAG
Organism: Catharus ustulatus; assembly: GCF_009819885.2. Classification (NCBI taxonomy): domain Eukaryota; kingdom Metazoa; phylum Chordata; class Aves; order Passeriformes; family Turdidae; genus Catharus; species Catharus ustulatus. The sequence continues at coordinate 1,596,996 of NC_046241.1, forward strand.
GGCGGTCTCTCGGATTTCAGCAGCGAGCCCGCGCTCTATTTCTGAGGCTGCTCCGCAGTGCTGCAGCAGCGGCTGCTGGGCAGGATGGGCAGTGCAGCCGCGCTGGCCACACGGGAACCGCCACCGAAACGGCCCCAAAGCGCTGCCCCCGGATCCTGCTGCCAAGGGTGGACCAGATGCTCTTGGCCATCTGCAGAGAATATTTGCACTGGATTTTGGGACCGAATTACTGCTTTCAAGGCATTGATTGATTCTGCCTGTGGCCTTGCATATTCCTTGTTCAAGATCAGCTGCCAGTTAGGCACGTGTGGGAAGGACATCTGTTATCCTGGGCTGGATGTTGTTTTTTCTTAGTGCTGAGTCCAGGCACTGTGCAGGGTCTGGACAGCTTTTGCAACCCTTCTCCCCAGTTCAGAATGGCTCTGGAGTTGGAGCACTGGGCAGTTAGGTGGGTTCACAGCGTGGCTGTGATTTGACATATTGGGTGTGAGTTTGGAAAACCATTGAAGGTTCATAGTTTGTCCTTGGCATGTTTCCAGCTCTGGTTTCACTGAAACATCGTGGAATTCATGTGCCAGTTACATGCTTGTGGAGTTCACTGAGCACCCTGAAGGAGGGATGGGAGCAGCAATGAATGCCTTTAGCTTTAGGTCTTATTTTTGTACCAATCAGTAGAGAAATGTCCAGACTGTTTCAAGCTTCTTGATGATTCCCAAACATTGGCCATAACTTTGGTCTGTCCTTCCCAACTCTGGCATCCAGTCTCTGGGAATTGCTGGTTGTGCTCCACTTTGCCAGCTCCTCTTGTTGCTTTATTCCAGATCTGATTGATCTCTCTTGGTTGCTTCCTTCAAGCCCCATTCTGCTCCTCTAATCAAAGCACAGGAGGACAGTTTCACTCCTTTTTTCTGCAGAACTTGAACAAGGAATGTGGGTTATTTTTGTTTTTTCTAGCATTTTTATAGTTCTATTGTAATTGTTTAATGCAGCCAATATGCAAAGGAATCTGCTAGAATCTTCCATTCAAGTTTTCTACTACTGTAAACTCAGGGTCAAAATTGCACTCTGGAACAGATGGAGCAGTGCTGCTAATGTGATTTGTACTTTGGGATTAAAAGAGATGTGGTGAGAACAGATCCAGCTTCTTTGGGCTTTATGGAATGAGTGGTACTCTGGTGTGGGGCATAATCCAAAGGAACAGGCTGCTGTCTTTGATTAAATTTGATGGTTACTGGTTTGTCTATTATAGATGATGAATGTCTGTTCAAGTGACACTGGTCTGTGAACAGAAAATGCTCTGCATACCTTGCACTTGGCTTGGTGTCTGTAGTAGCAGCAAGGGAAGGTTGTTCTGCTGAAAAACACAGGATTAAATGTTAGAACATACCTACTTGTAGCTGTTCCCTTCTGCCCCTGGGTGCCTAAATACTTTTGGAAAGATAATGCAAAAAAAAAAAAAAAAGCAACTCAGTAGTTTGTTAGATGTTGGCTGAGGGACCACAAAGAAACATTTTGCACCTCCTTGTCTCTTCCAAGCTAATTTGAGATCTGCTGCCTGTGTGACTTGCTGGGAGCAGGATGTGTCTGCAGTGCATCTGCCTGGGACCTGACACAAGGACCATGGAGTTCCATGTGCTGAGGCTTCTCATTAATGAAATACTTCAGGATAAGGTGCTGAGACTGGGGTAGAATGAGGGGAAATGTGAGACTGCTAGTGACTGCTAGATTCAAGGAGTTTTCAGCCCAGTATTTCTAGCAGAAAAGGTCCCAGTGAGCATTTTTCCCTGTGGAAAAGCCCAGGTCAGTTTAAGGCAGCTCTGTTCCTAACACAGCTGCAGGTGGTAAAGCAAAGCTGCTTCCAACTCAGGTTAGGAACAAGGGGTCCAAACTAGCTCTGGCTTGGTTCTCCTATGGATCCATGAGGAATGCTAAAGCCAACACTGTCCTGCAGCTCAAACACTGCTCTGGTTCTCATGTGAGTTAACTCTGTGCCTGCAGCCCTGTGGGCAGGACAGCTGGGGAGTGTGGGAGTGCAGTGTGCTGCTGACTCTGCTCCTTCTCCCGGCGATCCTGCTCCACCTGGAGCTGCAGTTCACACCTCACTGAGCACTCCTTTGCACCTCTCAGCTTCGTGCTCTAATCGGGTATTCTGCTGCCTCCAGGCAGGGCAGGGTGAGTGCTGTCCCGAAGGCAGGAGGATCAGCTGATGGGTCACCTCCTGGGATGTGTCTCAGCATGGCTGTGCTCAAAATGAAGGGTATTTTTTGTAAATGCCTACCCTGATCTGCAGCATTCGAAGATCAGCTTTAGTGGATCTTTGACTAATACCAAAGCACATCTGAAAGGAAAATTTACTGCTGCAAAGCAAAGCTTTTATTAGATATGGCATCCTTGTACCACCACTGCAGCTGTCTCGGGCCAGCAGGACTTTCCAGGCTGAAGAAGAAGTTTAGGAACGCTTTTGTCGACGTACTCGTCCTAATGGAGCGCTCTGTGGCTCAATGGCTTTACCAAGATCCCCCATTTCCTCCTTCAGAACATCTAGCAGTGTCTGAGAATTGTCCAGTATCTGGGAAAGAAATAAAAATAGCTTATTTTTACATAAACTGTTTCTCTTATGAATTCCCTTCCAATGCAGCTGATCTGCCTTGCAGCAAGAGGGGCTTTCCAGCCCATCAACCTCTGGTGATGTATTATCCTGTCTCACTCTGGGAATATCTGTGGGAGAATTTCTCTGGTTTGTGTTCATATTCTGAATATGAAAGACCTTAAGCAATTTATCTGCCTTGGATCACGAGGCAGAGAACTTCCTGAAGCAGACTGGGGTGTTTTTGGTTGGTTTGGTGGAATTTTTTGAGGGAGATTTGGTACCTGGGCTTTATAGATCAGTATTAAATTGTGCTCAGCTGACCCAGTTTCAACTCTTTTCCACTATTAAAACTGCACATTTTGGGTTGCTGGCTTCAAGACTAACTCAAATCTACAGTGACCTTATGTCAGACTAGATCTGTTATTAATTTTCTCCTACTTTTAGCTCACTGTGTAAGTAATTACATGCCTGCTTCCTATGCTCTAGGTTACAACATATTTAGGAGACCTCACTGCCTATCCATCTCACCAGTTAAAAATTGTAACCCAGTGGACAGTTGTAACCAAATGTGATGGTTATAGCCCCAAAAAGAATTTATGTTCCTGTGAGTTTGTGGAAATCACACAAATGATCAGAGAGGAGCTGAGGAAGTGTCCCACAGGACGAGGTGCTGGAGGAAGGTGAAATCCTGTGGGTTCTGGCAGAAAGCAATGAGTGACAAACCAGGGAGGTACATCCACAGGAAAGGAACTGTTACTTTCTGTCTGTAGACACGACCTTACCTCCTCTTCCTACATCCTGCAAGTGTCAGTACATTTCAATAAACAGGAATTCATCTGTAGGCTGGGGGTGTGACTTGGATCTCAGGTAAAGTTTCTTTCGAAAGGGGCTGTTTGTTTGTGTACCTTACAACACAGTTTTTAACCTTTTAAATTTTTATGTGCATTTTCCCCTTCACTTCAAACCATCAGGTCTTGAAGGAGGTTGAGGAAACAGCTGCAGCTTCATCTGAAAAGTGATTACCAGGGGAAAGCACTGACTCTAGGAGAGGAACTAATACAATAGTTGGTCACATTCAAAAAGGTAAATAGGAGGAGAATTTAGGCAGCAGCTAATAGCAGAAAGGTGTTTCTGATACAAACTCTGCCTGGTCACCAAGAGAAGGAAGATTGTCACCTCTCTGAAAAGAGACTGGGAAGATCCTTTTTAAAAAAAACCAAAAGCTGATGGTGTGTAATGCAGAAGTGACTTCAGCTGTGCCCGTCTGTGGGGATCAAGCAGTTCCTGCCTGGCAATAACACAAACAGGAAAGGTGAAAGGGCAAAGCTGTCCCAGAGACCAAATGACAGTGCCAGCCCTTGTGCTGTTTGCCTCCTTCCCACCTTTTACTGTCCCAACAATTTGACTCTTTAAATGACATTGTTCCATTAAAGATTAAAGAAACGACACTAAATATTGGTCAGGAAGAGTGGCAGGCCAACAGCTCCATCAGCACCATTGTTCTCTGCCTGAAATAGTAGTAAGATTGTGGGTCAGTGTCATGTCTTTGGTTTCCTCCTTTCCTCCAAACCGCGGGTCTGAGATGGTCATTGTTAAGGGTCTGTCCCAAAAGCCATTTTTAATGTATTTTGACAATAAACTTTGCCCAAGCAGCACCACAACAGCCCCCAACCCAACCCTGCTGTGGTGGGGTCTGTGTGCCAGAGCTGCATGCCATGCCTTGGTGTTGTTTTGGCTGCAGTGCTGTGACCCAGGTAGCAGTGGTGGTTCATCGAGGTGCTCCCAACCGACCTTCAGGGAAATACAGACCCATACATACAGACATAGATGTATCTCCTAAAGCTCCCCTGACACAGCACAGGAGCTCAGGGAAAGGTTCTTCCCCCAGAGGGTGCTGGCACTGCCCAGGCTCCCCAGGGAATGGGCACGGCCCCGAGGCTGCCAGAGCTCCAGGAGCGTTTGGACAGCGCTGCCAGGGATGGACAGGCTGGGATTGTTGGGGGGGCTGGGCAGGGACAGGGGCTGCACTGGGTAATTCTTGTCCACCTCAGGTTATTCTGATTCAGTGATTCCCTCGGGTCCTGTCCCTGGTCACAGACAGCAAAGATCGCTGCCGTGCCTCTCATCCCCTCGAGAGGAAACTGCACACTGCGAAGTCTCCTCGTCTCCTCCAGGCTGAACACTCCGAGCGCCCTCAGCGCTGCTCGCTGTCAGTACCTGCCCGGAGGCCGTGTCCATCTCGGCGATGGTGCGGTCGATGTGGGCTCGGGCGGACCGGAGCCCCGCCAGGCACTCGCTGGTGTCGGACAAGCGCCGAGAGAGCGACGAGATCCGCGCCTGCAGCCGGCCCCGCTCCGCCTCCTCGTCCCGGATCCGCCCGCTCAGCTCATCCCGCCGGGCGCGGAGCTCCGACAGCCCTGTGGGGCGGCACCGTCAGACGGGCCCGCGCACCCTGCCCGGCCCTGCCCGGCCCCGCTCGCCCCCCGGCCCCGCTCACCCTCCCGCAGCGCCGCGTGGTGTCCCCGCAGCGCGGCCCCGGTGCCGCTCATCGCCGCTCCGCTCCGCCCCTTCCTGCGGCCCGAATGGAGCTCTCGGCTGCCTGGCACACGCTCAGCACCGCGCTGGTGCCGCCCGCCGCGCTGGGGCTGGTGAGCGGAGATCGCTCGGGCCCTCACGGATCGCTGCGCTCTGCCGGGCCCGGGGCAGGCCCGACCCGCCGGCCCCGGGATGCTCCGGCCTCGGCTCCTCCCCGGCCGGGCCTCTCCGGCTCTGGGTCCGCGGGGCGGGTGGGAGCTGCCAGGGCCGAGGGAGGCGCGGCCGGAGCTGAGGGAGGCACGGCCGGAGCTGCCGGGGCTGGGGAGGAACGGTCGGGGCTGAGGGAGGAACGGTCGGGGCTGGGGGACGAACGGCCGGCGCTGGGGGACGAACGGCCGGAGCTGCCGGGGCTGGGGAGAAACGGTCGGTGCTGGGGAGAAACGGCCGGGAGGAAACGGCCGGAGCTGCCGGGGCTGGGGAGGAGGGGAGGGGGCTCCTGGGTGTGGTGTCTGCTGGTGGCTGTCAGGGAAGGGCCACGGGTCCAGCCGCCCTTTCTCCCTATCACCCCAGCCAGGAGTGGGACTAAAAGGCCACAGCTTGCCTGGCCTTACTGTGCTTCTGCTCCCTTTCTGAGGGAGCTGGTGGCCAAGAAAGGGTTTTGCTCCAGATCCCCGCATTTTGGGCACCCAAGGGTGGCTCGCAGCATTCCTATCAGTGTCCTGCAGCAGCCAGCAGCAGGGACAGCAGTGATATGTGCGGGTGTGAGCCCTGGGCTTCCATCGGTGGGCTGAGACCCCGGCGGGTTGCCATGGAGGAGCAGCGCAGTTTGACAGCAGAGCTCCTGTGTGCTCCATCAAATACTTAATTCGTGTTCCCTGCACCTTCCAGGCAGTCCCGAGGCCCGATGCTGCAGGGCCGCTGCAGGATGCCGAGCTGCGGGCAGCCCTGGACGTGCTGCACTGCTACGACTTGCACTCCATCGTGGAGGAGTGGTTCATCGAGGTGCTGCAGACTGACCTGCAGGCGAATATCGCCCCCGAGTTCTGGAACTGCATTGGCCAGTATGAGAGCACGGCCGAGGAGCCCCAGTGCGCCGCGCTGCTCCTGGACGCGTTCAGTCTGCTCAAGTGCCGCCTGGAGCCCTACATGAACAGCCTGGAGCTCCTGGAGCAGTGGACCAAGGCAGGCCTGCTCCTGGGCACAGGTGCTCAGACACTGCAGGAGAAGGTCTACACCATGTTCAAAGCTATCCTCTTCTTCTCCACAACCAAATCCTTCCAGGAGATGATCCAGCAGTTCTACAGCCGCACATTCAGGATATACATGGGGCAGTGGAAGAAAGGAGAAGATGGAACGAACGAGTGTGAGAGCAGCATGAGTGAGACTGAACAGGAGAGTGACCCAGAGGAGGGTGGAGGAGAGGGCCAGCTCTGTGCAGGCTGCAGCAGCAAGAGGGAGCAGTGCTGGTGCCCTGAAGCCATGGAGCAGTTCCAGCAGCTCAATGACATTCTGTAAGTGTCTCACGGGGTGGTGGCTGTCACTCAGAGCCAGGGGGGTTCTGGATGGGGGCAACAGCAGGTTGTATTGATCACTGAGAACAGGAGGAGCTGTGTGAGGTCAGGCTGTGTAATAGTGGTGGGTAGAGAACTCAACATGGACTTTCTGAGCTAACTGGTGGTTGAACAAGAGCAGGTCTTTAGACAGAAAGTTCTTCTCCCTGGATATGAGAATATCCTCCTGTTGCTCTGAGGCCTCTGACCACAAAGAAGCAAACCAGTGCAAGGTGTCCTGTCCCATGTCAGGGGTTTTGACTAGATTATTTTTAAGGTCTCTTCCAACCCAAACCATTCTCTGACACTGTGAAATTCTTCTAAATGAAAAGGCTTTTGAAGGCTATAAGTAATGTCTGTAAGGAAGATGGGATGGCAGTAGTGCCATGTGTTACCTATGGATGCATCTGTGTGGGTATCAGAGCCTGTGGCCTGAGCTGGGCCTGCCTCTGTGCAATGTACAGGGAGGGTGGTGCCTTCACGTGTAAGATTTTCTTGATTTGCTGGTGCCCTTGCTCCCACTCGCTCCTGACAGTGTCCCTGTGCCCGCAGCCGCCGGCTGAACTTGCTGGAGAGGGTGAGTGCTGATGCTGTCACCACCATCCTGCACAGGATGATCGAGGAGAGGATGGAGCAGCGCTGCCGCGGGGAGTACGAGCACTCCTTCCTCAATGAGTTCCAGGAGGTAGGGCAGGTGTGGGGGCAGTGAGAGTCCTCCTTGGGAGATGTGCAGCTCTTGCTGGTTTTTAGCAGCTCAGGCTAAAAGCAGATTGCAGCTTAAAACACCTAATCCAGGGTTATGACACACCTGGCAGGAGAGGCAGCTAAAACCCCATTTTGGCTGATGCTGGAGGGGAAGGTTTGCTCTGACCTGTGCGTGAAGGACTGTCACATTTCACCTCATGATGTCTGTAGTAATGAGGGAATTTCTGTGGTTCCAGTTTACAAACCACAAGAGCAACAGGTGCCACCTGGCCTGCAGAGAGCCCTCCCTCTGTGAAGGTGAGCCCATAATTAGAATTTCTGTGGCTGTTTCCAGTCCTCTTCCCATTCCCCTGTATAATTGGAAGTGAGGATGAGAGAGCATGCTCTTGTATTGATCTCACCAGTGGCCACACAGAGAATTAAAATCTTTCTTTGCTATGCTGCTATTTCAACTAAGTTTGTGTTGAGCTGTTTACCTACCATGACTTTAAAATAAAATTCTTCTCCAGATTATAGCTCCTCCAGGACCCAATTCTGAACTCAGTGCTTGTCCCTGACCTTGCCTTTGCCTGTGCTGGAGAACCAGGCCTGCAGCCAGGTTCCCATGCAAACCAGACACCCTGGATCCCTCACTCTATGCCATACCAACTGTTGTTTGCAAACATCAGGAATCTTTGTGTTTATTTCCTTTTGGTTGTTGTGCAACACTTCCTTCACTGCACCTTGTGAAATGCTTTTGGATGACCTGGAGATTGTTTAAGGATATTTTCAGGGCACCACAGAAAACACAACTGCATTCTGTTCATCAGAAGCTGCCCTTGCTTCCATCTCTTGTTTGGCCATAGAATATTGGAGCATGTTTGGATTAGAAGAGATAATTTTAAGGAAAATAAAAAAGAAGCACAGGCCTGGAAATCTAAAGGTTGAATAGAGAAGTCTGAAAAACAGCTCACTAAAAATTACAGGTGCTGAGGGCAAAGCCTCTTTGCCGGCACAGCAGCAGCTGCCTGGAGTGTCAGGTCACAATCAGGTTGTAATAGAGCACTCGGGGAAAAATGGGTTGGTTTGATAATTCCTTTAAATCATGTTGCTTTGCTTCAGTTGTAGTCCTGTCCTTTTGTCCTTTAGGGGAATTCTTTATCAGCTTCTCCACAGTTTTGCCCAGGTGTTTGTAGTACTCAGGTTTGTCCTGGAAAAACTTGTGCATTTCTTCAGTGTTAACTCAGACGAGTAGAAAAGTAAAAATAAACACCAGGAAACCAAACCTTGACTTAGCATTTTTGTTTCAGGCTGTCAGAATCTACAAAAAAACCTCCTAATATCAAGTATTAGAGTAGTAGTAGAACACCTCATAGTATATTGGTACTCAAATACTATCCCAAGAAGTAGCAAATATTTGCTAATTGATGGGGAGAAAAAAAAAGGCTTTTATTTTAAACATCTGAATATTGTATTGAGTACGTTTGAAATTTGACAATTATACATTTCTCACTAAAGCTCAAATATAAAAAAAATAACCTTTTTATGCTCTCTGTTCAGGTTTTTATTTTATAGTTCAGTGACAAGGCTGGTATTTGGATTTCAAATATCTGAGTTGTGTTGGGTGTCTGTGACTTCTTGGGATATCTTGTTTGCTTTTCACTGATTTCAGGAACCGTAGAAATTTTGGGCCAAGGATGGTGTGATGGGCAATTAGCTCATTTTCTTGTGAATGGGACAGTTCTGCAAGTACAGAATGGGATGAAACTCTGCAAGAATACAATAGGCTGCAAGTTTTGGAATAAACCCTGTTCTTTTTGGAGCCCAGTGCCTGCACACAGTCCATGGTCACCCCTTATCTTCTCACACCCAGCTGCACAGTCCATATCCTGTATTTGTAGTTAAAGTTCCAGTTCTTCCAGCTGGGCTTTCCCCAGCTCTAACCCAGGCTGGGGCACGTTTGAAGAGCAGCTGGGGGTGAAGCTGTCCTGGTCCAGCTGTCCCTGTCTGTGGGCTGTGGTGGCTGCCTGGCGTGGGTTGGGATGTGGCTGTACATCCAGCTGCGTTCACATCTGTTTCTCCCTCTCATTGTGCAGTGGATAGAGAAGGTGATTGGGTGGCTCAGCAGGGTGTTCCTGCAGGATGGTCCCTCAGCTCAGTCCTCCCCAGAAGCCAGCAGCACCCTGAAACGCTGGCGCTGCCACGTCCAGAGGTTCTTCTACCGCATCTACGCCAGCATGCGCATCGAGGAGCTCTTCAGCATCATCCGAGGTGCTTCACCCTTGGGCTGGGACTGGGTGGGGGAGAGATCTCTCTCATGTGCCACACTGCCTCCCCCTGCCTCCCCTCAGAGCCTGGCACTGCTCCTGATCGCTGCTTGGTTTGCAGATTTCCCAGAGTCAAAGCCTGCTGTGGAGGACCTCAAGTTCTGCCTGGAAAGGACTAACCAGAGGCAGCAGCTGCTCAGCTCCCTGAAAAGTGCTCTGGAAATGAGACTTCTGCACCCTGGTGGGTATAACATCCCTCTCTGTGTCCTGTGAGGAGCCTGGGCACAAGTGGGGATCTACTTGGAGCTGGTCTGGTTTCCTGATTGAGGAGTGAGGGGCAGTCACTGTGCCCATCACACATTCTTTGTGTTCCAGTGGACATGGCAGCAGCAGCTCAGGGCATGCCAGCCCCCTTTGGCCTATTTTTTACACTATGGTCAGGAGCACAAAGTTTAGCTTTGGTCCAGGTGGGCAAAAACTTCTTTGCACTGTCAGGGGTCAGCTCTGAGAACTCTGACTCCCTCTGCTCCTCTCCTGTAGGAGTCAACACCTCCGACATCATCACTCTGTATATCTCGGCCATCAAGGCCCTGCGGGAGCTGGACCCTTCCATGGTAATCCTGGAGGTGGCCTGTGAGCCCATCAGGAAGTATCTGAGGTAGGAGGTGTGTGTGGCAGTCTGACTCGTGCCCTTTCCCTCCCCTTCCCTCACTTGCTCAGTTTCTGTTGCCGTGGCAGGACTCGGGAGGACACGGTGCGGCAGATCGTGGCCGGTCTCACGGGGGATGCCGAGGGCTCGGGTGACCTGGCAAACGAGCTCTCCAAAGCTGACCCAGTGACCCTGGAGAATGGCCAGGAGAGTGATGATGACATCTCAGAGCCAGGGGACTGGGTTCCTGACCCAGTCGATGCAGATCCAGGTGAGATCAGTGCTGGCAGCTGGCTGTAGCCTTGAGCAGCTCATTTGCTCGTCCTCTGGGCTGGGGCAGCTCCCTGTTAATCTCACACTGTTGTGTGCTGGATTCCACCAGGGAAATCGAGCTCCAAACGTCGCTCCTCAGACATCATCAGCCTCCTGGTGAGCATCTATGGCAGCAAGGACCTGTTCATCAACGAGTACCGCACGCTGCTGGCTGACAGGCTGCTGCACCAGTTCAACTACAGTGCTGAGAGGTGAGGCCCCAGTGCCCACACCCAGGGCTGCCATGGCAAAATCACCTGAGTTTTCTTTTACCTGCTGTCTGAAGGGTTTTCAGACTCAGTCCTGTCAATGGCTGTTTGTGGAGCCAGGAGTGCCTTTTGCTGTTTCCTATTTGCTTCTAAAATTTCTTGCTCAGTCCTGCCCTTGGCTTGTGCTGATAGAGCAGCATGTAGGAATTTGGAGGCACTGACATGCTCTTAGCTCCATCCCACGTGTTATGATGCCCCCTTCAAGTGGAAGGGATGGAAGATGTGTGTTTCTGAACACAAAGTTCCACCTGAACACCAGGAAGAACTTCTTTGTTGTCAGGTGACTGAGTAGTGGAACAGGAGCCCAGGGAGGCTGTGGGGTCTCCTTCCTTGGAGATATTCCAAGCCCAGCTGGAACAACCCTGAGTGACGGCTTCAGGGGATCCTGCTTGAGCAGGGAGGTGGAACTGGCTGAGCTCCAGTGCTCCCTTCCACCCTCAACCATTCTAGGATTCTATCTTCAAGAAGCTGCTGGCCTAGAGGAGGTGGCTGTTCCTCACTTGGGTACCAGGAGCCATCCAGGGCAGAGGGCAGACACTGTGCCTTGCAAGGCTTCCTAGGAAGAGCACCCTTGTGCCAGGAACTTCCTTCTTTTGGCTGTGTGGTGAGGGGGAAAGGCCAAGCCAGGTTTGTCCACCCAAGGGCCCTGTGCCTGACCTGCTGTGTCTCTTTCCAGGGAAATCCGTAACGTGGAGCTGCTGAAGCTGAGGTTTGGTGAAGCTCAGATGCACTACTGTGAAGTCATGTTAAAAGTAACTCCTTTTGTTTTTAAATTCAAGTCCTGGGTGTTTGAGCCCATTGGGGAAGGGGAGGGACTTGAAGAGTGACCCCAAAAGGGTCTTTTAGCAAAGTGGGCGTTCCAGAATGCCAGTGAAGGGCTGATTTGTGACAGGCAGAAGTGATTTAAATCATGTCTGGTTTTAAGCTCTGAAGGCTGGGTTATCAGCTCTGAGGAATGGTTGCTCTGGTGCTGCTATGTGTCCTGCCATTCCTGCAGTATCCTGGCACTGAAGAGCTGGGCCCATCCAGCTCCTCTGGGTTTGGGACTCTGGAGTTTGATTCTTTTGGAGCACTCTAGGAAGGTGTGGAGGGCCTCCAGTGAAAGCAGTGTTGAGTTGTAACCCCTTCCTCTAACATCCCACAGATTTTTCCGAGTACGTAGCAGACTTCCAAGTGGACACACATGATTGTGTCCTTTCCAGTGTCCCCATCATTGTTTGGAGACAGCACTGTTCACCTTAAGCCTCTCCTTCACTCTTGGTTAGCACTGACTCTGAAGGGAAGGAGCCAGCTCTCCTCCTCTGCCCGTTGCAGGACATGGCTGACTCGCGGCGCATCAACGCCAACATTCGGGATGAGGAGGAGAAGCTCCCTGAGGAGGAGAGGCCTCCCTTCAGCCTCGTGGCTGTCATCCTGTCCAGTGAGTTCTGGCCACCACTCAAAGAGGAGAAGCTGGAGCTTCCAGAGCAGGTCAAGGAAGCCATGGAAGCGTATTCCAAGAAGTATGAGAAATTAAAGGTGAGCTCACCTTAACCCTCCTTATGAAAGCTTTATCCAGTCCCCTTTAACTGCTGGTTGGCCCAGGCTGTTGCTGTGGGGTTTACAATAACCCAGCAATTAGGGTTCCTGCTGGGAGATCTGGTCTGAGCAGCTGCTTGCCCCTTTTCCCAGGCCATGAGGACCCTGAACTGGAAGTACCACCTGGGGCTGGTGAGCCTGGACGTGGAGCTGGCTGACCGCACGCTCTCCCTGTCTGTGTCTCCTGTGCACGCTGCCATCATCCTGCACTTCCAGAACAAGAGTGAGTGCTGGAGAACCCCTTCTGTGCTTCCATGGGTGGGAAAGCCACATTCCTCAGGCAGCTGGAGGCTCTGAGAGCTCTGGCAGGAGGACTAAGACGTGGTGCATGGGGTTGGATCTCCCACAGGGTCTCCAGCATCCAGCAGGGCCACAGCTCTGCACCCCTCTGCTTGTTCCTGGCAGTGCCTCCCCTGCCTTACCCAGCTTCCTACCAGCTCCTGTCAGGCTTGGGTGTGGGAAGTGTCCTGTTCTCCATCTCCTCTCTGATCTCCATGGTCTCTGCAGGCACCTGGACGCTGACAGAGCTGAGTGAAGTGCTCAAGGTGCCTGTGACATCGCTGAAGAGGAAGATGACACTGTGGCTGCAGCAGGGAGTCCTGCGGGAGGAGCCCGAGGGCACCTTCACTGTCATCGAGGAGGAGCAGAAGGACCAGGTGGAGAAGGTTGTTCTGATTGACAGTGATGAGGAGGGGGACTCTGCCATGGCCTCACAGGCTGACCAGAAGGAGGAGGAGCTGCAGGTACCTGTCCCTGTGGAGATGCAAACATCCTGTATTTTGGGTTTGGGGAATCTGACCAAGATTATGAATTCAATTTGCACTATGGATTCACATTTTCCACTGCAAGTGGCTGACTCCAGCACAAACATTAGCATTTTGGAGTTGGTATCTCTTGGTTAATCTCTTGGTGCTGGATCACAGCCTTCCCTCCAGACAAGTGCCCAGCTGCTGAGTCAGGGAACCATTTGGAAATCTCCAGATTGGTTTTTTTCAGTTTAAAAAAACAAAAAAGTCCGAGACATGATTTCATATTTTAAAATAGTCATAACTTGTTTGGATGCAGCCGAGGAACACTTTTTGGCACTTCTGACTGCCCAAAAGACTTACCCAGCACTAACAGCTGGATGTCTGCCTTCTCTCTGTTGTGGTTCCTGGACATTTCCAGTGCCTTTCCTGGCTGTGAGTCACACTGTGCGTGTTGTGCAATACAGCATTGTCATACTGGTGTTCATCCACAGAGGGTCATGTGTGTGCTGCACACCAGATCCCACTGTCTGACTCTGTGTCCCAGCACTTAGCTGCTGGTCTTGGAATGCCCTGTTGAAGGACCCCACGCTCATGGCCAAGAGCAGAACTTACTGCTACCTTCATTCCTGCCTTGTTTTGGGGTATCTGCTTTATGCTGTAGTGTCAGTGATTCACTGTGGCCTGTGTCTCTCTGCAGCTGTTCTGGACATATATCCAGGCCATGCTGACCAACCTGGAGAGCCTGTCCCTGGAGAGGATTCACAGCATGCTGAAGATGTTTGTGATGACGGGCCCTGTGGTCACTGAGATCGATATCCAGGAGCTGCAGGGATTCCTGCAGAAGAAGGTCCGGGACCAGCAGCTCATCTACTCGGGGGGAGTCTATCGCCTGCCCAAGAACTGCAATTAAAGGACTAACCTGAGTGTCCCTGCCCCCCTGGGCACTCCTGCCTGTGCCTGAGCTCTGCTCCAGAGTGCCACCAGCTCTCAGTGTGCTGGGGGTTCTCTATCCTGGGAGTTTGCTGTACCCCCTTCCCCAAATGGGTGTCACTTTCCACATGAAGGCAGCTCAGCAGCAGCCTGGACACCCCACAATGGCTGGGTCTGCTCCCCACATTCCTTCCTCCCCTATGTGAGTGCCTGGGCCCACCTCCCTGGTTAATAAATAACTGTAGACTCTTTTTTCCAATGATGCCAACTCCATTCTTTCCTCTTGGCACCTCCCCAAGCTGGAAGGGCAGGCAGGAAACTCCCCAGTCTGCCAGGCACCATCCTCCTTTCCTTGGGGCTCCATGTGCAGCCCCAGGAGGTTTTGGTAGGGGGCTGTTGGCTCCAGCTGTTGTCTGGGGCTCTGTGTGTGGCTAAAGCAGTGTCTTGCAGCTGGATATGATGAGTGAGACCCTGCCCAAAAACAAGGCACAGTGCTGTCTGTGACAGGGAGGAACAACTCCAGGGTGCCCTTGTTTGGGACTCTTAAATTGTGTGGAATTATTTTATTGTGGGATGAAGAATGCTTTAGATGGATGAGATGCAGCAGTTCTTCAGGCAAGCTGGTTAGTCCTGGGGATATCCAGTGGATTATCCAGGCCCTGGTGGGATTGCTTTGCCCTGGCACAGGTACCTGTCTGTGTCCCAACACCACAGGGCTGCCCTCAGGGACAGTGTCCTGGGGAGCTTCATTTGTTGGCACCACATGAGGAAATTGGGTGGGATAATGCCAGAGCTCCTGGTTAAAGACTGTGCCCCCCACCCATCTATGGAGCAGTTTCAGGATTGTATCACATCCCCACTCCATGGTGTTCAGGCTGCCTCAGTCCTGCTTTCCACATGGGTTTTGCTCATCAGGAGGAATATGCTGGGAAAATCTGGCTTTTACTAAAAATATGCTTTCTGTGAAGCAACCAATGAGTTTCCACAGCCCAAGGAGTCTTTCTCCTCCTGTGCTGAATCTTCAATCACAGCCTGTGAGTGCTTGGGAGCTGGAATTGAGACTTAACAGAGCCACAGGTAAGACATGGGAGCAGCTGTGAGTGTGGCTTCCATCCAGGTATGTGAGAGACCTGTGGACATAGAAATCACCCCCTATTTAACACTGAACCTTGTTTTTCAGTGCTAAAGCCCATGAGTCCCTGTGGCATCCCTCCTGCAGCTGCAGGCAGCAGGGTGCAGCAGTTCTCTCCCCCTTGAGCACGTTGTGTTTTCCTCTGGATAAAGCACAATTTCTTGATCCCCCTGGGGCACTTTGCTCCAGGCTGGCAGGCATGTGGCACTGGGAACCTGGTGCATCCTGTTGTGAAGGCTCCTTGTGCTGAAGAGGATCTGGTGATAACTGAATAAACTCCAGTCTGTGATTACTTCAGGTAAAGCCAAAAAAAACCCAAAGGGCAGCAAATCCACAATGGCATCAGCAGGGAAAGAATGGGCATCCATTCCTGAGTGCCTAAAGAATCTTTCCTTCTCTGTCCTTTCTCAATCTAACCTCTCTCCACTTTTTTCTTTTTATTATATTTTACTTTTTTCATGAAAGAACACTGAGCACGTGGAAGGGCTGTCAGTGGAGGTCAGTGGGGTCAGTGCCTGCCAGCTCAGGATGTGCCTGCCAGCTCAGGGTGTGCCAGCCACATCCCACAGTGTCTGGGGTGTGCCAACCCCATCCCACAGTGTCTGGGGTGTGCCAGCCCCAGCCCACAGTGTCCCAAGGAGTGTCTGGGTGTGCTGTGGCTGTGACGGGGCAGCACAAGGCTCCTTTTGATGTGGGGAGATCAAAGCAGCTGCCAGTTTGGAGCAGAGCTGGCAGCAGGGCTGTCCCCACTCACCACAGAGGCAGAGCCACTGCTGGGATGTCACTGGGTGACTCAGGGCCTTGGCTGTGTCTGCTTTGTTTATGGATGCAAAAATATTGATTTATTTATTTATGTGTTGTGCAGGTGGATTTATTGCTCTGTGGTGCCTCCTCACCCCCAGTGCAGGGGCTGTGGGGCAGTGAGTGTGTCCTGTGCCCCATCCCAGCAGCATTCTCACACTCTGGGATGAGCTGAGGGGCACTCCCAGCCCTTCCCAAAGCCATAGCTGTGCCCTGCAATGAGCATCATTCCCATCCTGACTTTTCCCAGCTGCCTCATGCTGCCCCAAGGGCTGGACCCGTGGGGTGTGATGAGTTTGTCCATCCTGAGCCAGAGGATGAGCAATGCCACCACTGAGGGGACCTGGAGTCACCTCTGCCCATGGGAGGTCCCTGCCTGGCAGAGCCAGAGCCACCAGCTGAGCTGTGGTGTGGTTGTTTCAAAGTGTTACAACAGGAAAAATTCTGGTTTAATGACTGTTTCAGCCTTCATGGAATATAAAAGTTAATTGAAACAAGCTGGAAATGTGATTTTTTTCAGAGTGAACACAAGAAGCTGGGGGGGAAAAAAGGGTTTTGTGCTGTTCCCTGTGCCACTTGCTGTGCAGTTCTGTTGCCTCAGGCTGGAACTGTGTCTGGGCAGTCCCTGTCCCAGGCTGTCACCTTTGCAAATCACTCCCACTCCAGAGGAAAGAAAGAAAAGAAAGAAAGACATATTTATAGCTCAAAAATGTACATAAAATCACAGAACCATGGACTCACAGGAGGGCCTGGCTTGGAAAGGACCTTAAAGCTCATCTCATCCCACTCCCTTCCATGGGCAGGGACACCTTCCACTAGCCCAGGTTGCTCCAAGCCCTGTCCAGCCTGGCCTTGGACACTTCTTTACTCCTTGGATGCTTGGGAATGGCTCCAGTTCTTTGGGGGTGTGGTACAGAGCCCTTGGTGGATGATACAGACCCTGCTGTGGACCTTGGGGAGGTGTTCCAGTGATTTTCTCCAGTCTCCACTTGTGACAGGAGGTGCTACTGATGGCCCTGGGGGATGCTGGTGGTGGGACACCATTGGTGACAGGAGGAGTACTGCAGGCACTTGCTACTCTCCATGTTCTCCATATTATTTCCCAAATTTTTCACTTTTTCCAGATGTACCTCTTCTGTTTTCCAAAGCAGTGTGAGCCACAACTTCCCAGCTGCAGCAGTGCTGGTCCCTGCCCTCTCCCAGTGCCTGGATGGTGCCTCATGGCATGGCCATGACCTTCCCTTTGGCCCTACAGATGAGGGGCTTAACCTGCAAACCTCATTTTTCTTAGATTTTACCTCTTTATTTTTTTTAGCGAGGTAGGGATGGAACTCAGCTGGAGGAGAAAGAAGCAGCAGATTCATCTTGGATTTTAGGAGTGGTCATCTGACCCAGCACACTCTGAATGGCTTGAAAACAAGAAATGAGATAAAAGTCCTCTGACACAGAGCACTCCCCTCTTTTACCTTGGTCTATTTATAAACTGTTTGGAAGGGTCACAATAACCCAGGCAGGATGTGAGGGACATTCCCCAGCCCAGGATAAACTGTTTGGGTTATTTAGGACGTGTTAAAGCTGCTCACAGAGGCTGGAAATTTTTGCTAAGAATGAGATTGAGAAGAGTGAGGGGTCTGGCTTGATGGCCCCAAGAATGCATCCAGGGAATTTACACTGGATTTAGGATTCAGGAGGGCTGACAGTTCAGGGGGAGCCCAGGGATCAGCAGCAGCAATTCAGGGCAGGTCAACACAAGGTGGGTGATGTAAAAGGGAAAAAATCCACCCACCCGCCCAGTCCAGAGCTGATGTGGCCGTGGAGCTGGGGGGGTCACTGCAAAAGGGCAAATCTATGCTTGGAAAAAAGATCTTTGGGTCTGGGAATGACCCTCCAGGACTGGATTCTGTGCCCCTGCCAGGAGCTGCTGACCCCCCTGTGTGGGTCCTGCCCACCATGGATGAGATTATTTTATGATATTATTTGATTCTTCCCCGGCTGGGGCTGCAGGAGAGGCTGGCTCCAAGGTCAGGGCCCGTGGGCGTCCTCAAGGGTTTCTGTGTCCCAACCAGGGCCCCATTTCCCCTTCTCCACTTGCAGACTCTTACTTTTAGTTTCAGGGCTCCCTGCCCACTGCAGGCTTTACATCCATGGGCCATGATCTCTACATCCATTTTCCTGCTGGCTCCAAGCCTGTGACCTCTTCAGCTGCTTTTAAAAAATTTCTCTTCTTATAATTTTTTGCAGAGTTTCTCTGGGCAAGGCCAGAGAAGTAAGTATGCACTGCAAGTATGGCACACTCCATCCTGGAGCTGCTGGGTCTCACTCTGGACCTGTTTGAGCTCTGAGCACCCCACACATTCCCCAAAGGGACACTGGGTGCTTCATCCACCTAATTCTGATTTCCCAGGGTGCATGGGGGAATTTGCCTGTGTCTGGGATGCAGCTGCTGCTCCTCAGCCCTAGGAATGTTCTGGCTAAACAGGCATTGTGCAAAAACTTGAAGGAAAGCTCTAAAATTGTCGCAGAAGTTGGTGCCACCCGAGCTCGGGCAATGCCTCCTGGTGGGCACCAAACCCATGGCTGCCCAAAGCAGTGGGTACCAGTCTCAGGCTGGTGCCAAAATCTCGGCTCAGGGCACCGTCCCCCTCTCCCTGGGACGTTCTCTCCCCTCTCTCCGTGTGGGAGAGGCTGTGTTTGGGCAGGATTTGCATCTGGGCTGCAGGAAGGGCTGTGGCAGCTCTTGCCCTCATCCTGGCCCCGAACCCATTTCCTCCCCGCGGGGCCCTGCGGATGGGGCCGGTCTCGGCACAGGGGGACAGAGCTGGTGGCCCCAAGGCCCAGGGGGACAGGGCTGGTGGCCCCAATTTTCCCCAGATGGCCCCTCCATGCACTGCCCCCCATTGCCCTGCCCTGATGCCCCCAAGTGCCCCCAAGGCACAGCTCTCCCCTGTGCACAGCCCACACCTCCCTCGTGTGCAGGCACAAAAAACACTCTCCCCCAAAAAACATTACCTCTGTGCCTGCATGTCCCTCCCCCACAGTGTGTCCCCTCCCCACAGGACACAGCAGCTTGTCCCCTCCAATTTGGGGTGCTTGAGGTCCCCAAAGCCTCATGGGGGGACACACAGCCCCCACACCAGGGCCAGGACCAGCTCAAGGGGCTATTTGGTCTGGGAACATAAGTAGGTTTTCCATCATCCTGTCCTTGTCCCCCCAGGGGACAGACACCTCCTGGTGCCATTGATGCCCCTGTCCTCCCCAGGTGTTCCCCAGTATTTTTTGGTGACTGTTCCAGACCCAGCCTGTGATTTTGGAGTTGGTAGCACCACCAGGACAGTGTCCCCAGCCCTGCATCACCTTGTCACCTGTATGGCCACTCCAGGGCTGGCAGCGGCCGAGCTGCCCCCCCAGATCCTCATCCCCAGGTGCCATCCAGCACCACGGGGGTCCCAGGCAGGTCAGTCCCACGTCCTCACTGTCACCAGGATCTCATCACCCTCTGCTCCAGCAGTGCTCTCTGTGTCCAGCTCAGGAGGGCTTTAGAAGCCTCCTTTCCAGGGCAGGCTGTGCATCTTCCACCCTCCCTGAGTTTCCTGCCGTGTTCTGGGGAGTTTTTGTCCCTCATGGAGTGCTGAAACGCACAAGAGGTTTTGTTGGGTTGTTGAGGTTCACTGGCAGCCCTTGAGGGGGGTGGCTGTTTCTTGCTTCTCTGATGTTGAATCTTTCACAGCTTTGGGGGCACTGTGTTTTGAGGGATTTTTAATGGTTACCAACTACTCTGCTTGGGGGAAGCTCTTCCTTCTCAAAAATTTGAATTAGCCAGAAGAGCATCTCTCTTCATGGCTGCTCCCAAAACACCTGCCAAGCTCCTCTTAATGGGATCTCTGCTTTGAGTCAACCCTGCCCAGCTTCCAAGGGTAGCTCCCACCTGCTGAGTGTCAGCTCCAGCTGGGCCCCTGTGCCTTCATGACACAGAAATCCCCACATTTGCAAGGATTTGCCAGGCAAATCCCGCCGGCCACAGCAGAGTCACGTGCAGCTGCCTGGCACAAGGCTGGGGAGACTTGTTCAGAGAATCCCCTCCCTGAAGTGGGGGGAATAGTGTGCATCACAGCCAGGGTGGGATCTGCACTGTGATGAACCAAAGCCCCTCAGATTCGGGGGTTTCCCCCCTTCTTTTTGGTCCTGTGCAGCTGAGCTCACAGGGTGCAGGTTACAGCTGAGGGCCATCAAAAACCAGGAGCTTGAAATACCAGCAAGAGCTCACTTTGGGCTTCTCTGGCTTTACCAAATGGACTTGTTTGGAAGGAAAAAGCCTTGGCCAGGTTGTGTAAGTGCAGGGGAGGAGTGGAACCTGCCAGGGCGTTCATCAGGGCTGAAGGAAAGGGGAGTGCAGCGAGGAGGAGCTGCCGTGATGAACTTCTGCACTGCTGGCTGAGGAAAACCCCTCTGCTCTGAAGGGATGGAGCGGTTTCCCCAGGGAGATTTTGTGCACACACCAGAACTTGGTCCCACGGCCGCTGTGCAGCCTTGCCCTGGCTGTCCCCATGTCCCCATGTCCCCGTGTCCCCGTGTCCCTGTGCTGCCTGGACAGAGGCCAAGAGCTTCAGGAGGGCTGGGGGGCAGCAGAGCAGGAGTGGCTGCAGCCAGGATCTGCCCAGAGTCCAACCAACTCCTCTGGACTTGCTGGTTTTTTCCAGACTCATTATTTTTCATGGACTCACTCCTTTCCCCTAGACTGACTCGATTTTCTCCCTGTTTCTCCTGTTGTAAAGGGGAAGCACCCAAGCACCGCGTCAGCCCCGGTTAACCCCTCTGGGCAGCGTCACCGCTTTGACCTTTAGGGTGATGGGCTCATGACGAAGGCCGGACCCGCCGGAGGGTGGGGATGTTCAGCCCGGGTTCCCGGAGCGATGAGCTCACCCCCTGCCCCGTGCCGGCCGTGCTCGCTCTCGGTGACGGCAGCGCCGGGGAGGGCTCAGGGCAGGAGGGGACACGGCACCGGCCAGCGGCCATCCCGCGGCACGGCGAGAAGGAAGTGCCGCCCAGGGCCACTCCTCCTCACCATTTCCTCCCCTGGTTTCTGTACGGATGAGAGCGGCGGCAGAGCAGCTGCCGGCCCGTCCGAGGCCAGAGGGAAGCGGCGGTGGCCGGCGCCGAGGGGACCCCGCGGGTAACTGCGCTGCCATGGGCTCCGCCATGCTGCTCCCGCCCTCAGGGAGCCACGGCACCCCGGGCTGCTTCAGCTCCATCCCCGCCACCGCCTCCTGCTCGTCCCTTGTCGCTCCTTTCCACCAAGAGCCGCCTCGGTTTTTGAGGGATGCTCCCGGTGGTTGGGGATGCTTCAGGCTCTTCCCCTCCGCTTGCTGTCCTTGGCTTTGGGGCCTGGCAAAACTTGGGGCTGGGCTGGTGGGGTTTGGTGGCGAACAGGCTGCGAGGGGGGGCTGCTGCCTGTCACCGCTGTCACCGCTGTGCTCGGGGAGGGTGGGAGCCTGTGTCCGCCGTGGGTTAACCCCAGCCCCGGGTCAACCCCAGCCCCGCCGTGGGTCAATCCGCGTTGCTCGACTTTTTCCCAGACGGGGCCCCCAGAACAGCTCGGGATGCCGGGGCTGTGCTGGCCCTGCCATCATTCTGGGTTTCTCCTCCCAGCCACTGACCCCTTTATCTGCAGCTCCCACAGCAAGGGGCTGCTTTGTGCCACTTTCCACCATCCCTTTTGGATGGAGGGTTTGGCTCCAGCTAGGGGTGGGGAGATACCAATCTTCAGAATTTCCCAGCAGTTCCCTTTTCCCAGCAGCTTTTCTCATCCAGAGAGGCTGAGTTCGGGGTGCAGCCTCCCCAGATGGGGGGACTTTATTTAACCAAGCCCGCGGTTCTCGCTGGCCTCTCCTGCCACCAGGGGCTTTTGCCGCCTGTCCGGGGGCTGTCCCCATCCTGCTCCCCTCTCCCAGGCTGCTTCCAGCTGCCCACACAGGCTCCTCTGTTGTGGAAACGTTGTTTTGGATCTGCAGGGTGCACGAATGCAAACACTGCAAGAGCTACACCAGGAAAGCTGGAGGCTTCCCAGGAGTGTTTCCAAGTGCAAGTTTTCCTGCGGTGTTCAGGCTCGGCACAGAGCAGCCATCAGCAGTGTTTACACGAGCACTGGGATGCTGCAGACTGAATTCCTGAGTTCTCTTTCCTGGTGTTTTCACCGAATGTTAAATTAAGCTGCCAAAAGTGCTTCATTGCAGGCTGGCACAGCCTCCTGCCCAGCCCTGACCCGACGCTGAGTGTGCAGGGACTGCTCTTAGAAACTTCCAGTCCTGTAAATACCAGCAGGTATTAGGGACTGAGTCACGGCATTAACAGGGTTATTACATTTGTGACTGGACAGATTCCTTACTCAGGATAGGGTTTTGTTTTTCCCCCCTGCCTTGCTGGGCTCATCTGGAGGGTTGGACATCCCACACTGGTGGGGTGGATGTGCTGGTGGACTTTTGGGAAAGAGGATCTTGAACATCTCCCAGCTGGTGAGCACTCCCCATTCCCCACAGGTCTTGTAGGGGCTTCAGGCTCTCTGCATGGACATGGCAGTGGGAGAGCAGGCTCTGGGCTGTAAGTAACTTCATGTTTCAGCTGCAACAGCACCTGGCAATGCCAATGGGGAGTGCTTGGGGTGTCCCTTGTTTCCCTGGCAGGAGCAGCCTCCTAGGCCTTGAAGGGTGCTTATGGAAAAGAGAGAGAGAAAATTTTAAGCAGGTCGTGTTATGACAGGACAAGAGGTGATGGTTTTAAACTAGAAGAGAGTGGCTTTAGAGTAGAAATAAGGAAGTTTCTGAGAATGAGGACAGTGAGGCCCTGGCACGGGTGGCCCAGAGTGGCTGTCCTAATCCAGGGCAGATTGGATGGAGTTTGGAGCAACCTGGGCTAGTGGGAGGTGTCTCTGCTGTGGCAGGGGTTTAAAATGAGGTGGTCTTTGAAGGTTCCATCCAGCCATAACTATTCTATGATTCTGTGATCCTTCTATTCTCTAAAACTCTTCCTGTAAATTTCCATAGCCTCTTCCCTGGCATGTAACCAACTCCCTCTTCACCTGCGAGGGCTTGGGGCTGAGAAAGCTCCACGCTGTGTTTGTGGAGATGTGTGGCAGTGCCTGGGGGGTTTTCTCATCCCTGGCTGAGCTCTGTGGTGTCCCTGATCCCTTGAGTCCTTGCTGGTCTGAGCTGCAGGGGCTGCTCCCAGTGGCTTTGGAGACAGTTGTCCCTTTGGGCACCTGCAGGTGCTATGTGAGCAAGGCCATGCAGGATGGAGAGGAGCAAGGCTGTGACTCCAGGGTCTGTGGGGACAGCCCAGGGCTCCCAGTGCCATCCTTTGGGTGGCATCGCAGTGATGGTGGCACCCAGCCCTTCCTGGTGCTGCCTCAGGGCCTCCTTGTCAGATCTTGTCTGGCTGGTTTTGCCTTTGCACACCAAACCCTGCACAGAGTCAGGAATTAGGTCAGCAATTAGCACTCGGGGTTAATTGCTGCACAGCAGTGGCAGGTCCAGCCATGACGACTGGATGCACATGGTCCCGAAACCAACTTGTGCACGGGGTGAGAGTGAAGCTTTGTATTTCAGAGTGGCCAGGAAGGGTGTGGGGTGAAGCAAGGAGGCAGAGGGAGCATTTCCAGTGCCTGTGGCTCCCACACAGCCCCCGGGGTGCCCTCGGGCTCAGTGGGTGACGGAGGCAGCTTTGCACAGGGGAAGTAAAACCTTGTCCAGAGCGTGACTTTGTGCGGGTTGGTGGCTTCCTGCTGAGCTGCAGCGAGTTAATAACAAACCTCCAGACCTCCTTGTTCTCTCCAGAGTTGTGGTGCTTTTGGCAAGGCTCAGTGTTGATTTTTTAAGGATGGCTGATGAAAGTGGCTTTTCCTCACGCTGCCCATGCTGGCTCCCTGCTCTGGGACTGGCAGTGTCACAGCAGCAAACTGTCCACTGCTGCAGCCCAGAGGTGTCAAAAAAGGCCCTCCCACCATGACACAGCTTCTGCCACCTCCAACCTTGTGCCAGGCAGGGCCAGGGCAGCACATTGAAGTGGTCATGGGGCTGCATCCCCAGCAGAGCTGTGTTCTCCCAGGGGCTCCCTGCTCAGTCCGTGCCTCTGTCACATCCCTCTGGCCTCTCCTTCTCCTTGTTTCCCAGCTGAGGTCTGTCCATTCAGGTGGTTATCCCAGGATGGACACATCCCTGGGCTCTCCTGTGCAGGGTCTCACGTGGCAGCCCTGTGTCCCTCCCATGTCCAGGGGTGTGTGGGTGCACAGGGCAGGGAAGGACAGGGGGGTGGCAGGGTTGGGGTTCTATGGGGCTGCCTCCTCCTCTCCCCACAGCCACACTGGTTCTCTGCGGCCCCTCTGAACTTTCCCATCCAGGGGCAGCTCTCATCTCACCTCCCTGCCAGGCACATCCATCAGCACAGCCAGGAAAATCCTCCCCCAGGAGATGCCACCACAGGCAGGATGACAACTCCAGCAGGTCACTCCCACACCCCCAGAGGTGTCTGTGGGTGGATAAGTGACTTTCCCACGGCATGTGTACGTGCCTGTGTGCATGTGCTAGCACAGAGGTGAGGCTTTGTGTCTTCCTTAAATTCAGCAGGTGTAGGGAAAGAGGATGGGCAGCTGTGGGTCAGAGCATTATCAGTCTCTCCTGCTGTCCTGCCTCTGGCTTTGGCCCCAGCCAGCTCTGACCTTCCCTTCTGCATCTGACAGCAGAGTTGGGTTTGTGTTATAACATCAATTTGTATTAATTGACACTGAATTTCATCTGTAGTTTTGCACATCTGTCCCATCTTCCAGAAAGTCTGCTTAGGTCTGAAAGTTTCTGCCAGCTTGCCATTGCTGATTGCTGCAGGTTTCTGCCCATTAGAAAGGGCAGAATTCTAATTCTGTCTAATTCCACTGTTATTGGTCACTTCCTGATGTTAGGAAGTTTGATTTTACATCATTCCTTTTCTTTTTAGAAAGAAGATGATGTGAATGAGCTGTGAGAACCAGACAAGATGGAAGAAGACCTTCCCTGCTCTGAGGTGGATGGAAAAAGTGTCCTCAGGGATCTGGGGGTGGAGATGCCCTGCGTGGAGAGCAATCCCACAGGAGACACATCTGGAGCAGAGAAGGATGCAGGAGAGGTGCCCTGTGCTGAGTGCAGCACAGAAGAAGAGGCTCCTTGTGACCCAGGAATTGTCTTTGCTGAGGGCAGCATGGAAGGAGAGACACTGGGCAGTGGCAGTGATGGGGAAGGGGAGATTCCCAGCACTGGCAGTGACAGGGAAGGAGGAACTCCTGGCAGTGGCAGCGATGGGGAAGGAGAAATTCATGGCAGTGGCAGTGACAGAGAAGGGGAGATTCCTGTCACTGACAGTGATGGGGAAGGGGAAATGCCCTGTGATGCAAAAGAAGAGGCGTCTTGCTCTGAGAGTGACACAGAGGAAGTACCAGATGCTGTAATCCCTACTGCTTCCAAGAAAATAACTTCTATTTCCTCCCCCTTACGGGCTATCGTCCGCCTGCGCCGGCGCTACCGGGGGCTGAAGAAAAGCCGTCTGCATTTAGAGCTCCCTCGCGAAAAGTCTGCCGAGTTTGTCCACTCCAGGCTGATTCAAAGGCAGCTGTCCCTGAACAGAACTTCCCTGTACAGCCCTTCCATGTCCTTCTTTAATCAGTCTGGCTTTGAGAGCTCCCAGTACTTCACCTTTGACACATCTGTGGAACATTACTCTGTGAAAAAGTGCAGGCGGAAAAAGAGCCGGAGGAAATCCAGGATGGTCCTCTACCCGGATAAAACAAAAAAATACCTCCCAGCAGAGGAGAAGAGCAAGGCAAAGCGCTGCCTTCTCTTGCTGATTGCCATTATCTTCTTCCAGATTCTCAATGCCATAGAGAACCTGGATGATAACCTCCAAAAATACGACCTCGATGGTTTGGAGAAAACCATGCACCGGGAAGTCTTTGGGCAGAAGGTTGCTGTGGAAGGTATTATGGAATTACTGAAAGACTATCTGGCTACCCACATCCACAACAAGCCTCTGGTGATCTCTCTGAATGGCCCAGCAGGGGTTGGGAAGAGCCACGTTGGCTGGGTGCTGGCCAAGCATTTTCGCTCTGTCATGGACAATGACTTTGTGCTGCAGTACTTTGTGATGCATCACTGCCCCAGCGGGGTGGCTCCCCTCACCTGTGAAATAGATCTGTCTAAGAAGATTTCTGACATGGTTACCAGGGCAGAAATAGAGGAGAAGACCCCAGTGTTTATTCTGGATGAGGTTGAGCTCATGTCCCCCGTCCTGCTGGACACTCTCAGCCGATTCTTTGAACCCAATCAAACCAACGAATTCCTCAATGCCATCTACATTTTAATAAGCAACCTGGGAGGTGCTGAAATCACAAAGTTCATTCTCCAGAATGCATCCACTGAGCTTCTGCATCAGCAAAAGGGACCTGAAGAGCTGCTGAGCATCCTCCAGCCAGTGCTGGTCAGTGTCCACCCTCTGTGGAAGGCTGCAGACATCATCCCCTTTGTCCTTCTGGAGAAATCTCACATCATCAACTGCTTCCTGGAGCAGATGAGGAGGGAGGGCCTCTATCCTGACCAGAAGCATATTGAAAATATGGCAAATCAGCTCAGTTACTACACTACAGGGGACAAACAGTACTCCATCATGGGCTGCAAGCAGGTTGTGGCCAAAGTTAACCTCCTGTAGGGATTTACTGCAGTGACCAAGCCCTGCTCTTGGGATTTGCAATGTTCTGTGCTCATGAGGAATGTGTTACAGCAGGCTGTGCTCAAGGTCTCCTTTCTCAGCCCTGCACTGGCTCTGCCCTGCTCCAAGCAGAGGGTGGCAGCCTGGGCAGCCTGGCCCCTGTTCTCCTCCAGAGAATTCACTTTTTATTGATGTTCTGTGAAAAAGGAAGGACAAGGAACCTGAAGCCACCTCCCAGTGACCACACCTCACATTCTCATTTGGGATTCTTGTCATTAAGGAGTTTTGAGGTGGCATCAAAAGCTGCAGGATATAAATAGGATGAAACAATCCCTGGGTCACTGCCCCTGCAGAATATGGCACCTCATGTGTTTCACTCACTCCAGGCTCACAGCTCTTTGCTCTTCTTGGTCCTGGCTGGTGTGTGCAGAGCAGGGGCAGGGCTGGACACCTGGCACTGTGCAGGCCTGCCTTCCCCAGCTCCTACATGACCACATCCTCTGGAGAACACTTTCTGGACCCGTTCCTGAGCTGTTGCTCTTCTGAGCTCATTCCTGAGCTCACCTTTGGCACCTGCAGTGAGATTTCTGCTCTGCAGGTGTGTTTGGGCTCGCCTCAAAGACTGCTCATTTGTGCCAGATGGTGCAGAAATAACTTCTGGATTGTTTCAGGTCTGGTGGTGACACCTCATCCTCAGAGCTCTTCTGCTTTTTGCCTCTGGGGACTTGTCACCGTGGTCAGTCATTACCTAGAAACCCCAAAGCTGCATTTGATGGATATGAAGCAACACACACTGGAAAAGACAGTTTGGGCTGATGGAGTGGGACCCCTGGGCTTGCTCCCAGTCCTGAGAGGCCAAGAAGAATCTCTTTGCCACTGAGCCCCAGGTGAGATGTGGCCTGGGAGCAGCTCAGGAAGAGCACACAGCCATGTTTTGACCAAAACTGAGCAGGTATTTAGGGCATTGTTTTCTCAGGTTGTGGTTTTGTATAAGATTTTTACAGCTTGCTGTGAATTCCCAGACAAGAAACCCTGTGGAAGTTTGGGGTTTTGATTCACCTCTTTCTGATTGTTGGTCTCCAAAGACTCTGTCACATACTCCAGCTTCCAGAGCTATTGTCAGAAATAAACCCAAACTATCCTGAATAAAATTATTGAAAGTACATTTCTTTCATTTGACTGAAATGTGGATTTCCTCCCAAATTTCCCTTCTGGAGCCATGAGGCTGCAGTGCCACTGTACTTCCCAGTGGCTTGGGTTGGGAGCCAGGCCAGAGCTTTGTGGTGTTTTTTGCATCACCTCGATGCAGAGTGGGTGCAGCAGCTCCAGGTGTGCCCCTGGTAAACCCAATCCCAAACCCACACAATGCAGCAGTGCCAAAAGCTGGGTGCTGCACAGCTCCTCATCCAAACCACCTGCTAAATTCAAGTGTCCTCAAAATCCACCATGTAGGAGCTGTTTCCACAGCTTAGAGAGCTTAACTTAAGCAGTAAGCTTAGCTTACTGCTAAGACATTTGGGATGCTGTTATCCTGGATAAGAAACAACTCAGGGACCAGGATTCCCCTGCTCTTCCAGCTGGGAGAGGAGCAGATGTTAGTTTTGATTGTTTCAACAATGTCTTTTGTTTAGAAATGCCCACCCAGGGGTGTTTGGTTGTGCCAGAGGTCCCTGGGTGCCTCCACACCAGCCATCACCCTGTGCAAAAGGGGAGGGTGACTTCCAATGGAGCTGAGCATCTGCAGAGTTTGTTTCCAATCCTCTGACACTCTCCTGCCCTCAGTCAGGGCTCCTAGCCATTCCTAAGTCTGAGTTTTCCTGAGTGCCCCGTGCACTTTAGACCTGCCAAAGCCTTTGTGTCTCACAAAGCCCCTCTCAGTGCACAGAATGGGGCTCAGCTTCTTCCTGCTGCACAAACACCACCTCATCCTCAGCCTCTTCTCAGACAGCACAGGAACCTCCAGGCTATGGAGAAGACTTTTCATCCTTCTTCATCCCAGAAGACAGGATGCAGGACTCAAATCCCAGCTCAAATGGCTCTGTAGGTTGTCCCCAAAGGCTTCTTCAGTTGGCAAAAGCTCTTCCTGAGTCAGGACACATCTCTGTTGTGCTTGGAGCAGTGATTTGGGGCAGGCTGCTCCCACCCTGCTGCAGACAGTGTTTGATCCCTGGTTCAGCAGTTCCAGCAGCACTGGCATGGCTGTTCCTGCCACTGCAGGTACTCTGCACCCTGAACTGCATCCCAAACCACAGCGGGGTGTGGACCAAATACCCTGTTTTGCATTTGCCCTGGAGAAGGTGCAGGGTGATTCCAAGCAGCTCCAGTGAGGAGGATGCTGTTACTGCCCAGGAGAGCAGGGCAGTGGAGGAGAAGGGAAAGAGGGAATAGGAAATATTTCATGTCTTGAGAGCACAGACTGTGATCCCCTGGCAGTCTGTGCTGCAGCTTCCCCAGGGCTGGGTTCAGGACAGGGGGTCCCGTGGGCAGGAGCTCAAATTGCTCTGGTATGTGAGTTGGGAGGGGTTTGTTTTGTTTCACACAGTGATTATGAACTGCTCTCCCCAGGCCTGTGGGCTTGGAGCACTCTGGGCAGGAACTGGGGCTGGGATGCGGCAGGGATGGGGGAGCATCACAGGGACGTGCCCTGTGCTCCTCCTTGGACATGGCCCAGCAGAGGAAGGTGGGTGGGTGCAGTTCTGTAGGAGCTCTGGATAACTTCAGCTGCCTCGGGGAGAAGAGCTTTGGATTTAAATATTCCTAAAAAGGACCTAATCCCCAGCAGCCTCCCTTAATCAAAGCAGCCTGTCTGAAGCTGCCTCCAGAGCTGGGTGCTGCTGGTAGGGCCAGCCTGGCTGCCAGGCTCAGTCCTGGGATTTCCCTGCACTATGGGGAGCTGTGATGACCCTGGACCAGAGCTCTGTTCCACAGCACAGCATCACCCCAGCCTTGCCTGGTCCCTGAGCTCCCTGAGTGCTGCTGGGGCTGCTGCCACTGCTGTGTGCCCACCCAGCAGGACCTTGTCCTCTCTCCTGAGGCTTCTGGCTGTCCCTGAGGATCTGGGATGTTGGCCCAGGGCACCGGAGCAGCGTTTGCAGAGAGAGGCAAATGAAGGAGTGCAGAGGGATCCCATCTCCATGTACACCAGTGACTTGTCCCTGTGCTCAGGGCAAGGAAAAGCTGCCAATCCCTAGAAGGGATTTGTTGCTTTCTTTCCAGCTCCTGTGGTCATCGCTAAACAGGTGAGGTGCCACCAGGAAAGCAGATTTTGATCCCAGTGATGGCAGGGAAGATCAGGGCTGCAGCAGAGGAGAAAAGAGACAGAACAACCCAGATAGGTCAGGGCTGCAATTCCTCCAAGGCTGCAGAGAGAATGTCTGCAGTGGCTTTTGAGACCATGCAGTGCTGGGGTGAGTCCTGGAAAGGTGGAAGGAGCACAAGCATCCCCTCTGCTTGGGAAGGAGGAGGAGGGATAGGCAAATACAGGAGTGAATGCATTACCTGTGAGCATCCTGAAGAGATGGGAGAAATTACATCCAACGTTTTTCAAAAATAGTTGTAACCACAGAATCTAGTTTATTCCTCTTACAGGATATTTAGAGAATAGCTGTTAAGAGTTACTGGGATGATCTGGAAAGAGTTTTCCAGAGCTGTGGAAACTAAATATTCCATAAATGGTGGGAGAAGAGAGTCAGACAGACAAACATGGTTTGTCTGTCTTGGAATTTGGAGGGGAAGGGGAGCTGAGAGGCACCCAAGCATTGCAGGAGACAGGCTTGGGATGGAAATCATAAACCGGAGGAAAGGTCTGAAAGATGGTGCTGCAGAGGAGGATGGGAGTGAGCAAATGCACGTTCCAGGATGGGGAGGGTGAAGGGCTGAAAGGAAAACAAGCCCGGGGGCATCGCAGCACTCACACTCGGCAGGAGGGATAACCCCCCGGGGCCCGAGAATGGCAAACATCCATCGGGATGTATAAATAGGTGTGTTGCATATGCGAGGGATGAAGTAATGCCGGGCCACGCTGGAGCAGTGTGGGACCATATTTGGGCACCTCTGGGGCAGGGAGGGAGGGAGGCACAGCCCGGTGCCCCCGCAGCATCCTGCGGGAATGGGGAGCACGGGGAGCGCAGCCCGGGCAGGTTTCAGGTGAAGCACGATAAGAGGTTTCAAATATGCAAAACACGAGCAGAAAGGAGACAGCGGCTCTTGGTTCTCCCTCCCTTCCCTGGCAGGGTGTGGAGCTGGCTGCGGAGAGTGAGGTTTATGTAAAACTTCGGGGAAATTGCAGGAAGGGCAGCACCGGAGTGGATTGAGCAGAGAGCCTCGGGCAGGGGACAGAGACAGGACTCAGCTCGGGGGTCCCCGAGGTCCCACTTTGCCCGTTCTCTGTCCCCCCTCCTGCCTGCCAAGGGTCCAACTGGAGCTTCCCCCTGCCCAGCACTGAGCTGGCAATGCTCAGCAGTCAGAATTTAACATCATTCCTCAGTAGGAGAGGTGCTTCAGGTCCTAAAAATCTGCATTGAGGTGCGAAGTTTCGGGCATCGGGAAACTGCCAGCCTGGGGCAGGGTGATGAGATCAGAGAGTCATCCCAGATGGATTCATTTCCAGGTGGGATGGGCTAGAGGCGCGGGGAAAGCAGCCAGCACTGAAACTGGAGAGTGCAGATTGATGATGTAATAATCTAATCTGGAAACTCATTTACTTTCCCCTCATCAATTCAGTTTATCTGAATTATGGATCTATATTAGGTATTATTTTAGTGTCTGTACCTAGAGCCACCTCAGGGGACTTGTAGCATCCCCAGGAGGTGCCTGCAGAAGGAGCAGCCCTCCCCAGCACAGTTTGAATTTCCAGGTGCAGAGTGGAGCTGGTGGTGTCTCCCTGGGCAGTGTGGGATGTGACAGCAGCTCCTGCTCCTTCTCCAGCTCTGGAGGTCACAGCAGAGCCCCTCACAGCTCCATGCAGCATACAAAAATCCAGGATCTTCCGTGGATGCTAATTTGAATTTTGTGCTTCCTGTGATGTCTTATCAGTTGATCCCTCAGGCTGGAATTCAGCTGCCCTAATTTTGGTAACTTGAGAAAGCCTGAGTAAATCTGCTGGGATTTCCCCATCCCTGCCTCCTGAAAAAATCCCGTCCAGGAACCCGGGCCTGGGAAAAGACTACTTGGAAAACCTCCCCTGAGGTGAGTGGACATTTTTGTGGCCAGCAAGTGATATTTGAAAGAATGTAAAACATTAATTGCAGCCAAACCCTCTGTTTTCACCTGTACCTTTGCCCCTCTCCTGTTCCTGTCCAAATGTGCTTCACTGTCCAAATGCTCTCACTCAAACCAGACCCATGTGGTATCTTTTCTGTTCTCCAAAGGAAGAAAATAAAAGTTCAAAAAAATTTCAAAATCCTGCAAAAAGACATTCGCAGAATTTATGGTTTAAACTCCCTGAGCCATCCAACACAATTTTTGTGCAGCAGTAGTTGCAGGCAGGACTGTCTGAATTCAGGGAATCCTGTGCTGCATTCCCACCCAGCCATCCCCAGCTGCCAGCTTTTCCAAAACTGAGACTGAAGGAGTTTGTGCCCTCTCAGCTGGCACAGCCTGGGGTTTTTATCCTGTGCTTTTCCTGACATATCAAGCAAGTTGCCCAGCTCTTCCTGAGATGATTTCATGCACCCCCTGTGAGATCAAGGTCCTGAGTCATGGGCTTGCTCTGCCTGCAGTGAGAGCCTGCATCTCCCTGGGTGCCGTGGGGGCCTTGGAAAGGCACTGCCGAGCTTTTCCTTCCAGGATAAGCGGGTCCTTGGCTTCAAGGTTTTGCTTCTCTCTCCAAGTGAAGAAGTGCCTTGGATTTGCTTCAGCTGTTTGGGATGATGGAATGAGCATTTCTGCCCCTCCCTGCAGATCCTGCAGCACAGACAGCACAAACAGCTCTGGATTCCTGAGTGGCTCGAGGTCAGAACACGATGCTGAGTGTTGCAGAACTCTTTGGCCTGATGTGACCTGGTGTCCTCAGCTCCATCTGTGCCGTGGCCTCCGTCACTTCCAGCTGCAAAAACCACTCCTTGGTGCTTCCTTCTGCCAAACATGCAGCACTTCCAGCTCTGAGTGCTGCTCCTGATGCAGCCACAGCTCAGTTCTTGTCTTTGTGGTCAGTGAAACGCACTGAAGTCTCTGGGTGAGAAAGGGTGGGTGAAATTCAATTCTTTGGATCTAGCTCAACAGGTATTTTTATTTCTCCTTGCACCTGGTGGGCAGATCTGCTCCTTGCAGCTGATTCATGTCCTCACCTGAGGAGGATACAGTGACCTGCTTGGACAAGCTCACCTGGGAGTTATAAATACATCCCTGTGTTACACTGGCATGGGGAATGGGGATTGGAAATAGGAACAGGATTTGTCCCTACAGGTCCCCCCACCTCTTCTTGGGGTTCCTCTGAGGCTGGGTTCCTACTTGCCTCCCTCCAGTTGGGAGTTGGGCAATGCTGGGGAGATGGATTAGGGGGGTGGAACTTCACTGAAAACCTCTACGTGATGAACAGCAGGTGATGCCACTGGTGCCAGAGCTGGAGGCAGCCCCTGGGTGCTTCAGGAGCTGCCTGTTAGCTGCACCAGAGTGACCCAGCTCAGCTGATGGGACAGCTGGAAAAAGCTGATTTGATCTGTCTTCCTCCTTGGGTATGATCCTGATTGAAATAAAGAGAGTTGAATGAAATACTGAATCTTTGGGTTTTGTCTTTAACATCCACCCAACACCCAGGTGTGCATTTGGGGCAGTGCCTGTGGCACTTTCTCCTGGCCTGAAACCCCATGGTCTGGGAGGATGTTACAGTCCCCAGCCTGACTCACTCAGGTGTGGGGACCAGGGTGGGTCTGAGGGCAAAGCAGCAGCAACCCACATGAGTTATTTCTTAATTGTGTGCTTCTTTTAAACCACTAATGTGCCTTGGGTGCTGCCTGACAGCATTTCACCAGCCCAGACAGGGGTGGGCAGTGGCTGGGCCATGGTCATGAGAACAATGTTTGCCACCAGAATTAAGGGATGAGCCATTCCACCCTGCTCTAGCCAGCTTCCCTGGAGACAGTGACCCATGAGGTCATCTGGGCCAATTTTTAACATCTTAGGAGCTGCATTGCCATGAGTGGGGATTTTGGAAGCAGCAGTTTCTTCTCCCAGCCCTCTGGACTTTGCCTTGTAGAGGAGAGAGGGAAAAAGATTACCAAAAACCACTGAAGTCTGAAAGCCCTGGCTGTGCCTTATGTTTAAGCACTCACCTGGGCAGCACTAGGGAGAGCCCTGAGGAAGGATTTTCCAGCAGCAAGTGCCCTGAGGGGAGCCATAGGCTCCAGCTCCAGGTTTGAGTGGGGATTAGGGCTGATTGCAAAAGCCACCAGCAGTGTTGGCATGTGGAATTAATGCCATTAACTGTGCCATTAATTGTGCCATAGGGTGGCACATTCCTACAAGAGGGACTCTATGCATTGCAGTCACTGTGTTAATTATTTTATTTTGCCTGAGTTTCCAGTGGAATAAGCCTGAAGAGGGAGAGTTGTCCCACTGTGACAGCAGGTGACACAATGGTGATTTACAATACTGGGTACACAGGGGTTGATGCCTTGTGACTCAAAGCCAACTTCACTTTGTCTTACAAGAAGCAGAAAGCAAGAAATGTTAGGGAGCCCAAAAGTCAAGAGGAGTTGTCAAAAAATAGCTTTTAAATTGTAACAGACAGTTTTAAAATTGGAATTTTTGCCCTTTGCTGCTTTGTGGTGGCTAAAGGCTGCCTAAGACTTAGGAGTGGTCATGTTCTATTTATCTGATCTGATGGAAGGTATCCCTGCCCACAGCAGCGAGGTTGGAACCAGATGATTTTTGAGGCCCCTTCCAATTCAAACCATTCTAGAACTTTGATTCTATTGTTTTATTTTACAGGAGCCATCCAGAGATGACTGCTCTTTTTACAGAAATTCAACCTTCATTCTCTCCTGCTTGAGGTGACATTGACCAAGGCACATGAAGTTTGCAGCTAAATCTTCCAAATTCATGACAAAAACCTGAGAGAGCTGTAGCCCTTTCCAGCAGGTTTGTGGGCACTCAGCCCTTTCAGGCTCTGTGTAGTAGCTATAAGGCACAAAGAATTTGAACGTGAGTGCTGGTTTTTTCCTTTTCTGGGCATATCTGAGATGGAGCTTGCCAAAGCAAGTGCTGAGGTTGCTCATTTTTCTGGGGCAGAGTGCTGAGATTGCACAGGGTCAGAACAGGAACTGCAGAGTCTCATCTCCATCCCTCCAGCTCAAGGCCAGGATGGATGGGGTGGGAAGGCAGGGGACAGCATGACCATCCTCAGATTCTGTTCCTTATAGCAAATACGTGAATTTAAATGAAGGACACACTCTCAAAAGCACTGAAATGTCTCGAGGCAAAGCCTTGTGGTAGACAGTGGTAATAAAGGAGAACAGAAGAGGGGAGGAGAGAACTTGGATCGTGCCCTTACACTGCTGTTAGCAGCGAGTGCCCCTGGGCAGATACTGGGCAGATAGGGGCTGCTGGGGTACAGACATTCCAGAGTGATTTCTGAGCTGGCTGAGCTCCTCCCATCATCACTTCACTCATCAAAGTAAGTATTTATAGCACAGGTAGGAGCAGGGGGAGAAATCAAAGAGGAGCTCCCCAGAAAGATGCATAAATCACTCCAAGAGTTCAGCTCTGGGGCTCTGCATTTTTTGCTTTAATAAGAGTGAATAAAAACTCTGGTGTTATTATTTCTTAATATTATCTCAGAGCTCTGATTTTTGCATTAAAGTAATCTCTGAGGTATTTCCACAGAGTTCTCCCAGCTTTCAGAGCTACGCCTGCACACTGCTAAGGACATGCCGCCTTACACCAGAGAAAACATTTTCTCCAGCACAGATCTGCTGAAAAACAATTCAGAAAATCTGTCCGGGCCGATGTTTGCTGCCCGAGCTGGCAGGAGACCTTCAGGCCTCTCAACAAAGCGGAGCAGGAAAGCCAGGAAGGTGCTGTACCCAGCCCACGTGAGAAAGTATTTGCCACGTCAAGAGAAAGATCCAGTCAAGCGGTGGCTGCTCTTCTGTGCTGGCATCATCCTCCTCCAGGTGTTAATCGAGGCTCCCGAGCAGGACAGCCCGGCTGGGGGGCAGAGCCCCGGGGAGAAGCTGCCGTGTGCGGCAGGAGCTGCCGGGCTCGCACGGAACCGCTCCCGAGAACTCTCAGCTATTGCAGGAATCGTTTCCTCGGCAGCCCCGGGGCACCGAGCACCGCCACAGCAAGGCTGAAGTGCCACAATGAGCGCGGAGCCACCCGCACGATTCTGCAGGCGCTGCCGGGCACAGCTCCTACTGGGCACAGCTCCTGCCGGGCACAGCTCCGGGCTCCTGCGGGGATTGCCCTGTCCTTGTCCCTGTCCTTGTCCCTGTCCTTGTCCTTGTCCCTGTCCCTGTCCTTGTCCTTGTCCCTGTCCCTGTCCCTATCCCTGTCCTTGACCCTGTCCTTGTCCCTGTCCCTGTCCTTGTCCCTGCCCTTCCCTGTCCCTGTCCCTGTCCCTGTCCCTGTCCTACCCTGCCCCTGCTCTTCCTTGTCCTTGTCCCTATCCCTGTCCCTGTCCCTGTCCTACCCTGCCCCTGTTCCTGCCCTGTCCTGTCCCTGCTGCTGTTCCTGCCCTGTCCCTGCCCTTCCCTGTCCCTGTCCCTGTCCCTGTCCCTGTCCCTGTCCCTGTCCCTGTCACTGTCCCTGCCCTTCCCTGTCCTTGTCCCTGTCCCTGTCCCTGTCCCTGCACATCGCCCACTGCAGCCCCTGTGGGCTCCTGCCCTCCTCCAAGGGGACACCGGGACTCTCGATGGTGACACGGGCCCAGCAGTGGCCACAAGAGGCGTTGATGAAAGCCCGGCAGCAAGAGCTGGGCAGTTTTTCCTGCGGATTTGTTTGTGACTGTGAATAGAGACTCTGGTTTTCACTAGCTGCAGCAAAAGGCTGCAGGAATTAGAATTGGCCTCCTGGGCCAGGTTTGTGCTGTGCTGACTTTCCTGTCACTGCTGCAGGACCTGTCACAGTGCTGTGTTCGCGTGTTGTAATTTAATGTCAGTTCTCAGGAGTTAAAACAAAGAAGCTCAGCTCTCAAAATAATCAGAGAGCAAAGCTCCCGAGAGCTGTTTTCACTCGGTGACACTGTAAGAATAAACTGCTGAGATCAGATTTTCAGTGTTTTACAATTCAGAATTTTAGATTTTAGAATTAAGATTTCCTGTCCATCCTGAGGGAATAAAACTGTCTGAGCAACAAGGACAGTGGGGTGAGAGCCATGGCATGACCTGGACATGGCTGGAGGCACTGGGAGAGGTTCATCAACCTGGGGCAGATGCTATGGCTCTGGCTGGGGAGATGGGGCAGATGATGAACTTAGCACTGGGATATCTTCTTGGGAGAACCCTGAGACATCCCTAAAACCATGGGACATGCTGAGAAAAAAGGTTGATTAAGGGGTGGTTGAACTAGAAATCACCAGTGGTCCTTTCTCACACAGTTCTGTGTTGAGCAGGGGGTTACTGGGGGTGGTTCTGTGCATGAAACACGGGATTGCCCCAGCTCCAGAGCAGTGCAGGTGTGGGGGCTGCACAACAAGGGCAGCTCGGGCTGGGGCAGCTGCCTCCAGACAGGAGCAGGCTGTGGCAGCCAGGAGTGAAGCAATCTGCCTCAGGAGCTGCTCTGCTCCTTGGGGCTCATTGCATGCAGAGAGCCATTCCTGGCTCCTTGCAGGAAATGCAGAGTGCCTGATTTCCAGAGAATGGTATTTTCAGCTCACTGAGGTTGCTGGGCTCTTTTATCAGACAGCCCCTGAGGCTGGGATTCAGCTGCCTTAATTTAGGCATCCTGAGGAAAGTCTGAGTAAGGTTTCCTGGGGTTTTCCCAGCCCAGTCTCCTGGGAAGAGGCTGCCTGGGGAAAGGGATGTGAAACCCCTTCTCCAAGCCATGCCCATGCTCCAGACTCATGTCTCTCAGGTATCAGGGCTTCCTCCCATGAAGTTCATCCCCAAAACACCACATTATATCTGTGCAGCCCAAGCTTTGCCCTCCAGGTCTCCATCCCAACCATCCACTCTGCAGAACAACTTCAAACTTCTGCCAGGTTGCTCAGAGCTGTCTCCAGCCCAACTTTTAAAATCTCCAAGCATGAAATCTCACCACCTCCTTGGCCAATCTCTTACCTGGGACTTAATTCCAATTAATTCCATGCCACATGATGGCAGAGCTGGTGAGCCTCACTCAGCTGTTCATCGAGCAGAGTGTTCCAGAAAGCAGGTGTTTTCTTGGGAACAAGCAGTTATTTCCTCAGGTCTGGATAAAACCAGAACTCAGAGGTTTCATAGTGACCCACAGCAGGTGGGTGTGACCCAGGGATGGAGGAAGCTGGGTGGCACATGCAGTGATTGCACAGGAGGGGTGGCAAAGCCAAGTGCAGAGAACAGGGAGCTGTTCACTGATGGTGAACACAGAGACCTGTTTGCCTGAAAAACCAAAAAATAACCCCAAAAAACCAACCAACAAAAAAAAAAAAAAAAAAAAACAAAAAAAACCACCAAAAAAACCCAACACTGAAAAAGCTGAATCAATACGAGATTTTAGCTGCTTAGTTAAAAGAAAAATAAAAAGCCAAGGCACTGTGTGGATTAAGGAGCAGCTGCAAAAAAAACAACTTTTGCAAGTGGTGATTCAGGGTGAGCCCTTCAGAGGATCTCCCTTGTGTAACTAAGGGAGAACACACGAACACAAGGATTGTGAAGTTTTGTAAAATTCAGGAATTATAAAGGTTGTTGGAAATACAAAGTACTTTTATCATTGGTGCTGGTGTTGACATCTCAGAGTTGATGGGGGAGGCAAGGTCTTTCCCCAAGCTCAGCACATCCAGAGGCATCACGAGAGGGCAGCAGAGACAGGAGCTGAGCAGGACACACAGGCAGTGACTGCAGAGCTCCAGACACCAAATCTGAAATCCCCACGGCGCAGGTACAAAGCATTGCTGAGGATGCTGCCAGTGGGAAACCAGAATCTGTCAAAATAAATGAGCGTGCTGGGGCGTAACTCAGCAGAATAGACACAGATCCCTTAAACAGAACATGCCCCATCCCTGAGTGCTGTAGGTGGGAGGTTTTATTGTTCAAACATCATGAGATGGTGAGCTGAGGTAAAGCACAGGCTGCCTTCACCAGCTGCCCAACACTGAGAGCTGAATGTAACCCCCAAAAATCCATTTCAGACTTGGTAATTTGGATGAGTTTGTAAAGACACCTTCACAGTCAGTGTATTGCAGGAATTCTGGTGATTCCTGTCATGGCTAGCCCCTCCTCCTGGCTGCTCCATCCCTGTTTGCCCTTTGGGCAGGGTGCAGTGTGGCCAGGACAGCTCAGGTGAGGGCAGGAGTGAAGGACACTGCTGGGAACACAGATCCTTGCTCACAGCTCCCTGCTGGGAGTGAGCCCAGCCCTGCCCAGCCCTGGTGCAGCTTCTCCCATGACCAAAGCCATTCAGAGATGTGTCCCAGCTCCAGCTGAGTGCACAGGGGCTGAGGCAGCCCCAGGATGGCTTTGGGAGCCATGGAATGTCCTGGAAGGGTAAGGCATCTGTGCTACACCCTGAATGGCAAAGCCCTGTGTCCAAACAGGCTCTGTGGCAGGCACAAGCCAGGACTCAGTCCTGAGCTGGCATTCCCAGCCCTGCTCAAAGCTTGTGGCTCCTGTGCCTTCTCTGTGGGGGAAGCCCCTTGTACTCCAGTGGCATCCACTCCCATCTTGGCTCAAAATTTGTCTCCCTCCTTCCTCTCCCAGATGTCCCAATTCTGTGCTCCAGAGCCTTTCCAATCCATGCTACTGCCCCTTCTTTCCTCATGGAACTCCTCCCTCCAACCTCTTTCTGTATCCAAGTGTCTTCAGACCATCTCAGCACCCCCATCCTACTGTTCCAGCATCCCCCAGCTCTGCCCCTGGGCTCCAGCATGTCTCTGCTGGTAAAATCCCTTGGTCTTCAAGCAAACAGCATCCAGATGTGCACTGGGAGCAGCCCCTGGGACATTCCCATTATGTTCCCTACCTGGAACCACCCCTGGGGAGGGTGAGGGATGCAATACCCCAAAGCTAGGCCAGGGACCATTCTGGGAGATTGCCATTACGTGTGATCACATTTGTGACCCAGCGGGGTCCTCAGGAGTGGCTTGATTTAGTACTAAAGATGTGTCCTACAGGACCAGGCAAACTGGAGATCCTAATATCTGCTTAGATTGGATATCAGGAGAAATTTCTTTTTCTCAGAAAGGATGATCAGGGATTCAAACAAGTTGCCCAGAGCTGATATCACCATCCATGTTCAAAAAATGGGTAGGTGTGGCATTTGGGGACATAGTTTAGTGGTGAACACAGTGATACTGGGTTAATGGTTGATCTTGGAGGGTTTTTCCACCCTTAATGATTGTGTGATTCTATGCAGCACTCCAAAGATGCTCCTAAAGGGGCACCTTGCTCCATATTTCCCCAGTCCTACAGTAGGAACACTTGACTGTCCCCATTACCATCCAGATTGGACCTGGGGCTGCCCAGTAGTTTATCCCAGGGAGATGTAAGAAGATTTTGCACACCCTCACTAGCAGAGAAAGCTCTTAGGCAGCTTCTTGACTCTCCACCAGCCCTGCTTCCCCTCCTGCGACACGAGGGCACCAGAGCTGCACCCTGTGGAGGCGTGCCATGGGAATTATAAACACAGCTGCTTTCTTCAGGCATGTTATTCACCCCCAGCTCACTCTCAGTTGGACTGATGATGTCTCTGGAGCATAATGGAGAACATATTAAAGTGTTTTTGCATTGCTTTGCCTCACCTAGATACTGCGTGCTGCTCTATTCCATTGCACAACTGGTTGTTCTGAGAAAGGGGAGGCTGAAAACACTTCTGTAAATAAGACTTGGAAAGGAGACAAAAGCCAGGGGAAATGATAAGAATGCAATAAATCAATGAGCAATCTAGTGAAGACATTGCAGGGTCTGTGCCTCTCTTTGTCCCGTAGCAAGAGAGCCACTCGACAGAGCTAAAAGCCACGATATAGAAAACTGGTTTGTGTGCATTTACATAGCAAAAAATGAGTTCAAATTCTTTATGGGAGACAGAAAATTTGGTTGTTATGACCACAAGATTAACTGAACACCCAGGGTTTCTCTTTCCTGGAGCAAAACAATGCTCTTCAATGTTATTTGCTCTCAAGTAGCATCATCAAAAAGTCCATCTACTTAACACCCAGAAAGTGTGTAGCTCCATCCAGCTGTTTGCTGGTCTAATGTTTTGGCTCTGTTTTCACCTGGTGTACTGGAAACCTCTGAGCACACCTATTCCCTGGTAACTGGAATTTCCTTCCTTTCCTTTCTCCTGCTTGGAAGAGTTTCCCTCTCTGGCTTGTTCTTGGCCATGTGTCCAGACAGCTGCAGGGAAGGGCCCACCTCCACTGAAGGCAACACAGAAAGAAGATGGCACACCATCATTTGTTAAGAAGAGAGGCTGCTCTAATGGAGCTCCTGTGCATCCTCAGAGTGCACAGCACCAAGTGCCACCATGGCTTTGGGAGGGTGCTGGGGGTGCTGGGTGGGTGGGAAGGGTCCCTTTGGATGGGACCCTTGGATGTGGTGGTCACCTGGGTCAGGCTGCAGTGACTGGGCAGCAAGAGAGACTCAGGGACATGGCAGTGACCTGAGGTTCAAGGGGGATAGGGAGACATGGCAGGGCTGTAAAGTGCAGGAGTCAACCTGGGAATGTGGCAGGGCCATGGAAGGGGACAGGGGACACAGCACAGCCCTGAGGCAGCGGGGGTCACCTGGGAACATGGAGGAACAGGGGAGCTGCAGGTCAGCCCTGAGGCACCCGGGACACAGCGGGGCCCTGAGAAACACGGGGACACAGAGGGGTGGTGAGGCACATGGGGACATGGTTCAGCCCCAAGGTGTATGGGGGCACACTGGGACGTGGAATCCTCAAGGTTGGAAAAGACCCTTAAGATCATCCAGTCGAGCTGTCCAGCCAGCACTACCAGTGTAACCCCTGGAGCACTAATAAACCACGGCACCCAGGTGACATGAAGGGACCATGAGGCACAGGGAAGCATGGCTCAGCCCTGAGGCACAGGGCATGCAGGGTGGCCGTGAGGGACACGGGACATGGAGGAGCTGTGAGGCACATGGGGGGACAGTCACCCCTCAGGGTGCACGAGGGCACAGCCGTGATGCACAGGGTATGTGGAGGGACTGCGATGCACGGCTGCACAGCCCTGGAGCACAGAGGACATGAAAGGATTGTGATGAACAAGTGACACCGTGCACTGCCCTGGAGCCCAGGGAGCATGGCTGTACAGCCCTGGCACTCAGGGTCACGGAGCAGCCCTGGAGCACAGGGTACATGGGTGGCAGTGCTGGTAGCTCACAATCCTGGCTCTCAGGGGACACGGAAGGGCTCTGATGCACACGGACACACAGAGCCGCGTCTCCCGGCGCTCAGGGCACACGCGGGTGCCCGGCCCGGCCCCGCCGCGCTCCCGCCCCGCTGTCCCGTTGCCGTGGCGACGCTCCCGGCGGCCCCGGCCCGGCGCGGCCGCTTTAAGAGCGCGGCGCCCGCGGCCGCCCCCGCCCGCCCGCCCGCCGGAAGGGGCCGCGAGCCCGCGCCGCTGCCGCCCGGCCTGCCCCAGGTAAGCGCTGGGGCCGCCCCGCCCTGCCCGGCTGCCGGCCCGGCTCACGGCTCGGCTCCCTGCCGGACGATGCGCGGTCCCGGAGCGGTCGGGCCGCGGCGCCGCCCCCGGGGCGCCGCTCGCTGAACCCCGCGGGGCTCCCGGTGTGCCGAGGGTACCGCACTCCGCCCTCGGGGCTCGGTGGGGGCCGGGCCGGGGTCCCCGGGGTGCTCCGGGCTCGGCGCGGCCGCGCTGGGCTCGGTGCCCGCCGAGCCCCCGAAGCTGCGGGAGCGCTGCCCGGGGCCGCGCGGGGCTCGGGGCAGGGACGTGCCGGGATCCCCGCGAAGCCAAGGCAGTGCCGGGGCTTTGTTCGGCCTCTCCGCCCCGCCGGAGCGGCCCCGCGCCCGCCCGGGGGCTCCTGCCGGGGTGCGGGTCCCCTGCCCGCTCCGGCCCTTCCCGCCCCGGGCTGTGGTTCCCGGGCCGGTTCCGCCGCAGTGCCAGCGGCTGCTGGGGCTGTGCGAGCCCGGAGTGAAGCCGCAGTGCCGTGCGGTCCGCTTGGCTCGGCTCAGCTCCCGGGATCTGCTTCTTCACTCGTGCTGCCTCATTTGCCTGGGGTTTTTCCCCTTGTGAAGAAAAAGAGCTTTCCATTTTTCTTTTCCTTAAGGAGACCTCTGTGTGAAAACTTTGCTTTTAAACTTTTATTGTAGCCTTTGTTGGTTTATGCCACTGCTTGTTGGTTGGTGTGTTTCCCCATCTTTTTTTTTGTGCTGGATGCACTGTTCCTTTGGCTGCTCTGCCTTCTAAATACTCTTTAATGGGGAGGTAAGGTAGGGAAAAGATAAAATATGAGAATCCGGGACTGTTTTATGTTAACTTCTCTAATTGAAATGTTGTAAGCCAAAGGGCAAAGAAAAGAAAAAGTGATCAAGTGGCACTCAGGC
This sequence comes from Catharus ustulatus, assembly GCF_009819885.2. Taxonomy (NCBI): domain Eukaryota; kingdom Metazoa; phylum Chordata; class Aves; order Passeriformes; family Turdidae; genus Catharus; species Catharus ustulatus. The sequence goes on from NC_046241.1 coordinate 1,640,405, forward strand.
ACTTTGCTTTGTTGGAGACAGAGAGGAAAAAACTTAAGAGGGAATGACTGAGATTTTGTTTCATTTTATTTCTCTTCTTTTGAGGCTGAAAGATAAACAAGCATTTTGAAATGCTTTGGTTTAAAATGCCGAGCTCTTCATTTTCTCTTCAGCTGACTCCATTAAAAAAAAAAAATTAAAAAAATGTAGAAGCAGTTCTGCAGTTGTGGAGCCAGCAGCAGTGGTGTGTGTGGGCAGAGAGGCCTTGCTGCTCTTCCATCAGCCGTTCCTGCCTTGTCTCTGTGGACTATAAAATTAGAAAGGCTCCGATGTCCATTCAGTCTGATGTCTGGGTAATGTGGGCTGTGGAAATCAAGAGGAGCTCTCTGTGAATTAGCTGCTGTGCTGCTCGTGGCTTGCTCAGCCTGTGGGTTCTGGCCTCCAGTGTATAATTAGGAAAGTAATTGCATTTTAAGAAGCTTTAAATGTATTATCCAGGTGTGTGCTTGTCCCTTGGGCAGGTATCAGGTGGTGTGAGCTTTCTTTTGCTGTGAGCAAATGATCTCTGTCCTTCTGATGGTTGCAGGCTGCAGTCTGAAATTTGCAGCATCTTAGAACCACTGAATTTGAAAGGATATTTGAAGCTCTTCTAGTCCAATGCTCCTGCAGTGAGTAGGAATATATTCAACCATCCCAGGTTGCTCCAAGCCCCAGTGTCCAGCCTGGCCTTGGACAGTTCCAGGGGTGGGGCAGCCACAGCTTCTCTGGGCACCCTGTGAGAGCCTCACCACTCTCATTTCAAAAAACCTGCTTCCTCATATCTGATCTACGTCTCTTCTCTGTTAGTTTGGAAGCTTTACCCCTTGTCCCACTTAACTTAAAAATTTTAAAAATTCTAAGAGCAAGACCTGAGGATCCCTGTGCTTTTCCCTCCTGGAATTGGCCCAGGTCATCTCTTCCTCCCTCAGAGTTGTCTCCTTGGCTTTCCTAGGAGTTTTTGTCTTTCCAGTTCCAGTCAGTGTCCAGGAAGGCTTTTATTTGTCACATCATTCCTGAATTTGCTTTATGTGCACGCTGAGGAGCCCAGCACAGGTCTGTGGTGAGGGATGGAGAGCCAAGAACAACTCCAAGTGGCTGTAATTGAAAACTGTCAGCTTTGCAGTGAAGGAGGATGTTCAAAGCATGCGGCTTGGGGTAGCTCCTCGGATAACACCGAGTGGAGAATTGGATCTTCAGTTCTTTAGAAAGTCAGAATGTCCAAATCCTGGCCAGTTCTGTTGGCTGGAGCCCAAAGGTGAGATGGCAGTAGGGCTCTGGATGCCTTTCCTTCAGAGGTGCTGCCCTTCTACGCCATCTGCTGTGGTTGCTGCTGCTCTGGAGATGCCCTAAAGTGACTTAGAGCAGCTGAAGTATCCAAGTCCTGGTGTCTCGGAGAAGTCTGCTTATTCCAGGTTTCTTGCCCTCCCTTCCCTTCAAGGTGGCTGTTTCCTGGGGAGGTTGGGTGCAGGGAGGGTCTGTGCCCCACAGGGACCCACAGAAGGTTTTGGGGTGACAGGCCCAGGAGGAGAGCAATGTGCCCACCCAGATATCAGGTGCATTGGGAAACTTGGCTGGGCTGAGGCAGCGCGGAGCAGGTGGGAGCATGGGAGAAGCATCCAGGAGGAGACTGGAATTTGGGAGAGAGGCAGTTCTAACAGGAAGCAAACGCTCACCATAGCAGTAAACGGCACAGAATAGCTGCCTCTGCCCAGGGTGGGTGAACTTTGGGCAGTTCCTCGATGAGCTTGTGGGTAAAATTCACTGTTCCATTCCCCAGTGTGCTGCCATCCTCTTGGGCTGTTGTATCTGCTGGTGTTTGCCAGACATTGCCTAAACTGCTCTTAAATTGCAGCTGTTTTTGCAGGTTCCCAGTTACTGCACAGTTGTTCTTACTGTGTTTATTTTAGTGGTTATAAACTGATTTTTAAAAAGGACTTGGAACTTGAGCTGGAAAGTCTCCTTTTTCTTTCATGATTTGGTTGAGAAGCTGTACCAGAGGAGCCAGCAGCTGAGCCCTTCAGTATTACCCCCCCTCCCTTTATACTTTGAATTTTCTGAGCAGTGTTTTTCTAGAATTTGGGGGCAGTTGTCCTGTACCTTGATTTTAGTAGTGGACATCAGGTTGGGGGTGGGGTGAGAGGGATGTCTGCTCTTAATCTGGTAAAATTAGGAATTTGGCTGGGGAGTAAAAAACCTGAAGGAGACTTTTATTTTCCCCTTATAACGTTTTGTTTAGCCTGAGTGTTTGCAGTCAGAGCTACGCGTTTCTTGAAGACCCAGAAATCATAAAGCTTTTTCAAGGCATTTATTCAAATTGCTGTGAGGTGTCATTTGGAGCTAGAAGGTGCCACCAAAAAAATCTGAAAAAATTAATTGCAAAGTCCCTCACCCTGATTTGCACAGTGGCTACAACAACTATGGGCTGAGGTATTCCTAATCCTTATATAAAGTTACTTTTGTAAAGAAGTACTTTGCTTGTATAAAGTAGCTTTTGTAAGGATACAAATTGAGGGAGAACCCAGTGTGATTAACTTCTTCCTCTGCTCTCAGATTAATAAATGTGTGTTGCCTGATCTTTGTTGCCTTCTGTTTGTTTCAGAACAGTTACTTCTGCAAGTTGAACTGAAAATAGGTGCTGGAAGTGGTGAAAAATCACTTCACTTGGAATAATCCATGGCTGGGAAGAGCCAAGGGCTCGGTCCTCCAGATCTCCTTTGTTAGAGACAGGCTGGCTTCCCCCCCTCCACTGAACATTAAACAGTGATTTCTATGCAAGAATTTTAAGGAAAGTCTTTCAAAGCTCTTGAATGACCAACGAGGGGCAGCTGGGAAAGGGTTGCCTGGGAGATGCTGCTGGGAGCAGCTGAGGCAGGGTGTGACAGCATGGAAGGAAGTGAAGAAGGCAGGATGCTGCTCTGATCTTCCCTCCCTCCCTGCTGAGTGCAAGAGCGGTGGTCCTGCTTCTGAGAGCTCGGGGGATGCAAATGTGACCCAGAGAGTGAGCACAAGGCTGCTCATTCTGCTCACCACAGTGCCCTGGAGAGCCAAACTCAGAGTGCAGCAGGGAATCAAATGCTGTGTTCTGTCCTACACTGCAGTGCTGCTTCCTCAGGGTTTTCTGGGCTGTCTGGGCATGTTATAGCACAGGGAGGATGCAGGGCTCCTTTCTGTATCTCCAGAAACTCAGGTAAAATTCTGTTACATGACTTGGAGCAATCTCAGGACAAAGCTGGCATTCCAAGGAGTTTATTGCTTGTTCCTTACTCCTCTGCAGAGCTCCCACTGTGCTGGTTATTCTTGTCTTCTGGTGCATGTTGTGGGTCCCTGTGAGAATTGTGAGGAAATGCTGAAATACACATCCAGAAATTCAGAGAGTATTCTGGTTTACACATTGAGATAATCACTGTTGCATGTTTCATGAATTGCTTTTCTGGATGCTGCTCAGCTTGCAGCTCTGAATTTGTCCTTGCACTCTTTCAGTGCCTGCTTGAGATGAGTTTTACTTTAAAATGTGAGTGTTTTCAGGCTATGGAGAATGCAAATGGGATGCTACAGTTACGTGTTGGCAAACTGTCCTGTCTGGAGTTGTGTGGGAGGAGAAATGGTTTCTTGGTTGTGTGACCCCAATGGGGAGAAGAGCAGCTGGGGTTTAACAAAGTGGTTAAAATTATATAGGCCCCCAAATCCTCCAGAGACTTCTCTCCTTTCCTAGAAGCTTCCTTTAACAAGCTGATTTCTCAGGCTGATTGCTTGCAGATGAGATCATGCAGTGTGTTTTGCAGGGAAAGAATCTGAACTTCGACTGGTGAGCCAGAAAGTTTTAACACGCGAGTCACATGCCCAGTGTCCTCATGGCACACACAGAACCCCCGAGCCTGGGGCAGGGTGAGCTCAGGGGGGCTCTGTGCTCCAGCACCAGCTTTCTGAGCACACACAGTACCCAGGGATGCTCCCAAGTGCTGGGGCCTGCTGCTTGGACAGCAACAGGAGATGATGGCAAGGAAGTATTTCATCTTTCCTGAGCTCTGTTTCTCTCTTTAGTGTGTGTGGGATTGGGATAAACCCAAGTGAGGGAAGGCTCTCATCTGCCTTAATTCTGCAGACGTTTTGCTGCTGGCTTCAGCAAAGGAATTTATGTAGAATTGATGGTGTTTTTTCAGTTAATGCATGAGAACATTCTGAACAGGGAAGACTTGATGGTAATGTTCTGCTGCAGAGGATCCCAGCAGTCTCTGGTCTCACTCTCAGAAGAGATGCTGGTTTCCATTTCTCTTGATGGCAACTGGGTTACTCTTCCAAAATAATCACAGCCATCGTTTGAGAGTGTTGAAAATTAAGCAAAGCTGTTCGGAGGTGATGTTGGGTGGTGTTCCCAGCATAGGCCACTTTTGTTGCCAGTAGCTTTAAAGTACAACCTGTTCTCACAGGCAAGGTAGGAAGGCACCTTTCTGATGCCAGAGCCTCTTTGTGCCTAAAATCACTTCTTGCCAATCACAAAGGCATTAGTTGTGCAAAAATGGATTGGGGGTGGGTGGGGTTTTTATTGGCTGTGGAAATAGGAGCCAAAGAACCACTTGATCCCAATCTCTCATAAAAAAATTAACAGTGCAGTCAGACTGGGAGGGGAAAGTTTCAAATCCCAAACTTTAAATCTATCAGTGTTTTATGCAACTTGAAGACAGGAATGCATAAGGCAAGATGTGCTAAAATCTCTTATTACTCCATAGTCATGTTCTGCCTGTAGTCTCCTCTCAGTCGCTCCTGTGAGCTGTCTTTTTGAAACAAATCATTGAAAATAGACTTTATAGATTAGCACAGGGTTGATGGTATTTTTTTTCCTGTCATCTAAGCATGTTTGTTATCAGAAGCTTCTTCCAATGTTTGATTTCACACAGGTGGAAAGTCAAACACGTGAAAGTGAGAAACTCCTGTATGTGGGTTATCAAACTTCATTTGGCTTCCTTGAGAGTGTGCACTAATGCAAGTACTACATACACTAAATATCTGCTTTTCATGTGGTCTTATTTTATTCTTTAGGTAGAATAGTTGTGAACACAAGTTACTTTGGTTCCATACCCCTACTGGCTAATAATCCCTTCTTTTAATGGAAAGGACTGGTGGAACACTTGTTGCTCTGATGGATTGGCAGTGAGGCTGTATATTTTTGTACCAGCTCAACCATTTCACCCTTCACTCTGCTCCTGGATGGGATTCTGTTGGGTCTGTCCATCTGGAGCCTGGCTGATGGTCATCCCAGACCTGGCAGGGTACACGTGAGAGGTGATGGTCTGTGCTCTGAAAAGCGCTGCCTAAACTTTGTTTTGTCCATGAAGCTTCAAGTGTGGAGCTGTTAGAACCCCAGCCCACTCAGAGCTAATGCTTGCAGAATGCATGACCAAGGAATTAAACTGGGTGGAGTCACTCCAAAATTTGGATTTGGGGCCTGTCTTGTCCTAATGCAGCAGCTTTGGGTGTTTGCTTGGAAGTGCTCCCAGCATGGATGATGCTCTCCTGACCTGATTTGACTTTTCTTTCTTGATGTTTGGGTGCTGTGCCCAAATCTATCTGCAGAGCTCTGCAGTGCAGAACTCCAGTGCATAATGAACCTGGGACAAGTCAGCTCCTGTCAGGAGATGGCACCGGAGATGATCGGAGATGATCGGTTCCTGTGTGCCCTGGGGGAGGGAGGAGGGACAGACAAACAGAATAAACAGTTGTGTTTCTTCCCCAGAACTGTCCTGTGTCCTGAGGCTGCCAGCTGCAGTTTGGAGGCCAGAGGAATAGGGCGGGGTATTTTCTTCCAACCAGATGAATTTGTGCTGTGAAAATGAGGAGTTAGTTCAGTTTCTCTGGGAATAGCATTTAAGGTGTTAAAACGTCCCACCCATCAGTAATGAGGAGCTGTTCAAGAACAAGCAAATACAGAGATGGAGCCTGCAGAGCACACTGCCTTTGCAGCTCTTCTTTCTCCTTGAATAATGAGAGTCTGGGCATGTTTTTTGTTGCATTTATCGTTTGGTTGTGGTGTCTGCCATTTGTGTTACCCTCCCATGGAGAGCTAAACTAGCCAAGCCTTGGGTTTTATTGTCCATCTCAATTACTGTTATGTTATTTCACTTGTGCTTGTTTGTTTCTGCCTGTCAAAAGGTAAAAAAAAAATAAAATAAATAAATAAATACTGTAGCAGAAATAGCTGGAGTATCAGTATTCTCCAATAGGAAGATGTCAGCCTATGATGAGTGCTTTTCACTGAGCTCAGCCTGCTTCTGCTGTCATCTCTTCATGCTGGGTAATGTGATCTTCCAGGAATGTTTATCTTTCATTTCTGCATTTGTAGTGGAGCTGAGCTGGGGGTGCTGGGAATGTGCCTCCAGTGCCCTGTTGTTTGGGCTGAGGCACTGCCCCTGTGCTGCTGAAGGGAACAAATCAGACCAGCAGAGCTGCCATACAGAGCTCCCTCAGCTGAGGGTCCCAATACTGTGAATTCATCCTGTGGACTTTAAGTGTATGTGTTTTGCATTTCTCTGGATTGTGATGGATATTATTCTAATAACTTCACAAAATGTCCTTCCTCTTTCCATGGGTTTGATGCCTTCTGTCTGCATACTTGGCTAGCAGCTGTCTTGTATTTCTTTTATGTTTTGGGGCAACCTGGATGGGGCTTTACTCTGAGAAAATGAGCTTTGCTGGCCAGTGTCGTGTGTGGATACCATGGGTGCGCATCTGGAAGGAACAGCACTGATGGCAGTTCCTCTGGTGACCAGCAGCCCACTTCCATCTCAGTGCCAGCAGCTGCTTCCCCATCACCCTTCAGACAGCACCTCATGCCTTCTTCCCAAGGACTGATCCCACCAGTGATTAGTGTGGTTCAGTCTCTTCTCTACAGCATTTTTGGCCTTCTCCCAGCACTGGAAGGACACCGAATAGCAGCAGTCCTGTTGAGACCTCCCTACAGTAAAGACTTATAGTGGGAAATGAGTTTTCTAGTTGCTTCTAATGTCTTGAGAGTTATTGGCTGTCTGGCTTTTAACCTGTATTCTTGGATTATTGCTGGCTGTTGTATTTGAATGCATAGCTGAAGTTAAATTGTCGAAAAGGAATCTCTTGTGGCGGGTGTTAATTTGGGCAAGGGCAGTGTGACGCAGTGTGCTGACCCTGTTTGAGACCTGTGCAATACATCAAGGCTCAGATCCTGGCACTGCAGTATTCCTGCCAGGACAGAATTAGCCCTCATTGTGTCAGTGCTGACATCTCTGCTAACCAAGCTTTAATATTATCTAGAAGGATCTCTCCAGAGAAACTTGAGGCAAGCATTTCTTGTTGGCAGTAATTACTCTGCCTCTTCTCATTTGCTGCCACTGAGTGATGGAAGCACTGGCTGAAAGGATATCTGGAGGTCTCTGGCCTGACCTCCTGCTTGAAGTGGGACTGTCTCCAGAATGTGAGTGATCAGCTCAGCCATGGCTTTGTCTCGCCAAGTCTTGAACATGTTGGGGATGGAGCAGGGTATCACACCAGATCAGCTTTTGTTTGCTTTTGCTTGGAAGTTATACCTAGTGAACCACCTTGGACAGTGGGTTATGCATTTACATTGGAATGACCTCATCCTGCAGGTTTGGAAACATTTAAGTGAGCTGTGGGAACTGTCCCAGTAGGGTTAAAGTAATGTGTAATGGATCTGAATCCTTCTGTCTTTTCCGTGCTAACATGGGAAACATGAGCAGACCCTCGTGCTGTTTCTGCAGGCAAAGGCAGGGATCCTGTTAGGTGGATTTCCTGTGTTTGCATGGGGAATTGCAGGTGAAACAGTGCTTGTAGGGCATGTCCTGTTCTGCAATGAGCTCATGGGTGTTTTCCCATTGCAATTATGTTTGTCAGGGGGCTCAGAATGAACACCCCTAAGCATCCTTCGCCCCAAGGCTGAGTGTGGGATTGATGCTGCCCAGACTGAGGCCACACATGCACAAGGCACACAATTGCCTTTTATCCACCCTCCTCAGCCCCTTGCTATGGGAGGGGGAGAGTTTTTCCCCAGAGTCTGCTGCATGTATTTCATACAAACTCCCATGAGATGAGTGTGTGCACATCTGAGTTACCCATCGTGGTCCTGCTTGTTAAAGGGAGCAGAGCAGCTCTCTGCAGCTGAGCAGTAAACTTTAAACTTGCCTTCCGACATGGCACGAGCTTCTGGACACAGTGGGTGTCCAGGGATGGCACGTAGTCAGGCCAGACCAGAGGCCTGCTGCTGTGTCTGGGCTGGGCTGGATTTCTTCAGACAGAGCTGTGGATTGCAACACCCCTCGTGCTTGCTCCGGCCAGGAAGCCTTGCTTGGAAGGGAAATGGTGAGATGGAAAGCGCTGCTGAGGAGGTGGAAGCTTCCCTAGCCAAGGCCTCTTTGCTAGACTCAACCCTGGATCCCTGGACTCTGCATCCCCTCATGCAACAGGAATTATGTGAATGCTGAAAAGCACTGAAAAGGAGAGGTCCTGTCATCTGGTCCTGATCTTGGCATTGCCATTTGCTCTGGAGATTGATTTTGTGTTTCTGTTAGAGTGCAAACCAGTCCTTGTGTAGGATGAATCTGGTGGTGTGGAGTGAGCAGCAGTGTCCTTGGGTGGGTTACAAATTCTCTTGCTAAGGGGCCTTTTGGTATCTTGCACATCTGAACTGCTCCTGCCTTTTGTTTCCATGCCAGAAAGGGCAGCCAAAAGGGCTGGGAGCATGGGCTTCTGCATGCTCTGGTTATTTGAAGATGAGGGTCCTTGCTGAGGAATCACAGAAATGTGGGGATCACTGTTGCCAGCTGCTCTCCATGTGCTCGCTCAGGTCCAAAGTGCAGAGGTCAGGTTTGGGGTTGTATGGCCAGAGGGTCCTGGAGCAGCAGCTGTAAAAGGCTTCAGGGCCATCAGCGACAGGCTGGCGTTGACTGACAGCTCTTTTGTTACCACCAGCTTTTCCATGCACCTCTTATTTCTGCAGAGGTTTGTCCTTGTGTGCTGCAGGGAGAGGAGCTGTAGTGGCATTGCTGCCACAAGCTGAGCTCTGCCCATTCCATGGTTCAGCTGGCTTGGTGTCCCTTGCTGGGAAAATCCTGTGGCTGGTGCTGAATCTCGGTCTTCCCTCATGCTGTTCCTCCTTGTGATGAAGCTTACAGCCAGTGCTTATAGTTTGCTTTGGTTTTTCTGCTGTTGTTTTCCATGTGTCTGCAATAAAATCTCTGGTGAAGAATGTTGATTGGCTTTTCTTTGAGCTGGATGTGGAATCACTACTCAGACATTGTCTCCTCAGAACCCCACAGCTTGTAGTTTTGAGATGTGGTATACCAACATAGATTTATCTGGGAGAGAGGAAGAGATGTGGGGAAGTAGCACTGTAAGAGAGACAGCAGGACCTTGTCCCCAGCAGTCCCAGGACCCTGGGTAGCTCTGCTTGTCAGAACACCTTACACACTCCTGACAGGGATGATGGGCAGAAAGAGCTGCCTACTGCTGTGGTGGGGAGGAAATGTTGAAGGATAATGCTCAGGATGTTAGATACTGCTAGACAGTGCTTCAAGAAGAAAGGTCAGCTTTGAAAGAGGCCATGTGCCTGCTGAATATACCAACTGCTTCTGGGGGTTAGGGGTCCAAACCCCAGAGCCAGAGGTTTTCTGGCTTGTGGGAGTTGAGCCCTTCTTTGATGTGGCAGTGATCCTCATCTGCAGCAGGACACCAGAGAGTTTTTGGCTCAACACACAGACAAGAGAAAGGCTGGAGATGTCCTGCTTGGGCTGGTCCTGGTGTCCAGGGAGAGGGAGGGGTGTCTGTTTGCAGATAATGGTTTTCTCTGCCCCTTTCTCATTGCATCAGCGACGATGGCCAGGGAGAGTGTTTACAAGTGCATCCTTGCTGAGCACTGCTCTGTGCCAGCAGCTCAGTCCTCATAGATGACGTGTTCTCTGAGCCTCTATCATTGCAGCAACTGAAGCTGAGCTGAGCTCACTGTCCTGGTTCTGACCTGGGGTTACCCCTCTGTACCCTCACCTTTGAGGCAGCCCATGATGGGGACCCTGTAACTTAAACAGAGGGTAAATGGGAGGTTGTTCCTGTTTACATCTTAGCTGGTAACATGAAAGCTGAGAGAGATTTTTGGAGCTGGGGAAGAGTAGTTTTTCTTCTGTTGTCGGCTCCCCAGCCATTCGGACCCCTGGGAGAGGGAGCTCTGGTGGCAATGGGGTGCTGAGGTCTCTGCTCCCATGTCCCAGCAGGACAGGGCTTTGGTGGGCAGCTCCTGTGTGCCCAGAAACAGGGAGCTTGGCAAGCTGCAGAGATTCATCAGCTGGGGACATGAGGATGTGTCTGTCCTAGGGCTGGGCCAGAGGTTGTCTGGTGATTTGGGAAGTGACTGAGAGGCAAAGAAGTTCTGCTCTGGTGCTTGTCCTCTTAAGGACTCTGATCATCTCCCTTCAGATCAGGAAAAGCTTCCTTGGCATGGGATGGGGGCAATGTGGTGGAAGGTAAGTGCTTCCCTTGCAGCCGTTGTTTTGCACCCCTTGGGAAGGGTGTGTCCCACATCAGGTGTCTGTAATGTCACCACATGCTCTGTCTTGTCAGCTCTGAGCCTTCTGTTACCCTGCACAGCAGCTCTAGTCAGCACCTGGTATGTGGAGGTGGCTTGTCAGTATTTCTTGGAAGATGTCACATCTCAAACTTGCCCTCCTCATCATGCCAAACTCTGCCCACTTCCCTCTTTTCCCAGGTTTGTGGCTGGAATTGGATTTCTTTGCAGTGGAAGGATGATTCCAGCAGAGCTGGGCAGAGCAGATGTTTCATGGGGTAGTGGGAGTGAACACACTCAAACTGGGTAAAGACAGGACAGGGCTGCAGGGTGTAAACAGAGCACTTTTACAGGAGGCTTCTGTGTTCCATCAAAAGTTCCTGGAAAGGTGAAGGCAGGAGCTGGCTTTCACCACCTCTCACTGAAAGAATAAAAAGCCTTAACATTGTGCAGGTCCAGCCTCCGTAGTGGGGCTGTTCCATGTTCCTCAACTATGTCTGTGTTTAGCCCAAGGCCACTTAGGTAATGTCCTGGTCCTGTGTGAAGGAGGTGTTGGTGCTCACAGCATCACCAGCTCCTGCTGGAGCCTTCCTGGGATAAGGCAGGTGGAGGAGCTGCCATAGCTGGGCTGGGTGGGAGGCAAGGGGTGTAAGGCTCATGGAGCAGAGCCCCTGGGGAGGGACAGGAGGTTTTGTGGACCTGTTGTGCTGCTGCTGCAGGAGAGACCTGGCAGAAGAAGCTCTTGGGTGCTGTTTCATGATGTTCCTTATTCTTGTTTGGATGTGTATTCCCATATCACTGTTGATAACTGGGGAGGTTGTCTGGTCACAGGTGTGGTGCAGGTCTCCTGACGTCTCCACAGTGGGATTTTTGTCCTTTTCCTCTACAGGAGCTTTGTGCTGGCTACAGAGGAGGGAACTCCTCAGGTATTCAAGCTCATCAGTCTGTCTTGAGCTGTTTGTATAGTTGCCTTCACCTCAGTGTTAACATAATCACAGGTGTTCACTCATTTATTTCTCCCAGTGCCACCTTGACTGGTGGTGGCTTGGGGTCAGCAACAGGTAACTTCTCCTTCCCAATGTGATCGGCTCACCAGTTCATCACCCAGAAATTTTTAATTCCTGCTTTGCTGCTCAGCATAGTGAGTTATTTTTAAGCACTTGAAGAAAAAATATTGGAAACCCTTTCAAGTCATTGTTTTGTGAGTTTACCTCTTATCTCTTGAAATGCGTTTGGAACACTTCTGAGATTCACATTATCATACAGATACCTTAAACCCAATGAATATGGCCTGCATTGGGATAGACAATAGATAGACACAACTTCTGTGTCTAAATTTGTATGTGGAGTTTAGTATATGCTAATGGGTCTTCATCTCCTAATAGGATGGATCTTTTCCAAGGCCAAAGAGAATCTGTTGGAGAAACAATCACAGTGCCAGCTCTGACCTGAGCTGGGTCCTGCTCCTTTCTGCTCGTTCCTTAGGAACCTGCTCGTGCTGAGGAAAGCTGTCCTGTGCACAACCAAAACAGGGCCTGTTGATGTTATTCCTGGTCCTTTGAGAAGATGACTTAGTGGTCACATGTGCTGCTATGAGGTCATTAGGAAGTCTCTCAAATACCCAATTTGAGAAGCAATGATGCTATTGCAGAAGTATGCTCCCTCTGCGATGTGAGATGCAAAACTCTCCCAAGTACTTGAGTTTGCAATAGCTATGAGTGGGATCTGTTATTGTGCATATTTGGACTCATTCCAGTAAAAAAAAGAGGCTGTTTTCTGCTTTGCTTTATCCCTCGATTGATTAGTGGATGTGTACTGTGGGATCAAGTTACATCTCAGAGGGCATCCAGCGGAGAGCCTTTTTCTGTGCTGAACTGCTCAAGTGAGTCTGACTGCAAGGTCAGCAGTTTTCTAGCAGTGTTTTGTGCCTCCACAACCATGTCCTTCCCCAGGGAAAGGAGCTCCTCAAATCTGTTTGTGAGTTGAGCCATTGCTCTTCCCAGCACCACAGGGAAATCGGGAGCTTTTTCTAGATCCTTGATGCTGTTTGTGTGATATGCATCTGCATTGATGCTTTATTGATGTCACTCCTGGACTCCCTGCATGTCCAGAGTTTCCTGCTGCCACAATCTGCCCTGTGTCTTGCAAAGGGAATTGTTTGGTCCCAGTTTACCCCAGGGGCCTGTATCCAGCTTGGTTCCCATGTACCATTATGTTCTCAGGGCAGACATCCTTGTTTTGGGAGGAGAGTGCCATGGAAGGGCATTATCAGGATGAGTAACACCCTTCTGGAGCAGGCAGAAAGGGATCTGATGTCTTCCCACATCCACCCTACTGCTGGTCATGTCCCAGCTGTATTTTCCAGTTGGGACTTAGTATGGGCACAGTGTGCTTTGTGTCTGCTTCCTTTTTTCCTTTGGGGTACCCAAAATACTTGTGACTTCTATGGAGGCTTTGCTGGGATTCCTGCTGGAATCTGGTGTAGCTGTGGGGTTCTGCAGGATGGGCTGAATGGCTGCTGTCCCCTCTTCACTCTCCTGCTCTGGAGTCCCTGTGAGTCCTGTGCAATGCTGGCATCACTTCCCAGCCTGGCTCTGCTGTACCAGCCCAGAGCAGTGCTGGCCTGAGAGGAGTCCTGTCCCTGCCAGGTATGTGAGTGAGGCACTGCAGCCCTTTCCTTGCTGAGCAGCTCCCTTGCAGGAGGCAGGTTGGCACCTGCATTTCCCAGCAGGCAGGGCCAGCACATTCCTCCTGCTCTCTGCTCTCGCTGTGCTGCTGTGATTCCTGCTGGGGCTGTATCCCAGTGCCCTCAGAGGTTCCTCTCAAGCCTCAGTGCCCTTCTCACCCATGTGAGTGTGGCCCCATCCTGCTGTGCCCTCCAGGGCTCTCCAGTGGCTGGGGCAGCAGAGCTCACATGGGCTGGGGATAGCAGTGGGTGCTGGGGGTGGAAGGGCTTTGCAGAGCAGGTTTGTAGCCCCTGTGGTGGGTTTGGGTGGTCTCACAGTGTCACAACCTGCTGGCCCTGTGCCCAGCTCAGTCCTGCTTGTCCTGTCACCATGGATGCACATGCTCGTGACGTTCCCCCTGTCACCCTTGGTGATTATCTCCCCTGAAATGCTGCAGCCTGGTTCGGGTTCTTTATTTTCCCTCAGTTCTGTACTTTTAGAGAAAAGGTACTGGATGTGATGTGCTGTTCTCAGACAGCTGCTTTGGTGACCTCCACTGCTGTGGGGCCCTGAGGACAGCACTGGGTGAGCTGTTGTGATGAGCACGCAGAGAGCCCTGGTGTCACAGCTGGACTCTCCTTCTTCCAGGAAAGACTTTGGAAGCAGAAGTCCAAATGTCTGAGAGGTGCCCAGGGTTACAATAATTGTGTTGGCTGGAGTTGCTAATAAGTGCCTAGTTCTGTTGCTTTTTGCCTTTCCTTTGGATGGCACAGGCTGGGGAAGGATAAGGTGAGGATGCTCCTGCTGGACCCTCCTGGCGAGCGCCGGCAGCTGCGTTAAAGCAGAAGGTGCAGGCTGGCTCTGCGGTGCCTGGCCTGCCCCTGGGACTACACGGGCCCTGCTTCCTGAGCAGGAGAGCTGCTTTATGTTGTGGTTTTACTAAATGAATTCAAAGCTTGGCCTTCCTCCAGGCAAAGTCTGGGCCAGGTGCCAGCGGAGCAGCCCCCAGGGAGAGCACTGGAGCAAGGAGGGGCCAACAGCAGGGAAGAGCAGAGGAATCCAAGAAGGCAGATTTGCCTAGAAAACAGCTCTGTTTCCATCTGCTGGGTCAGGAGTTGCTATAGGAACTGGGATGATAGAGGCAGGGCCATCTCCTGGGCCTGTCTGTGTGTGCAGAGGGAGGGAGCAGGGAGGAGTTACTCAAGTTTGAACATATCATGTGTGTGCTGGTGGAAAGTTGCAAGGAATGTCGAAACTACAGCCTGGCTCAACCTGCGGAGCTCCAAAGAGACACAGCAGTTGTTCCCTGTGCTCAGCAGGCCCTGGCAGAGGCAGGTAGGCTCCTTCCAGCTTAACCTGGCTCTCAGCTTGGTGTCTGCTTCTCCCTTCTCCCCCATTTCTGTCCTTGGATAAAGCCTTTGGAGGCTTGCTGGGAGTGCTGGAGGGGCTTTGTGGTGCTGGGGGTGAAGGCAGGGAGAGGGTGGCTCTTTGCACCCCTTCTCCCCTCCTGCAGCCTGGGAGGGCTCACAAATGGTGGGAATTCCCTCATGGATGTGTGCTGGGCACCTCTGGGATGTACAGGGTGTTCTGTGGGCATGAAGTGCTGTGGCTGGGGTTTCTGGGGCTCTCGGGGAGCCTGTGCAGTGTTTGAGCTCTGAGGTGCTGCTGAGATGTGCCAGGGCTGAGGCTGGCACAGATGTGCACAAACCAGAGCTGGCAGTGGGTTCTTGTGCACAGTGGGACACTGAGGAATGTGCTCCTGTCCCCTGAGCCCCAGCAGCTCCTGCCCCACACAGGTCTGTGGGGAGCATTGCTGTGCTCACTCACCTCCTGAGAGGTAGAGCCTGTCCCCTCCTGAAGCACCTACTGCAATTTTGGTTACTGTTCAACTTTCTCAGGCTCCCCTTTACCTTGAAACACGGGATTGAGTATGCAGGAAGGTGCTCCTGAGAATCCTCATTGTTAGGTATAACCATGTGGCTCTCCAGTAGCAGCCCCTCCAGATAAAATCTTCTTAATTTCCTCAGTAAACCCATTTTTTCAGGTGCTGAGAACTTTCCAAAATAGCTGTGTTTCCAACAAGAGCATTCCAGGGTGGCTCACTGCTCCGCAGGTATTTCTTTAATAGGTTTAGCTGAAATTTCATCTGCTTTTTTTGTGTCACAGAGGATAATCTCTTAAAAAAAAAAAAAAAAAAAAGGTGGGTAGTGTTGTTTCTCTTTTTGAGAAGCTGCACAATAAGCTGCTGAAAACTGAAATGTGATCTCTGTCCACAGAGGCAGAGCTTGCCAAACTGGCTGGGATCACAGCCCACCTACTCAGGCACCCATCTTATCAGAGGCACAGGAAAGCCCCAGAGCCCGAGTGCAGGCAGCTGTGGAATAACCTGCCCCTGCAGGAGATAACTTTCTGAGCACATTAGTTACTGGTTTGCTTATGCCTGGCTAGAGGAAAATTTATCTCCAGTGTGCTCTCTTTCACTCTGTTAATGGAATCGCAGATGTTCTTATTATGGAGATCTACTTCCAATATTTTATTGAATTACTCCCACATTGCTCTGTGGCAATATGTCCCAGAGGCTCAATGCACATGGTATGCTGTGGAATTTCATTTCCTCAGTTTTAATTTGTTGTTTTTTAATTTCAGTTCATTTTCAATATGGAAAAGAGGTAAATGGGATTTTTTTTTTGTTTAGGCGTCATTGTTTTATGTGTTTCTTTTTTCCCTTCTCATCTCTCCTGTTTCTCTTGCCTTTGCCTCAAACAATACCATGATTTTCCTGCTGCTACCTGCCTTATGTGTAATTGCTAAATCTTATTACATCTCTGTGGGCTTCTATTTTTGTTGTCTCAAGAAAATTAAATCAGAATTGGTCACTTTGCCTTGCCCAAGCTATGAAATGCTGCTTGAGTTTTTTTCTGTGTTCTTGGCTTTTCCTTTGTTTATAAGCAGAACATTTGCTCTGATTGCTTGAAACACATTGTGGTAAGCAAAGATCTCCTCTGAGCTGTCTCTAGTCATGGTAGGTATTTTGCTGGAATGTTGAATTAATGGCAACTTCATGTCTGTTCCATGGGAAGTTAAATTTAATCTTGCAGAGCTGTACTCGTGAATAGTAAACCCAGTGGAACATGGTTGGACCTGCCTGGAAATCCTCGCTGGAGTCTCCAGGCTTGGTGCTGTGTTTCAGGTGGTGTGTGAGTGTTGCCACTCACTGCTCCCATCTCTGCCAGGCACTTCATAAATTAAACTTTAAAACCACTTTGGGTCGTAAACAAAGTTTGCTCCAGCCAAATGCAACAGCTGTGTGTACCCAGGCTTGGCTGCCTTGGCTAGAGGTTGTGCTCAGCCTCTGGAGGAATGGTACCCACTGAGGTCACAGCCTGTTCTGTATCCCCTGGCTCCTGGGGTGCTCTGGGAGGGCTGCAGCACTTCCCAATCACTGCAGTTTGGTGTATGGAGTTATTGCAATCTGTGGAATGCAGTGAAGGATGATAAGTTATGCTTCTTTCTGATATTGGAAAAGCTTCTTCAAGTCTGGTATCTTCCTTTGGCTGTAGGGCATGGCTTTTCATGTTTATTAACATTTTTTTGGTACCACTGGAGCAGAGCCCATAGTGCTCCTCAAGCTAAGGGCAGGGGCTCTTTGCCAGCTGCAGGTGCTCTGA
Organism: Catharus ustulatus; assembly: GCF_009819885.2. Taxonomy (NCBI): domain Eukaryota; kingdom Metazoa; phylum Chordata; class Aves; order Passeriformes; family Turdidae; genus Catharus; species Catharus ustulatus. The sequence goes on from NC_046241.1 coordinate 1,657,294, forward strand.
GTTTTATTTTTACAAATATGAAGAGAAATTGCAAAACTCATAAAATGTAGCTTTTAATAATATTAGCATTTGTGGTGGTTTGAGGGATACTAGATGGGCAGCTCAATTAGTAGATGTTCCAAAATACTGTTTCTGGTTTAATTTTCACTGAACTGTCTCTTGAGTTTGTCTTCCAAGCTTGCAAAAATCTGCAGTTCTCAGGTACTACATGCAGCTCTATGCAAGGGTTTGCTTCTCTTCTGGTTTTGCAAAAAGTTTGCCCTGGTAATCATGTTTTAGCTTTTAAATAGGCTCAACTATGAGCAATTTTCAAAACAAAGGTTGTAGATAAGGACCTGTTGCTGTAAAGTCGGTATTTTTGAAGGTAGGCAGTTGATAAGGAAAGCTAAAGATAACTGGAAAAGCACAGCAAATATATGATGGGGCAATGAGAAATATTTTAATGTCTGTAAAACAAAATGAGTTTCATCAGCGGTGCTTATGTTGTTGGGAAAGGTTAAACCCCACTGACTGCTGATAACAATGCAGAGAAGTAAAACATTTCTTTCCCATGTTTGTGGAGAAGCTGGATGATATTCTCTTGGAATACCTCCCCTTGCACTGGTAACCAGGGAGGGTGTTAAACCCAAGATAACATTTCAAAGTCTTTTGAAACTTGAGCAACAATGGGACCTGTTTGTTTAAAACAAATTGGCAAAGCAGCTTTCTGATTCCTGCCTGCCAATTTGTAATAAATCTGGGAAGACCAAAGGAGTTCCAGGAGTTTGGGAAAACATAAATGCTGTAGGCAGTATTTTAAAATGGAGAAGGGAGCAGGTAACCAGCAGGCAATGCAGACCAACCTCTGTCACATTAAAGAAGGAACATGCTCAGTGGTCCCTGTGCTCTGATGAAAAGCAGATCATGTCCCAAAAATTTGCAAATTGTGGGTTTAATGAGATTCCTGCACTGGTTGCCAGGAGTAGCTGCATTCACATCATATACCTGGATCCAGAGGGATGCAACCCTGCTGTCAACCAAAGGCTGCTGCTCCCAGAAGAGGTTTTGCTTTGTTGGATCCCCTGGGCAGGGAGTGATCTCTGGCATGTCCTTCATGCTTTCCTGCACACCCTCAGCACTGCTGGTGGGCTCTGAGCTGAGAAACACCCACCTGAGCAGCTGTGGTGGGCTCATCCCTCCAGAGCTGCTCCCAGCCCCTGCCCTGTGCCAGGCTGGCAGAGTCTCAGTCTCCCTGTCGCTGCTCAGCACCGTGTTGAACAAGCTGATTTAGAAAGTGCCACCCGACACCCCTCCAAAATAGTTACCAGTGGGAATGTGATCCCTGCACTCTGTAAGCAGAGGGTGTGCTCCTGCCACCTCTGACATCAGTGTGGGACAAACTCAGTTATTCCCCTGTGAACAAGGCAGTGGGAGTCATGGCAAAACCTGACTAGAGCTGTCTCACTGCCTGGAGGGAGCCTCTGTCTCACCAGGGAGAAACTTGGGAGAAAATACTGAGTAAATTAATACTGAATCTTCCCTGAGCAGGCTGATGGAGTCAGGGTGGCTTGGTTGGGACTCTGGAATACCCAAGAGCAGATTTTCAAGGAGATGCATAGCAAGAGGATTGACAGTGGCTGTCAGATGAGATTGCAGGATTTTTCTGCCTTGGGATAAAGAAGGATAAAGTTTTCCTTCTTCAGACAGCTGAGCAGTGGGAGAGGTTGTCCAGAGAGGTGGGGAGAGCCTCCATCCTTGGGGGCTTTTAAGGCACAGCTGGACAAAGCCCGGCTCAGGCTGCTCTGAAATTGGTGCTAACCCTGCTTGGAGTAGGAGGTGGGATTAGATGCTCTCCTGGGGATCTCCTCCAGCCCAAATAATTCTGCAACTCAGCAACCTGATCTCCTTGTGAGTGCAAGTTTGAGCACAGTTAAGTAAAAGGTTATGGTGGAGCCCCCTGAGAACAGGGAGGGAGGAAGGTGGTTTAGATTGAGTGCTCTTAATACCCCATCTGTCATCTCTGTGGTTAACATGTCGTGGGGATGGTTGCTATGTGAGACTTTGCAGTGGAAGATTGTAGCTCTTGAGAGAACTATTGCTGACTTTTAGTTGATGTATTTTAAGGATTAAAAAAAAATAAAAAGCTGGAGACAGATGCCAGTGTTTAGGAACAGTGAAAATGTCAGTGTGCTGAGTGCTCTTTGGGCCTGTCAGGGTCAGAAGGAAGCTCTGGAAAGGGACAGTAAGGGACACTGGGCAGGGAGAAGGGTGGTACTTGGAACTGCTGGTTTGTGAACAATCTTGTTTTCCTGCCACTTCTGTCCTACAGAAACAGTGGCACTGGAGCCTGGAGTTGAGAACTGGAGCCTCTGCAGTTGAGGGGATGTGTATTTTGGAGGGTGTAGGAGGCTCCCCTGCCCCTGCTGCTGGGTAAGGGGTTCTTAGGGAATGACCATGTCCTAGGCAGGGCCCTGGCAGGTCTGGCTGGGTTGTGGGAAGTGTTTCCAGGTTCCTTGATGAGCACAGAGTTCCCATGCCCTGGGTTGGTGGGGAAGCTTTGGTTTTGGTTTAGCTGAGCTAAAACTCGCTATTGTGGTGCAGTGAATTTGCATTTCCTTATCTTTGGCTTTGTCTTTCTAATGGTTTCTAATTTTGGCCTTGTTACTTGGATGGATTAAATTACATTTAATGCATGTTCATTTATCCCCGGGTCTGGTTTTGTGACAGAAGTGCTCTGGGTAGTTTCACAAACTGAAGACACCCCACTCCTGTAGGACTGGCTGGCAGGCAGTGGGAAAAGGCTGGGGGATTTATTGTGCAGAAACACCAGCATCTCTCTGGGCTGTAGGTGAGGCACTGCCTCATGTTTGAGTCCATGGGCTGAAGCTCCTCCCAGTGTTAAATGCTATGGTGTGGGTGACTGCAATGCTGTTTTTTCTCCTAAAATCTAGCAGGAGTGAAGTGTCACTTTCTTCATAACCCCATTAAGATGTTTGGCTACAACATGGAAAACAAGGCTCAAATCCTCCTCAGCCCCAGGGCAGGCCTATCCCCCACCTCTCAGGAGAGTGACCACAAAGTACGCCCAGACCTTGATGTTCCCATTCTTCTGCCACTGCCTCAAACTCTGCTCTGTGGTGTCCCTGTTTCCCCCCAAGTGCCACTCCTGAATGTTGTCCTTTCAGTCCCACATTCACATCTCCTGTGACAGGTCTAATGCTACCTCAAAGATGATGCTGGAGCCTATTCCTGTCTCAATTTCATTGTTCCTGTGACTTACTTCTCTTGAAGTATCTTGATTAACCCAAGATTAACCTTTCATCTAAAATCTGTTTGCTTTCATCTGTCCAGCTTTGTTGCTGCTCTGGACATCACTTAGTGGTGTCACTCTCTCTGCCCAATGTCCCCCACCGTGTTCCTAACATTGCAATGAGTTTTTCCTCTTTCTGACCATCCCTGTTGGTCCAAAATCCCAAATCTCCTGTTGCAGCCTTGCACTTCATGCCAGGATCTTGCTGGCCCTGCCCAGCTCTCCTGTTACTCTGGCACAATGATTTTTGGTGTCACTGTTTGTGCTTGCTTGTCCCGGTGCCATTGACATGTCATGTAGAGGTCTCTCCATTGCTGCCTGGTTGATTGAATCCAGGGGGAGAGACACCACACTCTGAGTTCACCTGAGGGAAAATTTGTTGTTTTATTTTCACAGGGCTCCTGCACAAGCAGCATGGCTTGGTCCATCCTTTAGCCTCCAGCAGCTCTGCTGGAGTGGGTGGCCATGTTCTCTGGCCAGCAGCCCCACTCTGTTTTTTCAGTCTTGTGCCAGTATTTGAATTGTAAACTAAGCAGAACATTTTTAAAAGATTCTTTCTGCTAAGCGTTTTCATCACTGAATTCTGTTTGGTCCAAGCTAGAGCTGTGTGTGCTCCAGGGGAAGACTGCTGGGGCTGGGGTCTCTCAGATTAACTCTGAGGCTAAGAGAAATGCTTTACCACTGTTTCTGGAGCCAGAAAAATGGAAATCATGCTTCCCAACCTCTTATTTCTTCCAGCATCAGATATTGCCCCAATTATTAGCTTTGCTTCTTCCTCATTGCATTCCTTTAAGAATGCTAGGAGATGGCATCCAGTCCTCCTGATTGTTCCTGGACCTCTTCTGAGGATGCTTTGATCCAGGATAGCTCCTCCAGTTGTACACAGAGCTCTGTGTGTGATACATTCTGTGCCTTGCCCATGACCATGAAGTTTCTTGGCATGGCTCTGGGCATCTGGAATGGGATTCCTGCAGCAAACCCTCAGGTCCCACTCCAGGGTAATGATCTGCAAAGGAACCAGTTAAAACAAATGCCTGTTTCAGTTGGGATCTAGAGAGGCTTGCAAACATGCCAGACCTCCGTAATGGATCTCTGGAGGGAGAACAGTGCCTGGAGGAGCTCCAAGTCCCACCTTCCTCATGCACATCACTGAGGAACAGCTCCCTCCTGCGCTTGCTGAGCCTTTGCTGTGCCAGGGACAGCTGGGTTCCAGCCAGCTCTCTGTGCAGGCACGGACTGGCTTTTCAGGCATGCTATCTGCTGGCTTTATTGGGGAGAAGTGCCCTCTTTTGCATTTCTCGGTGAGTTTTTCAACAAGTAGATTTTTTTTTTCCACTCTACCAATGATTGTAACAGGATTTTATTCTCCTACAGCCAGCTGTTAGCAATTAGCAACTTGATCCAGTCGGGCCTGGGAACAGAGTTTAACACTTTCTTGCCTCTCAGAGGATGTTGCTAATCCTGTTTTTGCTGGTTTCAGGCCTGTGCTGTAGTTTTGGCACTTGGTGTGTGTGTGTGGGCAGGGTGGGAAGATAGGCATGAGTACAGCAAAGGACTCTAATGCAGCTGGAAGAAAAGTATTGAGCCATTTACATAGAAAAAGTCCTTAGTAAGATGATTCCCAAGCAGTTTGTACAGAGGGTTGTATTTAGTAGTAAATCCATTGTGTCCCAGCTCTGGGAATTGTGCAATTTGGGAATCCAATCCAATCTCCTCCTCAGCACCAATCAACATCAGTAGTTGTTCAAACAGTGATTTCTGCACATGGAGCTCCTGAGTGGGGCTGAACCTCGTTCAAAATGTTTTACCCTCTGAAGGCGTGAAAACCACTTGTGCTGACTTTGCTAAGAACAGCAGCTGCTGTGGAGCACTAAAAGCTGAGAGATGGCATTGTTTGCTCCCTCTGTGCATCTCCTCTCCCAGGACTCACTGACAGACACTTTGGCTATCCAGGACTGGGAACCAAATGTGGTGGTAGAAACAACCCAGCAGAACCTGAACCAGCTGCTGAGCTCCCTGTGCAGGACTGAACTGCTGGAAATAGCTCACCACTGCTATGTACGAAGGTGGGACTTCATGTTACCAAACTGGGAGTCCCAGGACTAGTCCAGACCAGCCTTTTCCTCTGTCAACAGTGGAGACACTTCCAGAGAGGATTCATCCTGCTTGTCTTGGATACTCTTTAGGCAAGGGCCCAATTCAAAGCCGGCTTTTGTCAGCACAGAGCTGCTCAGAGGTGAGCTCTAGATCAGCTCTGGAGCTTTCCTTTCCTTTCCTATCCTGGAGGCCAAACTGGCCTCTATGGCCACATCTTCGAGTTCTGGTTTGCACTTCCCCCAAGCCAGGGTATTTTTGTGGGCCTGCAGAGGTCCATGTGCCCATCAAGTCCTGAGAAACCCTTGGTTCTACACCTACACCTGTGTCTCCTAGTCTGTACTTTTCTCCAGTGCTGGTTGCTGGCTTGGTGGCAGGACCTTAAATGGTTCTTGGGCATTTGTGTGACTTTCCTTATCCCCATACCTCATTCCTTCTTTCCTCCTGATATTTTACATTCTTATCACCATGTTCAGGTGGTTAAATGATGTGACTGGCTCTGTAGCAGTACAAAAGGTGTCATTTCAGAACATGGCCTGATACTTGCATAAAACAAATGGGCACTTAAGTGATGGTGCTTGTTGAGATGAGCTAATGGTGCTGTTTGTGGTGCATTTATTCAGTTGCTGTGACATCGGTGGCTGTTGTCATTTTGAGAGGATAGGGGGCACAGCACAAGTACTCTGTTGTCAAGGGAGAGTCCTTATGTTGAGTCTCAAGGTGAGCCCCTCACCAGCTCCTGCCATCCCAGCTGGGCTGTGAGTGCTGTGCTGATGGCAGAGGATGGATGATGCCCAGCTCTTGATCCTTCTTTGCTGGGCTTTTGAACCAAATGGGAAATGGAGGCATTTGAACATCTACTGGTGTCTGGGGCTGCTCATTTCTTCTTGTTCCAGCAGTGGGGCTTGGGCCCTTAGCCTAACCACAATCCCTATTTCAGTCCTTTCCAGGCATTCTTCCCCTTATTCCTGGACAAATTAGAAGTCCCTGTGTGTTTGGTGGAGCCAGCCTGAGTCTTGAAGCTCACCCAGTTTGCCAGGCTCAGGAGGGAAGATGAGGGGGTGCAGTCTGTGTGGGATGTCACTGATCATTTGAGGACTCCTTGTTGGGAGCTTTTAAACTTGCAGCTCAGAAGTCACTGGGACATGTCTCCAAGCTGCTGTTCTCCTTCCAGGCCCTCCTCAACAAGCTGCAGCTCTGGTCAGTGGCTGGTGCAGCTTGGGCACCCACAGGAAGGATCTATCCTGGACTTCACCCATACGGTGCAGCTGATCTGGGTCATGGTCAGAGCACCACCAGACAGGTCTCTGCTGAGCTCCCATCACCTCCTCCAGGAAGGTGGTTCAAGTTCAAGCCTTGATGTTGGTGACAGGTCCCTTTCTCAGGTTCTGTGGCAGGACTGTCTCCCCCAGTGCTGAACTCTCTGCAGTTCCCTTTGCAAGTCCAGCTTTGGGAGCTCCCAGGACACAAATCACCTGCATAAATTAACACCCACCAAGTCTGTCTTCAAACTCTGCCCCAAAACTTCTTTACAAAGTCTCCCTCCAGTCGCGTACTCAAAGTCTCTTCTCTGTGGGAGTTGCAGTCTGCCCTGTGATGGTGGGAATGGATGTGTTTTCAGCAGCAATCACCTCCTTCCATTCCGGGGGGGAAGGATGACCTTGGATGCACAAACAGCTGCAGAGTGCTTGCTCAAAACCTCTTCTGTGGTCGCCAGACCCTCCTGCTGAGATCTGGGCTTGTGCTTTGCTTTTGCAGGCTCACCACAGGGGATGCCACGGGATCACAGCCCCTTCCCAGCCCTGGCCAGGATGCTCGTGTAGGAGCCAGGAGGTGGCTGGAGCAGGGAGGACCTGGTGACTTTAAGGTGGTTTTTGGTTGCCTGGCTGGGCACAGCAAGGCACAGCCACCCAGCATTAGCTCCCGCTCCTGCCTGCGTGTTTGGCTCACTTCCCAAAAAGGCCCTTAGTTGTTTTTCAGGCTCAGAGCCATCTTTTCTGATGGAATCCAGCAGGGACAATGGCCAGTAGCATATCCTTAGGAAAGAGAATAAAAACAGGGCATGCTCCAGTGATTCTAACCCCGATTTAGCTTCTAGGCGTCCAGCAATCTGCAGCTGGGGGATTTCCCAAGCCAAAGGTTTTACCTTTGGATTTAAGGAGCTGTGGAGTATCTGTCTTTTGTGAATATATCCAGTTTCTTGGGTTTCCATGGCAGCTCAGGGCTGTGACTTGTACAGTGTGATTATGTTGGGTGGAAAAAGAGAGCCTTTTGTTACCAATCTCTGTGTTAATGGCATCTGATGCTCCTGCATGCATGCGTGCACTGGCACAGTGATGGGCCCTTTTATAGCCTCTCCTCCTCCACTAACAAATCCCAACCTTCAGTGGTGCCTTTTTACTAAAACTACGAGCATTCTTAAGCAAACACCTTCTGGTCCTGGCAACTTTGCATTTATTGATTTGCTCTGTTTTCTTTTCTCCTGGCATTCCATTGTGAGACAGAGCCTCTGACCTCCCTTCTGTAAAATTATCCTTCAGGATGGGAGCCTCCCAAGGCTCTTTGTAGTGAATGTGGACACAAAGAATTCACAGAACTGCTGATCTGACCTTCTGTTCCTTTAGGCGTTAGCTTGGCTTTTCAATGAAATTGCCAGTGTTTAGGCCTTTGCTATTTTCCTTGTTTCCAAACAGGAAATGAAATGTGCTCACCCCTGTGAGTGCACATGCACTTATGACAGCAGTGTGGATGTGCAATGAGAGATTATTTTCACCCTGTTTTGGACCTTTATTTTAAAGTTGTGTGGCAGGTTCCACGGTGCACACTTGGCTACTTGGTGCCAAGATTTAGGTGGAAAAAGCCTGCTTGGGGGGCCTGGTTGGACTGCCCAGGTTATTTGTTGCTGCAGTTTCACTGCTTGGTAATCTAGTAAGGAAAGGGAAGTATTGATGAGGGAGAGATTTCTTTGCACTGGACTTGTTTCAGAGCAAGAGGGTATATCCATCCACCCAGGAGTCATGGCAGCTGAGGGCCTGAAAGATGGATTGCACTGGTAGCTTTAGGGGTGCTGTGATCACTGGTTCTTCACTAAGCCTCTGATCTGGTGATGAGCAGAGCAGGGCTGAGGTCAAAGACACTGTTGAAGGCAGGGAAGATTGCCCAGCCCATCACGAGGCAATGACACACAGCAACCCTGCAGCACAGAAGTCCTGTCTCTGGAGGACTCATCCTCTCTCTTTGCTTTGTCTTTCAGAGATGTAGATGGCAGCTGCTGCCTTTGAAGGACTCGTCTGACCCTGTGCAGCACCTCCAGTTGCTACCATGATCTTCTGCATGCTGCTGCTGGCCTCCCTGCCTGAGCCCTCTGGCACCGAAGTCAACCCTGGTAGGGAGCTGCCAGGCTGGGAGAGGACCCATGTCCCACCTTCTGTGTGCTCCTCCTCAGCCTTTCTCTGCCTTTCTCTGTGGGGATTGAGTGTGAAGGTTGTAGCTCCTGAATGTCCTCTGGACTGAAATACTCCTGCACAGCTGTGCTGGAGTGGCACACTGCTCTGCCAGTCCCAGGAAGGCACATGGACATCCTCCTTTCTCTGCCCACTCAGGCCTGTCTTGAGCTCTGAACATCCCTCCATGGCTTTGACTGTGTGGCCTGCAGGACAAACCCTGCTCCAGGCTGGCTCAGAGGTTCTGTGCTCACTGTAAAACAAATTACCAGTTAGCAAAGCTTCAGCCACTGCTCTCCAGCCAGCAAGGGGCATTCTGGAGAGGGAAGTGTGGAAGGACAGATAGAAAACCTTACCTGGCACAAAGATAGGGTAGAGATGTGAACCTGTGAGTCCCTGTGGAGGACAGGACCCCTTATCCTACAGCATTTGGCAGGATACAGTCATGATGGAGATGAATAAGATAATGGTCTGCAATGTGTTGCAAAAATTCCGGCAATGAGGTGTTTTGAGCTGGAGACAGTCTGAAATAAATGAGTTTAATTCTTTTCCAGCTTGGCTGAAGGTGTGGTGAGGCAGCAGTGCTACCCTGAGGGCCTGTGCTGGCTCTGCTGGGGCTGGCTCTGTTTGTTTGGAGCCCTTTGTGGCTGGCTCTGACCCTGCTCTGGCCTGTGGATATTTACAGAGGTTTGAGGTTGTGCTGCAACCAGCCAGAAGTGAAGTGAGGGTTGTGGGGGAGCTCAGCAGCATTCCTGTGATCCCTGTTGCACAGCATTCCCTGCACGGTGCACCCCACCACACACCCAGTGTGGAACTGGGGCTCCCATCTGCTTCTGGTGGTCAAACCTCACAGACTGGAGGGATGGCAGCTGCAGGGTCAGTCCCAGGCAGATTCCTTCTGATGGTGCTTGGTGCAGGAATAGCTCTTTCACACCATCTCCAGGGAGATGGATGGACTCTGAGCACAGGTCTGTGGTCCCACCTCCTGCAGGAATCTCTTCCATCAAAAAATGACCCTTCACATTTCTCAGCTCTGCCTGTGACATCTTCAGGCAGCTTTGCTTCCTCAGCTCCCCCAGCTGCTCTGGTACCTCTGCCCAGGGCTGGCCCTGCTCTTCCCAGGCAGATTCCAGCACCATGGCCCAGCTGGTGCTCTTGGCTGTGATGCCACAGGCTCTAAGGATTATCCTGACCTCCTGACCTGCTCCAGGAGCAGCCTGAAGCATGTCCTGCATTGCCTTATAACCCACAGGGGCTGGTTTGGGGGTGTTTTCAGACCTGTGCAGCAGGGTCCTGGTGAGTCCTCCTGTCTTGCATCAGTTGTTTGACCTCACTGGCAGATGGGCTGGGCCACCTCTCTGAGCCTCTGAGTGCACAGTAAAGGGTCAGCAGTCCTAAACAGAACCCAAGGATGGTTTTGCTCAGGATAGGTGAGGGCTCATGCTGCTGGTTTTTGTGGCTGTCCACAGAGGCATCCCTCAATGCCAAGGACACTCTGGGTTCTGCTGCCAGCCCTGGGCTCGTGAACAAATGGGTTTTGTTCAGTTTTGCAGGAAATCTCAGTCCCCGAGGGTCCTTCCCAGCTAGCTCTCCATCTGGCATTGCTGGCCAGTGTGTGCTGACTTTTAAACAAGGTGTGACCACACAGGGCTCATGCTGCAGGAGCACAAAAAGCACTTTCTGCTTTCAGATGGTGACCCCACCCTTTTGGAAAACCTCCATGTATTTACCCATAGCTCAGCAACAGATCAGGTTGTGCTGGTCTGTGGTGGGACAGGTGAGAGTGCAGACAGTCAAGGCTGGTTTGGTTCCCCAATAACCTGTGAGTGTGAGAGCAGTGGTTGGAACTCTTGGCTTTCAGCAGGCATAACTGTGCTTGATCCCAGGCAGACACCAGTTTCCTCCCAGGGAATTCAGGCCTCTTGGCAAACCCCAGGCCTGTGAATGCTGTGGGTGATACCAGGGGCCCACCCAGCTCTGTGACTCCTGCAGGATCCCATCCCTCTGACTCTGAAAGGGTCACAGATGGGCTGGCACACAGCACAGCTTTACCCCAGGGATACCCTCAGGTCACTGCAGCTTCCAGAGCCAGGTCTTGGGTATTTATTTGCTTGTGGTGGCTGTGAGTTTGTTCAGCTGGGTTTTTGAACCCATAGGAAACTGCAGCATTGGAGTGTTTAATAGGTTAAGGATTTATATTCTGGTTTGAGCTCTCCTACCTGACCTTTTGATGCCTCCTGCTTCTGGTGTTTTGAGAGACAGTGAGGATATCTATAGTTCAATATAAATGATCTTGGTCATACTTCAGTAATCCCTTTTGTAAAGATGAGGCTGCTGATCTTCTTTATCATCTGTGTTGCCTCCTCTGCCTTTTGCTGAGGGAAGGAAGGAGCAAGAGCTCTATTCCTTACCTGCCTGGCATGTGGCCATGAGCACAGGCAGTGCTGTAATGCTAATTCGAGTTTATTTTATAGGTATTCCCACAGTTTTAAAAAATACTATATATTTTTGAATATTAAATAACCTGGTATCATTAGCAAATGTTGTCACCTCACCAACCATCTCCTTTACCTGATGATTTAGGAGTACTGAGCACATCACACATTCACTGGTACAGTGCCTAACAGCTGCAGGCAAACCCTATTGAAGCACCACCCTGTTTGCAAACATTTCTACATCAGATTTGTCAGGCAGTCATTCAGCCTGAGGTGCTTTATTCTGTGTAATGATAACAGCAAGGTGGTTTTCATCCCTCTGTCTTGTCTTGTAGCTTCTGAACCTGCTGAATGGATTTCATGGAATCCCAGAATCTCCTGAGTTGGAAGGGACCCACAAGGATCCTTGAAGTGCAACTCCTGTTGAGCTGTATCCAGGTTTGGTACAAGGGTGGTAGGAAATCATCTCCAAGGTCCCTTCCAACCCAGCCCATTCTGGGATTTTGGGAAACCAGGAGGACAGAGGGAGAGGCAACCAGACCTGCTCCTGTGGCTGCAGCAGTGTGGCACTGAATACATTCAGATTTAGAGTTTTCCCAAACATCACTAATGTTCCAGGACGTGTTTAAAAACTTCTGTCAGAGAGGACCTCAAGGCCAGCTAGGATTTGTCAGCTACATCTGCAGGGTACTGGTGTGGGGAGCTTTTGGTGATCCATGGTTTGAGCCAGGTGTGTCTGTGCTCCCTGGAGGCACCAAGTTGGAGAGAATTCCCATGCTGGGGAGAAATGCTTGCTCCAGCTGAGGCTGGAAGCAGGAACAGACTGGGATGAGGCAGGGTGGATGGGCAGGGGCTCATGGTCAAATGTGAACTCCAGCCTGCAGTGACAGGACAGAGCAGATGTTTCCATGACTTGTCATTTGTAATACATGTTTAACTCCTCCCTTGTATCTGAACTGGTGAAGGTAATAATTGTTCCCATTTGAGCACAAGTCAAGCATCCAGTTTATTCCAGGGCCAGAAGAATCTTGAACAAAAGCTTCCTTTTTATGTCACATCGTTATTGATGAATAATTTCTCATTGTAAAATGGGCCCATGCAACCAGTAACAATAATATGATTTGGGGATTTCATGCTCTTAGCATGTTTCTTTGTAAAATTTTTGCCTTGCCTGGGCTCTGCTTGATGATACTGTAAGTTTAATGCATTACTAATCATTTTAGGTTATGATAATTATAAAGTATTTAATCCTTTTAAAAAATTCTTTATTTTAGCATTACCATGTTTATTCCCTGGGTGTGACAGCCTTTTAATTAAATTTGGTGATTTTAAAAGAAATGAGTGCTGATCTTTGTTGTTTTCTTACCCATGTTCCCATTTTTAGCAATCTGTCGTTACCCCCTGGGGATGCACGAGGGGACCATCCGGGATGAGGACATCACTGCTTCCAGCCAGTGGTACGACTCCACTGGGCCCCAGTATGCACGGTGGGTCCACCTCTGACAACAAATTCAGGCCTTTGTTCCCCCTAGATTCCCAATATGTGGTTGAGGAAGAAGATCCCCCACCCTTAAAACCTTGTTTGCTGCTTCCATGTTCAACCTGGGCAGTGCTCAGTGAAAGGCCAGGAGGCAATGGCAATGGTCACAGCTGTGATACAGGAAATTCTGGTTAAATATTAAGGAAAAAAATCCTTCTCCATGAGAATGAAGTGGTGGGATGGGGACCCAGAGAGGTGGTGATGTCTCAGTGTTTGGGGGCTTGAGCAACACAGGGCAGCCTTGGAGCTGTGAGCAGGGGGTGGGACTGGAGACTCAGAGGTTGCCTCTGACCCCCATCTTTCAGTCACTCTGTGAATAAATCTCCAAAGGATTTGTGACTTACAGGTCAGCCAGGGACATTGCCCCTGGGATTCTTGTGGAGTGCTTTAAACTAAATCATAGGAAATCCTTTACAAGGATGAACTTTTCAACAGCATCCTATTGAGGAAATGGGCTGTGCTCAGTCTGCCTCAAAAACCTCAGAAATGCAGTTAAGGAATCGTTAAGCAAGCAACTAAATTATTTTCTTCACTGTCAAGGAGGCCTAAAGTCTTTATGATAAACTTTGCTTTTCATTTTTTTTGGTCACTTTATTTCTCTGAAAGCTCTTAACTGATGATTCACAGAAGAGTTGCAAATGTGAGTTTCCTTAGAATTGTTTGTAGTGGTGATATCAAACACTCCTACAGCTTTGGTGCAACTCAGGAATTTCAGGTTAACTATTATACTTACATTTTTATGATGAATTCAGGCAGTTCAAAATCATTAAATTCTCCTAGTGCTCAAATATTATTTTTTCTTAGTCTGTGGTAGAGCAGTGATGCTGTGTGCTGTGTTTTAATAGTGTTTGAACAGGCCTGTGGGTCTGAAAGCTGGGAGATTTTTCCTCTGAGTGTGGCTTATGTCCAGTGCTGCAAACACTTCGGGCATCTCTTGCCATCTGTTACCATCCTCTCTTTGCTGGGGCAGCTGGATGAAGGGTGAAGGCCCAGGGTAAAGGCATGAAGCTGCCCTCATTTGGTTAGAGGTCACAGTTGTCCCATGCAGATGTCTGTCCCTGTCACTTCAGTCACCTTTCCTGTCTGTTTTAGAGCTTCTTTTACTTGTTATTCCAGTGTAGGAAAGTCTTGCACAAACAGCTGACTACCCAGAGATTAAAATCTTCTCTGGCCTGAGCCTTGACCTTCAGTGTCTCCTCCTGGGTACCACGATGCCCTGACTGATCCCAGTTGTTTGAAAGCCAAGGGACTTCAAGGACTTGCTGTTGGCTAAGAAATCCCTGTTGCTAAAAAACCCACACATTTTTGGTGTGCAGATTGAATTTTTCACAACTACAGCTCTCAGAATGTTCAGCTTAGGAGCAGAGACCTCTCCACTCTTCTTGTAGTATCCTACACCAGCAGCTCTGCTTACTGCAGGAAATGTGAAATATGCATTGAAATGACCCAGAATAATTTCAAGCAGAGCTTTTTTCACTAAAATGTATTTTTAAGGCGGCTCCTCTTTGAGCTTTATAGGGCTGCAGGAGATGGTCAAGCAGAAGTTCAGGCCTTGCCATGTGGGGTTTAGGAGCAGTGAGGATGCATTTTAGCAGCAAGGTGCTACAGAGCAGCAGGGTTGTTCCTGATCAATGTAGAAATTTGTGTCTGGGGAAGAAGTTAGTCCGAGTAGTTAATGAAAGATACCTGAAACTGAGGAGCTATTCTGCATAGGGCAAAACTGCCTGTAGGATTTGAGTCTCAACTGGCCATCATCTCAAAGGGCAGAGGTATTTGGTAGCCATTGGTAGTTTGTTGCTTCCTCCCAATCCTCAAAGTTCCAGGTGTTTCCAGGTGTTTCCTCAATTAATCATTGGAAATTGGATTTTTTTTAACACCTGTGATTTTCCTCTCAGGTTACAGAGGGAAGAGGGGGATGGAGCCTGGTGCCCAGCTGGTTTGCTGGAGCCTGAAGATGTGCAGTTCCTGCAGATCGACCTGCACAAGCTGTACTTCATCACCCTGGTGGGCACCCAGGGCCGGCACGCCCGCGCCACGGGCAAGGAGTTTGCCCGCGCCTACCGCATCGACTACAGCCGGAACGGGGAGCGCTGGATCTCCTGGAGGGACCGCCAGGGCACCAGGGTGAGCCTGGGAGCTGGGTCTGCCTGGAGCACTGCACTGTGCCAGGCACATCCTCCCCATCCTGCTTACTGCATCGTATTCCAGCCTGGCTCTGCTGGAGCAGCGTGTTCTGCCTCAGTTCTGTGCTTGCCGTGCATCGTCTGGTCTGGCTTGGTTTGAAAGACAGGTGTCTGCTGAGAGAGACAGGAGCATCTCTTGAAATGGAAAATGTAAACCCCCTCTCTCCAAGCTATTGTAATTTTGAAAAGAAGGTGCTCTCAGGCAAAGATATGGGAATTGGAATAACAGTTCTTTACTAGGAAAAATTAAAACAGAAAGACAGTATTACAAAAAACAAACCCAAAACCCAACAACCCCAAAACACTGATAGAGTCAGAATCCAACCTGACATTCTGTCAGTCAGGGTGTTGGTAGCAGTGCCATTAAATGGTGGCTGCATCCTCCTGCAGTGACAGATGTGGTTCTGTTGAAGCAGTGCTCCTGTAGAAGGGAGCAGTTTTTCTCCAAAGTCCAGTGATGATGTGGAAAGATCCAGTTTTCCTCTGGGATCCAGTGAAAAATAGGCTGCTCTGATGCTCCAAATCGTAGTTTTTATTTAGGTAGGAAATGTTTGGCTCCTCCCCCTGGCTGGAGCATCTCCCAATGGGATGATGGAATTTTATCAGTCACGCACTGGGACTCAATGGCCATTAACAGGAGATGTCTCCTGGAGGGAGGATGGGTTGTGGAAGAGATGAAGAGCACTGCCCCACCTGGTTTTTAACAGATGGTGATAGAATACATGCTGCTGGTCACATCCTGTATTGCAACGAAAGACATGGTCTCATCCAGCAGCACTGCAGCATTCCTGATGTGGGGAGCACTGGGATCAGCAGTGGCCAGGACTGGAAACTGCTGCTGGGTTTTTCTTTCACACAACTGATTTGGGTTTTCTGGCCCTGCATGCTCAGGAACAGCAGCTGTGCTGCATCATCTCCTTTGCTCCTCTCAAAAGATGGGCAGGGTTCTCAGCTCTTCTACTGTGGAGCTGGTGCAAGGGTGCTTTTTTTCTGAGGGGATGTCTGAAGTTTTCTTCCTTTGTCCATGTCCCCTGACCTGATCCCCCAAATCAGGAGAACTGTGGCTCTTCACTGCCTGTCTGTGCACATCCCAGACATCACATGGGTGTCCCTCTCTTAGACACTTGTTTCTAAATTGGAAGCTGCCAAGCAGATGCCTGCTTTGGGATCTAAAATCAGAGGGGCTGGCAGGGAATGAAGGAGTTTCTGGGTGTCTGATAGCAGTGTTTGGTGTGTGGATGTTTTGGAGGAAGGAGTTTAGAGAGTAGGAGATGTGCTGAGCCCACACACTCAGAGGCTTCCCTGCTCACCACAGTTGCCATGCTGTCTCCAGAGCTGAGCACAGAGCTTAGGGCTGTGTGTTCCTAAGCCTTTGTTAGACTCCCCCTGGGAAGGAATCCCCTGGGTATCTCACCTGCAGCTTATCTGGCCTCAGGCTGGCTTGTGGAGTCTGGACACCTAAGTCAGTCTAGAGAGGTGCTGGGTGTGGTGACGTTTTCTTGCACTGAGGGTACTTTAGAAGTCCCAGCAGGGTCGGCAGTGCAGTATTTGGTAACAGCTTTTATCTTATTAATGAATTATTTGCTCACTCAGACCTTTAATCAGCTGTTTGGCCATTACCATTATATTGCCCATACCTCACATTTTGGTGTCCAAAAATTTAGGTAGCATATTTTGATGCTACAAAAGATGTGTCTGTGGGATGGGAGGGGAAGTCAAAATAAACAGTGGAGTGTTCCCAGAACAGTGGTGACACTGAGGGAAGGGTGAGGGTCCCTACCCTGTCAATGCACTGCAGCACGATGCGGTGGCTGTGGTGAGGCTGAGCACCTCAGTCCAAGATGCCTCCTGTGCAGCACCAAACACTTGCAGCACCTCTGGAATTGTGCTGGCTTGTGGGGAAAGGACATCAGGACCCTCCACCAGGAACCTGGTGGTGAGGGCAAGCTCTGTTACATCTTACTGGAGCTCATGGATTCCTTGAAGGAAGGGGTTTCATCCAGTAGCTGGAACTCTGACACATCTACTCACACCTTCACCCCCAGCTGCTTCTCCTCTCCTCAGTGCAGCCTGGGGGGTGTGCAGTGGGCAGGAGGTGACATGGCAGCACCCTCTCGCCCATCACCGTGGGAGCAGCACTTCCCCCCACAGATTCCTGGGGAAGCTCCCTGCTCTCAGACAGGGGGTGCAGGAACACCACTCTGCAGCACAGCAGGGAGAAGGTGCTGAGGATGTTTCTCCTGCAGGTGATCGAAGGCAACACAGACACGTACGACGTGGTGCTGAGGGACCTGCGGCCTCCCATCATTGCGCGCTTCGTGCGGCTGATCCCGGTCACCAGGGCGGCCATGACCGTCTGCATGAGGGTGGAGCTCTACGGCTGTGTCTGGCACGGTGAGCCCTTCCTGCCCTGCACAGCCCTGTTTGCTGCCTGGGAAACCAAACCAGGACTCCAAAGCAGAAATATAATGCAATAGGAAAAAACCCAATAAAGCACTGCCAGAGTCAGAATACAACCTGACACCCCGCAGTCCAGATGAAGTGGTCTTGAATAGTGATCCCATAGAAAGGTCTGGTAGCTCTTGTCCTCTGGAAACCAGTGGGTAAGGCTGCTTGTTCTGTCCCAAACCCCAGATGATGTCCAGGTGGGGATGCTTGGCTCCTCCCCCTGGGCAGAGCATCTCACAGTGGGCTGATGTCATTCTATGAGTCAGGGGTGGGTCCTTGATTACCCATGAAACAGAAATGGCTCCCACAGGGAGTTTGTAGGAGTCATGGGCAAGGCATTCATGGGCTCATTAACAGGAGATAGCAAGGAAAACATTGCCCCTCCTGCTTTCAGCTGTTCATGAAGATGGTGATAGAACACATCCTTTTGGGCACATCTTTACACTGACACCTGGCTGGGCTCTCCTCATCCCCGCATGTGCAGAGGGAGCCCCTGGCCCATGGAACTGCTCCTGTTGGTCCATGTGATAAATGGAAAGGTACATGGACACAGGTGACAGGAGGCTGCTGCATTTCTGAGGTGTGTGGCCTTCTTTTTTTAGATGGCTTGGCATCCTACAGCATCCCTGAAGGAGGGACAATAGCAGCTCCTGGCTTCCCCATCGTTTACCTGAATGACTCGACCTATGATGGCTACCATGAACGCAGGTGGGAGAAGTTGTCCTGTCCTCTCTCTGTGACTGTGCAAATTCTTCCCTACTCACCCTGTCACTGGTATCTTGTATCCCAAACACTTCTTCATGCTTGTAGGAGGTTGGAAGAATGCTGGGCAACAATGACTTTATGTATTAAAGCTGATGGTTTCAAGCTGGGCTGATTCAGTAGAGCTTGGATGTTTCAAAAAGAAGGTTTTTATGTACAGAGTAGGTGTCACATGTAGCTGTCCAGCAATAACTTAGGAACCTGCTGTGGAGTGTCAGGGAGCTACAGATGTAGGCACAAAACCCAGCCTGCTGAGCCAGGACTCTTTGAAACTACTTAACCTCTAGTTCACATGCCTGACTGGCAGGAATCTGCCTCTTCCAGCTGTTAATCCTTGCAGTTCAAAGGCACATACATGTACCTGTGCTCTAGTGACAGGAGGGCTCACCTGGGGTGGACTTACAGAGCCAAGGACTTGCAGAGGGAGTTAGAATTGTTCCACACTGGCATCTTCTACTCTGGGACAGAGCTGGAAAGCTATGAGGGGCTCTGCACTCACAAAGGAGTGGAATGAGACAGGGTCCTGACAAAGAGTCCAATCAGCCTTGGAAAGAGCCAATAACACTCTTCTCTTAGGAGCAGTGCCAGAAACGATCCTGGTTAGACCTGGCTGTGGCTCATGAGCTGCCCATGGTCTCACTTCCCACTTTCCTACCTTTCTGTGCCTGCCTGCAGGGCTTTCCCCAGAGGTTTCCCCCAGCACAGGATGGAGCAGTGTTCCTGCCATGCAGCTGCATGGTGAGATGCTGCAGTTCCAGCTGAAAATGCCAGTGTCATTTTCCAGAGTCTTTCTGTTCTCTAGATGCTCAGCCTGTAGCTCAGCTTTGCTGTTGTCCTTGACACCAGGGCTTCTGCCTTTTCCCAAGCTGGGAATGATGCTAAAATCCCAGCCCAAACTATGAGGTGGTGCTGCATAAGAAGAGTGAATGAGTCCTTGTCCAGGGTGGGTCAGGAGTAGGAAAACGGATGTTTTGCTGGTACCAGTTCAAAGACCTGTGTGATTTCCCACTGGAACTCTGGCTGACTGCTGGTTCTCCCTGGCCAGGCACCTGTATGGAGGGCTGGGCCAGCTCACAGATGGAGTGCTGGGGCTGGATGACTTCACCCAGAGCCACCAGTACCGCGTGTGGCCGGGCTATGACTACGTTGGCTGGAGGAACAAGAGCTTCAGCACAGGCGCTGTGGAAATGGAGTTCCAGTTTGACCGCCCACGGAACTTCACCTCCATGAAGGTAACTCAGCATGGTCCCTCTCCAGAGGGACAGGCTTTGGTCTGGGGGCTTCCAGGCTGCCCCTTTGGGGCCTTGAATGGATTGGAAGGGACCTTGAAGCTCATCTCGTTGCACCCTCTTCCACAGGCAGGGACACCTTCCACTAGACCAGGTTGCTCCAAGCCCTGTCCAACCTGGCCTTGAGTACTCTTCCCAAAGCAGGAGCATACAGCAAGTGCCTGTCAGCAGAATTTGAGCAAGTTTTCCAGTGTAGAAAGGTGAAGCAGGTGAGCACTTGCTTCTTCAGAGCTCAGACTCTTCTTCCAGTATTTGGCTTGAAGGAATAAAAAGCAGCCACCTGAAACAGTGTTTAGGCAGCTGAGATGGATTTAGGATGTAAAATTTACTGACCCCTGAGGTAAAGGAATGTGGCTGTGCTTCCATTTTGACCAAACATTTCTCTTGTGCTGTGGGAAATCATTTAAACACACAGGAAAAGCATGAGCTGAACTTTGAGTCTGTAGTAAACAGCAGGATCTTTTAAAAAGGATTGGTGGCTTTTCTTGTAGAGATTTCAAATGAAGGAGAACCCACCACATCCTTAAGTAAATTGTTTTGGTGGTTACTTACTCTGGTTTTATTTTGTCTATTTTTAACTTGCAACTGTTGGCTCTTTGCCTGCTTTTGCTGGCAAAAATAAGAGTTCTGCCTTCTCAGAAATCTTCTGCCTCTAAACCATGATTAAACCACTCTTTTAATCTTTGCTTCAGTAAACTAAGTTGGCAGGCTTCTCAATGCCTTCCCTGTGAGACCAAGGGTCATTTTTGGGGCTGTCATCCAATCCTTTCTTTCTTTGCTGATTACTCTTTTGGAGGTACAGAATCCGGATCTGCATGCAGGCTTTCCATCAAATTGCATAAAAGAATGGTACCAATTTCCTGCTTTTGGATGATTCCGCTTTGTTTGTGAATCTTGTGATGGTATTAATCCTCCAAGCCAAGAGAGAGGGAGCCAGTGGTCATTAAGGCTTTGGGATCATGCTGATAATCAGTTCCAAGTTATTAGTGTCCAGGATAAAAGTCCAGTGTGGAAAGCATCACTTAGATTTTGTCCCTGAGTTCACTACCCTGACATGAGTCAGTCCTTGAGATTATTTTAGGAAACTCCCTCCCATTCAGGAATTTAGTTTATTTTATTGCTAGTGATTCTGCTGTCTCCCTCAGGTCATTGAAAAAAGTAGCAGATTTTGATTTAGGAATGCATTCCTCCTAGAAAAACAGAGAAGAATTTGTGCCTTAAAATTTGTAAGACTGACTAGTTGATAATGTTTAATCAAATTAATATAATACACAAGCCCACATTATGGTAATTGGGGACAGATGCCTTCCAAAAATCTGTCTTGTAAACACAACCATCCTGATAAACCAAACACATCAGATCATAAAAAGAGCTACTTCATCTAGCATCTAATTAAAAAGTTATTCTGATTAGCATAAATTAATCTTCACTGTTTATTGAACATTGCCTCTTCCAGCTTTGAATTTCTTTTGTACAGGCCAGGTGGTCTGTGAATAATTTTTGCTTCCTATTACCCATTAGCTTTATCCCAGTCCCCTGAGCTTTCCCAGTATCCAATTTCCCAGTATCCCCTGGACACAAAAGTATTAAAAATAAATGTTAGCAA
Source organism: Catharus ustulatus (assembly GCF_009819885.2). Classification (NCBI taxonomy): domain Eukaryota; kingdom Metazoa; phylum Chordata; class Aves; order Passeriformes; family Turdidae; genus Catharus; species Catharus ustulatus. The sequence continues at coordinate 1,678,383 of NC_046241.1, forward strand.
CATTGCAATTGCATTGCACAGGCTTGCATGTTGTAAAATTGAACTTTAGTAGGAGATGTTTGCAATAGAAAATGTCTCTGTATCAGTCCAGGGTGGAAACACATCCAACTCGTGTCCAAATATGGCACAAATTGTATATTCCAGGCGTCAGGCTTTCCTGCCTGCTTATGAATGACTGCTTCTCCTTACTGAATAATGTTGGCTAAGCTTCATCTGGTCCTAATTATATACAAATACCCTCCTTTTGTCTTCTTGCTGCTCATCAGCCTGGTTGCCCCTCATTAGTGCTTCACTGCTTTTCACTGCAGGACCTGGCAGAGGCCAAGCAATTAGGAGGCTTCAGGGCTGTAGGGGTTTGGAAACTGTTGCTGTCACAGTGGCAAATACTCCACAGTCACTAGGAAATGATTCCTGGGGTCGTGGGGAGGGTTGGACCACTGTGGCTGTGAGAATGGGACAGGCTGAGGGATACTGAGGGCTTTGTCACCTTATTTCTTCTGGTTCCTGGTCATTGGCCACAGTGCTGAGATGTTGTGGTCCTGAGCTTCAGGTCTTCTAACAGAGCTCAGCCTGATGCTGAGCACCAGGAGAAGCTGATGGATGCAGGCTGAGGTGAGAGTTTCCCTAAAACTCAGATCCTTAGTTGTCCTCGAGGTGCAACCAGAGCAGGTGTATGGCAAGGAAATATCTGCTTGGGTCTGTCTTGGTTTGTGTTTTTTGGAAGAAATTAGCTTAGACTGCAGCTGCTAAAAGTATCTAAATGCTAAGAATTTTGGAACACAATTCTCATCTAATGGCAGAGATCAATTGTGATCTGTCATAGCTCGAACTGGTGCCTCAAAAGAGGGACTAAGAACAAAGAAATCCCTGGGACCCCTCAGGCCAAGAGGGACAGAAGAAGAATCCAAGAGCAGTATTAGGGTCTGGATTCTCTGTGCTCTTCATTGCTTCACTCTTTCATTACCAAATGGCTGCTGTGTCATTGTTTCTACACTGGCCTCTGAGGCTGGTTTCTGTGGGGGTTTTTGGTGAGTTCAGTAGTTCATTTTTTAAACATGGTTGTTACAGTTCACAGATCACAATCTATGGGCTGTCCACTCCAGCTGTTGATCTTTGAGTAATATTTAACCTGCGGCTTTGTCTATTCTAACTATTGCTAATGATCAGATTGTTACATACAAGTTTCACTACAATCCATCTTCACCATTATTAATGATCAGATTAATAGCTCCAGGGTTCACACTAATCCATCTTTGACTTGCAGAACAGAGCCATGTAGCTCAGATGAAATTCATCTTGTGGCCTAACAATTCCAGCTACTTATGTCAAGCAATTCAAGTAATACCAAATTTTTAACACTAAGAGTTCAGGTGATTTTTAATTTCCGTTTTGTGTTTAAATGTTTAAAGACATTTACAGTAATTTCACAATTATAAGCCGCACCATTTTGACTAAAATTTTGGTCCGAACCCAAAGTGCAGCTTATAATCAGGTGCGGCTTATATATGGACAAAGAACAAAAAGTTGCCGTTTTAGTTTGGAGGACAGGTGTCTGCTGAGAAAGGCAGGAGCTTCTCTTTGAAATGGAGAATGTAGACCCCCTCCCTCCAAATTATTATAATTTTGAAATAAAGCGGCTCTCGGGCAAAGATATGGGAATTAGGAATAACAGTTCTTTACTAGGAAAATTAAAATAGAAATACAGCACTACAAAGAAACAAACCCTAAACCCTGACACAGTCAGAGTACAACCTGACACCCGTCAGGCAGGGTGTTGGTAGCAATCCCATTCCATGGTGACTGCATCCTCCTGCAGTGACAGATGTGGCTCAGTTGGAGCAGTGCTCCTGTACAAGGTGCAGTTTCCCTCCGGAGCTCCAGTGGTGATGTGGAGAAATCCGGTTTTCCTCTGGAGTCCAGTGGAGAAAGGGGCTCCCTTAGTGTCCCAAAACCTCTGTTTTTATCTTGGTAAGAAATGTTGGGCTCTTCCCCCTGGCTGGAGCAACTTCCAATGGGATGCAGTAATTTTATCAGTCCCACAGTGGGACTCAATGGCCATGAGCAGAAAATGACTCGCTGGAGGAAGGATGGGTTGTGAGAAGATAAAGAACAATGCCCTGCCTGGTTTGAATGGATGGGCCATTAGCAGAATATCTCCTGTGGAGATCAGGATCACTGCCCCCACCCTCAAAGATGGTGATAGAACAGATACCTTTTATCACACTCTGTATTGTAACATGCGGCTTGTAATCAGGTGTGGCTTATGCATGGACAAAGAATGAAAAATTGCCGACACCCAGAAATGCGGCTTATACTCAGTGCGGCTTGTAATCGTGAAATTACTGTAAATGTTAAAGCCTGTCAGAATCTGACCATTAATGTAGCTTCTGCAGGTAGAATTCAGAGCTGTTTCAGAATAGCTTTTTGCCCAGTGTTCTCATTGCACATTGGAAGAAATCACTCATTGTGCACTCATACAGGGAGATAGTGGCCATGGAAAATTTTTGTGAATGGAACATCCTTGGAGCTGATTTAGGTAAATCTCTCTGATGGATCCATTCTCCTCTCCCCAGGTGCACTGTAACAACATGTTTTCCAAGGGGGTGAAGATCTTCCAGAGGGTGGAGTGTCTGTTCAAACCCCGCCTGATCGCGGACTGGGAGCCCGAGCCTGTGGGGGTGGCCACGGTGCTGGATGACAAAAACCCCAGTGCCAGGTTTGTGACCGTGCCCCTGCAGCAGCGCGTGGGCAAGGCCATCCTGTGCCGCTTCTACTTCGCTGACACCTGGATGATGATGAGCGAGATTTCCTTCCAGTCAGGTGAGTGCTCCTGCAGTCAGGCACACCTGGGGAAGCACAGGGAGCAGAGGAGCTGCTGTGGCAGTGCAGGACATGTGGGGTGACATGAGAGTGGCACTGTGGCTGCACAGGGGGAGGGAGGAGGTGCTGCAGGCACTGGAGGGGCAACGAGGGGGATCAAAGGTGCAGTGGGTGATTCCCAGGCTGATAGTGATGCACATGAGTAGAAGCAACCAAAAATTGGACTGTAGAGCAGTTGTTAATTTGAAACAGATCACAAAATCACAGAATATCCTGAGCTGGAAGGGACCCACCAGGATCGCCCAGCCCTGTCCCTGCCCAGACCCCCCAACAATCCCAGCCTGTCCATCCCTGGCAGCGCTGTCCAAACGCTCCTGGAGCTCTGGCAGCCTCGGGGCCGTGCCCATTCCCTGGGGAGCCTGGGCAGTGCCAGCACCCTCTGGGGGAAGAACCTTTCCTTGAACTCCACCTGAGCCTGACACAGCTCCAGCTGTTTCCTTGAGTCCTGTCTCTGGTCACCAGAGTGAAGAGATCAGTACCTGCCTCCACTTCCCCAGCTGCCTGCTGGCTATAACATTGATTTTTGCTTCTCTTTACCAAGTATTTTGTTAGGAATAATTCAAATATATCTAGAGATGATGAGATCAAGTTTAGCAGATTATTAAAAAATAGAGGCTGACTTTTCCTTAAGTCTTAACTATGATGCAGAAGTCAATGCCATGAGGTGCTTTAAAAGGCTCTGGAGGGAAAAGGACAAAAGTCTTGGAGAAAACCACCAGGACTGACAGGGAAAGGTGTGGCTGTAGCTCTCTATTCCAAAGTCTCTGTTCAGCTGTAGTGAGAGGACATTCCTGAGGGAGGAATTCCCTGGGTGCTGCTTACTGCTTACCTTGCAGGCAGCAGCCCTTCCTGTTCCTGATCTGCTGCCTGAACCCCTCCTGCTGGGGTTGGGATTGCAGACACTGGTGGCAGGAGCAGGGAGGTTTTGTTGGGCTGACACACCTCCCTTTCCTTCCACAGACATGGAGAGTGTGAATCCCAGTTTTGTTACGGTAGCCACAAGCACCACGGATCTCCTGGAAACGGAGCACAACGTTACTGAGGGCACCTGGGGTAAGGACTCCTGCCCCTTGGCCATGCCAAGGGCTCAAGTGTTGGGGAATTTCACAGGAACAATCCCAGTTAATGTCATCCTTCCCTCCATTTCTGGAGATCTGGGGATGGGCTGATCAGTGCCTCTTGCACAGGGCAATGTGTGACAGCCCCCTGAGCCTCAGCTGGCCAGGGCTGCCCCAGAACATGGACTGGAGGCTTATGTGGAGCCAGTGAAACTCTGAGCACTGTCTGCTCTAGGGTGGATCCACTGCAGGAATCTGTTCTGCTCACAGCAGTGCTTGCAGAAGTTCTCTGCACAGTTCTTAGCTCTTTGAGCCTCCAAAATGAGAATTTCTGGTAAGAGCAAAATGCGAACACAGCTGGTGTTGATGTTCAGGGAGCTGCCCAAGATCTTTTCTCTACCTGACTGTAGGAAGTTGGCTGGCACAGAAAACTGGTGCTGGTGCTTTAACCCCAGATTCTCCTTCTCTGTGATTGCAGGAACCACATCCTCTGTAACCAGCACCTGGATAGGGGAGAAGGCAGATGACTCCAACACCTCCATCCTCGTGGGCTGCCTTGTGGCTATCATTCTGCTGCTCCTGATGATTATAATCATCATTCTTTGGAAGCAATATGTTCAAAAAAGGTTGGAAAAGGTAATACAGTGGGGCTATTTTGTAGACATAAATCCAGAACTAATCATTAACCCTAATGAGCTCAGAACTATGTGAAAAGCACAGGGTTTCTCCAGCTCCATGGAGCAGCTAAAGCTGCTCTCACAGCAGGGGAGGATGCCAGGCCTGTCCAAGATATTACTGGAAGTTGCTGTGGTTGCAGCCAAGGGATTACTTAACAACTGAGCATTGCCTCAGTGTTTTGGGTTTTTTTTCCCTTTCCTCTGCAGGCCCCACGTCGAATCCTGGAGGAGGATGCCACTGTTCGCCTCTCCTTCTACAGCTACACCATTGCCAACAACCAGACCCAGATCCACCAGTCAAATCCCACCTATGAACGTGCTTTCCCACTGGATTTGGAATATCACCAGCCAGCTACACTGCTCCAAAAGCTTCCAGAGCTTTCCCAAAGTGCAGAGGATTCAGGTAGCATCAGCAGCCTCCAGAAGCTGCGTGGTTCTTCTATTATTATTTCTGTCAGACTGTAAAATGTGCCACTTGTCTGTGTCTAAGTTGCCATCTTTGGCTCCTGTGCAATGCAATAACCCAGGGAGCTCAGGCAGTATTGTGGAACACTGGCACTTCTTGGCATGGAGCTGTGACAGCTGGAGCAGCAGTCCCACTAGAGGGTGGTGGCCTTTTATTGTTTCATTTGAAGACTGTTTATGTATTACCCAGGTCATCTTTTAGCAGCTGGTTGGGCAGTCAGAGCAATCACATTGTTTGTGGAGATGCTGCCTGCAGCACTCTTGAGAGAAGACCTTTAACATCTTTTTTTGCAGCTAGGGCTCTTTGAAATTCCTGTAGAAAAATCAGAAGGAAATAGAGCAGGGAATTGTCCGTGGTATCCTGGCTTCCAGCCCCTGGGGAGCTTTTGGGCCCACACAGAAGGGAATGTTTCCAACAGTGTTTTGTACTCAGTGAAGGCATTGCTGCATTCCTCACACTGACAAGTTGCTAAGATCCAGCATTATTCTACACAGGGAGGCTGATTGGATTGAGCCAGGGTGTGAATTTGAAGCAGAACAAATGTTCTGTGTAATACTGAGTTAAATGTGGGGTAATGCTTTAGAATTATGTGAATAAGCTGTAAGAAGGAGAGGAGTTTGCTACCAGAGGACGTGGGAAATGGAAGCCTCGATCAGTTCTTGTTGCAGAAGGGAATCCAGAGCAAGTTTGACGTTGCAAACAACATCCCTGACAGGTAATGGGAACTGCTTGTACTTAGGATGAATCAGAAACAGAAAATCACTTCAGACTCACCTCCCTGTCTGGACAAGACCTGTAGCTCTCATGGCTGGCTAGAACAGGCTGTGTTGAGCAGGAATTTGCTGGCAGCTCACTGGTATTGTTCTGGTTCAAACAGAGCAGTGTCTCCCATGTAGGTGTTCCTCAGTACAAGGTAGCAGGTGGCCAAATTCCCAGATTGGGGTTGGGAGGAGTAGAAACTGGGACACACTGTTTCTGAGGGAGGCAGTGTGTGACTCACCTGCCTTTGTCTCCCTTTAGTGTGCAGTGGGGACTATGCTGAGCCCGACCTGACCAAGTCCACCCCTCACCAAGGCTTCCAGAACAACGTCCCCCACTACGCCGAGACGGACATCGTGCACCTGCAGGGGGTGACTGGCAACAACATGTACGCGGTGCCAGCCCTGACCGTGGACTCCCTGACCAAGAAGGACATCTCCGTGGGGGAGTTCCCCCGGCAGCAGCTGCGCCTCAAGGAGAAGCTGGGGGAAGGACAGTTTGGAGAGGTACAGCCATTCCCTGCTGCTTGTCCTCCAGCAGAAAGCCTGTCTGTGTCCTTTCAAACCTGTGTCCTTTCAAACCTGTGTCCTTTCAAACCTGTGTCCTGGTTTGAAAGACAGGTGTCTGCTAAGAAAAGCAGGAGCCTCTCTTTGAAATGGAGAATGCAAACCCCCTCCCTCCAAAATATTGTAATTTTGAAATGAAAGGGCTCTCAGGCAAAGATATGAGAACAGGAATAACAGTTCTTTACCAGGAAAAATTAAAATAGAAATAAAGTAATAGAAAAAACCAAAACACTGACAGAGTCAGAATCCAACCTGATACCAGTCAGGGTGTTGGTAGCAGTCCCATTCCATGGTGGGTACATCCTCCTGCAGTGACAGATGTGGCTCAGTTGGAGCAGTGCTCCTGTACAAGGTGCAGTTTCCTCTGAAGGTCCAGTGATGATGTGGAAGGGTCTGGTTTTCCTCTGGCATCCAGAGGAAAAGGCTGCTCTGATGTTCCAAATCTCAGATTTTACCTAGGTAGGAAATGTTTGGCTCCTCCCCTGGCTGGAGCATCTCCCCGTGGGATGCAGTAATTTTATCAGTCATGCACTGGGACTCAATGGCCATGAGCAGGAGAGACCTCCTGGAGGAAGGATGGGTTGTGGAAAGATAAAGAACACTGCCCCACCTGGTTTAACAGATGGCCCATTAGCAGAAGATATCTCCCATGGAGATGGGGATCACTGCCCCACCTGGTTTAACAGATGGTGACAGAATACACATCCTGTGTTGCAACCTAAGACAACCTGGCAGAGAGGGATCTTCTGATGAATCTTCTACTCCCTTCAACAAACAATTTGAAATAATATCACAAATTTTAAAAAGTGTAAATTAACTAAACTTTCAAAATATTAATTTGCATTAACAATTTAATACATTTAAGAAAACACTTCAAATTAAACAATAATTATTAATTCATATTTTATTTACATATAAATTAACTTTATAAATTTTAAGTTCTAAATTAATTAATATGGTTTAAGTTTAAAAACCTACAATCAATTTAGTTATTGTAATTAACTTAGTAATTATAAAAATAAAGTTTATTTTAAATTTAAATAAAAGTCCCATAGGATTTCAACCCTAAAAACATTATTGTAACATAATATTGTTACATTATTGTAACAATTTATATTAAAATAAAATTATGCCAATTATTTAAACAACTACATGTTTCCTCTACAATAATAGTTAAAACACAAATTTTGTATACTTCTTTATAAGTAATCTCATTATTTGCCACCTTACTTCTTTTGTAGTTTCTAAAAATATTCATCCTTATCACAACCCCAACTCTATAAATTGCCAGTCATACTTTTTATATATTTAGTCCTCATATATAACCACAATTAATAAGTTTAAATCTTTAACTACTAACTAATCTCCTATGTAACTAATAACTTAGTTAAAAACTTGAAACCAAAACTATCCAATATTATTCTAACTAAAAGTACTTTCTAATTTTTAAACTATAATTAGAAAGAAAACAGTTTTCTTAATTAAATTTTTAAAAGTTTCTAATTCCTCAGTGGGAGTGAGGGTTCTGTGTTGCAGTGTTTTATTTAAAATGTGTGTTTGCCCTTGGGGAGAGCTGCAATCCCCCAGCTAAGCCCCTGAGCCTTGTGCAGCTGTGAGGCTCTGCTGGTACCACTGGGCTCTTCAGCAATGGATGAACTTGCAAACTTTTTCTGTTTGCTGTCTATCTCTGATAATTCCCACCTAGGGAATTCAGACTTTCACATCTTCCATGGACATCTCAAATGTCATGGCTGCCACCCACCTTTAGACCTGTGGGTTTGGAAACTCTTCACAGTCCAGAGGGAGGGTCTGGGGGTGCTCTGCACACTGACCCAAGCAAGGACAGACATTTCCCAAGCACTGTGGCACCCTCATGTTTTCTGGCACTGCTGCTTGCTCAAGCCCCAGCTGGCCAGCAGCCTCAGGCACAATGATGCACACATCTGTCATTGCCAAGCTTTCCCTTTGCTCTTGAGCTCCTTTCAAGCTGTCAACATCTTCACCTCGCCTTTTCTTCTCTCCCTGCTTCATTTTCACACCATCTGGAGCTCCATCCTGAGCAGGTCTTTCCCTCTCCTGCTCATACTTTTTCACTGTCTTTTTTTCTTCTCAGTTTTTGTTCACTCACAGTCTTAAATTCTGTTTCTCTATTACATTCTGTCAACCACAGCCCTTCACTGACTGCTTCCTGCTCTGTGGTGTGCCCATCTTTGTGGTTCCTCCATTCTGACACCCCACCTTCCCTAGCCCAGCCCCTTTCCTGTCTCCTCTCTTCTTTCTGGCTCACTGTTTTGTGAGGAGGTGCTGACACCTTCAGCCTCCTCACCTGGCTGTCAGTGCAGCCCTTTTTGCTGTTGCCTGCATCTTGCTCTGTGCTCCAAAAGTGGAATAGAGAGGATTTTCTCACTGGTTTGCTTCTGGTTTCTCCTTTCTTCTCATTCTATCCTTCTAACAACTGTAATAACTCTTCCTCTGTATTGACTGGAGATGGCTCTCCCATCTCCCTTTTCCTTGAGGATGGATTCAGAGCCTGTTCTTTCCCTGTATCACAGGCTCTTTCGCATATGTGCTGCACCAAATTTTCCTCTCTCCTTCTCACCTCCTCAGTCTTTCCCAAACTGGCCATCACATACTCTGCTCCACTGCTCTGGCTCTGTGTTCCTAGAAACAGGGCTCATTGCTTTTTTCAAGTCTCTACTTTTCCTTCTTTTCAGTCTTTTGTCTTCCTTTCTCCCAAGGAAGCACCACCACCCTTCCCTGGTGACACATCACCTTGGAATTACCTGTGCTCAGTCCTGTGGCTCTTCCCTGTCCCAGGTCTCATGACTGTACTTTCCCCACAGCAGATTCATTCTCTGTGGGACTGCAGCATCTTTGTACCTTTGTTCCCATTCTGCAGTTTGTCCCATTTTCTGCTGTCTCATTTTTCCCCTCACCATGCTTGTGACATAAGTTCTTGCTGCTCTCTTCATACAAAATTCATGATGCTCCTGTTACATTCCTCTCACTGCTGCAAATCTTTGACTGACACATCTAGTCCTTCTTTTCCAGTCCTTTTTCCTATCCACACTCCCAGGTCTGTCTGCTTTCCCCACCCAGTTCTCCATTTGGATGCACATTCTGGTAACTTCTTAAGTGTCTTGTCACCCCTTTTTGTAAAACCCTGGCAGTAATTTCATATAATTAATAATTCATTTATTGGAAGAAATTTGGAATTATGTATAGTCATTAGAGTATTTAGTTATCTCTGGGTATTCTTACAGGTGAGGTGTTCATATCAGGGACACATATACACACACTTTTATCTTTTTTTTTTTTTTTGTTCCCTGGAATTTGAGGATTTTGGATAACTGGCTGTAGTCCTTGAATACCCCTCAGTGGAGTCTGAGCAATGCCTCAAGCCTGGCCATGGTTTGATGGATCTGGGGTTATGTGAGGTGCTTTAGTGCAGAGCAGACACATCCAGGCTCAGGGGCTTTCCTGAACATCCCCAGTAGGTGCTGGGGGAACTGGACTGCCCCAGGCTGCTGCACCAGTGCAGCAAACCCAGTGTGTTGGGGACTCATCTGCCTTGGGGATGTGCTCCTGTGTCATGGGCTATGTCAGGATCTAGGGCCATTTCTAATCACAGCTGTGTCACCTTCAGCAGATCATTCACTTGTTCGTTCTGCCAGCAGTGACCAACCTGGCTGTGATGTTGTTTTCTTCTGGTTTTCTGCCTGTGTGTGCTCTTACAGCTGCCTCTGCCCTGCAGGTGCACCTCTGTGAAGCTGATGGCCTGCTAGAATTCTTGGGAGTCTCATCCTCAGAATTCACTCACCAGCCAGTTCTTGTGGCAGTGAAAATGCTGAGATCAGATGTCAACAAAACAGCCAGGTAAGTGCAGCTGCAGTTCCAACCAGCTGGAAGGAAAGCAGATACTTCCCAAACACAGGTGAACCCTGGGGACTGCTGTGGGAGTGTTGTGTGTCTGTGGTGTGTATTCCATGTGTTCATGGAAGGAGCAGGACACAGCAGGGAATGGGGTGGGGGAAGCTGGAATATCAGCCTGAAATGCAGCATTAATCCTGCTCTGGGAGAGGTCAGTGTTGACCGTGAGCTCAGAACCAGTTTCACACTTGTGTGTGCAAAGTGTAAATTACTGAGAACACACCACTTGTGCTGTCCTCAGACAAAGGAACAGTTTGGGATTCAAAGGTGTTTTCTGTTTTCCAAGAAATGATTTCCTGAAGGAGATCAAGATCATGTCCCGGCTGAAGAACCCCAACATCATCCGGCTGCTGGGCGTGTGCGTGCGGGACGACCCCCTGTGCATGATAACAGAGTACATGGAGAATGGAGACCTCAACCAGTTCCTGTCCCACAGGGAGATCTACAGCAAATTTGCCATTTCAAACAACATCCCCTGTGTCACGTAAGAGAAGCTGCCTGTCTTGTTTGGATAATCACAATACAGAGCTGCCAGTTTTATCTGCTGTGCCATTGCCATGGCACATGGATGCCAGCCCTGCTTGGTGTGGGGTTGTTCCTGAGGCCTCTGGAGCTCTGTGTACCCCTGAAGTGTCCCTGACAGAGCTGTTCTGGTCACAGAAACCATCTTTGATGTATTTGTTGAGATGACCATCTCTTTATGTTAGTGGGATTGCATCAAATATTTCATTGATATGAAAAACAGTTGCATTACAGCAAGAATTTTGGGATAAAAATCAAGAATGTCTCTTGGCTTTTAATAAGGTTCATATGTTCTCTGGTGTCCAGAAAATATTGCATGAGAGGAGCTGAGTGTGGCGCTTCAGTCAGGAGAAGATTTCATCAGCCAGCAGAAGGAGAATATTTGGCAAAGAAAACCACTTTTTGTCAGCAGTGGCACTTGTCTCTCTCCTCAGTGGAAGGATTAAATCTGCCATAAAAGCATCTCTGCTATTGCAGAAATGCTTTCCTCAGAGGAGAGTCATGTAGGACTAATATTCTGCTTGATAAGGAGCCTTGCCCTGACCAGGAGCTGCAGCACTGCTGAGCCTTTGGTGTGTTCCTCCCCAAAGGATCACTTGGATTTGTGGGTCAGGCATAAGGCAGGCAGGCAGAGCAAGCTCTGATGTGCTGGGTCTTACTGTGGCCAGACAACACCAGCCTTGCTGCCAGGTCCTGTCAGGAGTGTTAACCTGGTGTCCTGCAGTCAGGACATGCCAGGAGCTGTAGGAGGAGAGAGGATTTGCCTCTGAGTAAAAAGATTCCAGCTCTTTTCAGCCTCCTGCCCTTTCTGCCCATCTGAAACCTCATTCACCTGTAGACTTGTGCCTTTTTTTCCCAGCCAAAGACTCAAAATGTTCTTTTTCTATCTCCTGTTCACTTCTCACCTGACTTTAACACTGTCACTCACATTGTCCTTCCTTGCTTGCTTTCCATTACTTGTCTCTACCTCTAGTTTTTCATTGTCTCCCCCGATCCTTCAGCCTCTCCATTTGTCCCTCCCAGGCAGAGAATGTCACACAGAGGCAGCTCTGAAGGGTTTGTGTCCTGGCAGTGACAGGAATGTCAGGGGAATGCCCCACCTGGCTCTCAGACCCAGGATTTGGTGCATCAGAGCTGGTGATCAGCCCCTTCATGCACAGGGATCACACATTCTTAAGTCCTTATGGCTCTTTGGTATTTGAAGTGCGTCTCCCTGCTGTCTCTGGCTGTCTGGTCACAGAATCATTTAGGTTGGAAAAACCCTCTAAGATCATTGATGTTCTCCTAGCACTGCCAAGGCCACCATGTGCCAAAAGTGCCACAGCTACATGGCTTCTAAATCCCTCTTGGAATGGTACTGGGTACTGCCCTGGGCAGCCTGTGCTAAGACCTGACAACATTATGGTGAAGAATTTTCCCCAATATCCAACCTGTTCCTCCCCAGGCACACCCTGAGGCTGTTTCTCATCCTGTCCCTGTTCCCTGGGAGCAGAGCCCAACCCCCTTACTGTCCCCTCCTGTCAGGGAGCTGTGGAGGGCCAAAAGGTCCAGGCTGAGCCCCCCCAGCTGCTTCTCCATCAGCTTTGCTGCTCTTCCAAAGGCAGCTCTGCTCCTCTGCCTTTGGGGTGCTGCCCTGAGGTAGCACAATGACTCTGCTGAGGAGTTTGTACCACCCAGTCCCACCCCATCCTGCCCCAACCCATCCTGCCCCTCTGCTCATGGAGCTGCTTGTGTGGAGCCTTGGCAACCTGAACAGGGGAGCAAGAACCAAGAGGAAGCTGCTGATGGGAACCTGCCAGGGTTTAGGATGGACAGGAAAGATGGGGCTGATCAGGTGGGGTGAGCTGCACCAGGCAGAGAGGGAAGCAGAGCTGAGCAGGGGAAGGGAAAACCTGGGATCTTGGAGCCTGTGCCCATTCCTGTGCCAACAGCCAGGTTATTGGGGTACAGGTGAGTGGAAGAGTTACTGCTCTGGAGCCTGTAAAAAGTGGGAAGAGGGACTTTTTGCACAGACAGGTAGTACAGGATGGGGATAATGGTTTTACACTGCCAGAGGACAGGGTTAGATTAGATTTTAGGAAGAAAGTCTTTACTCAGAGGATGGTGAGACCCTGGCACAGGGTGCCCAAAGAAGCTGTGGCTGTCCCATCCCTGGAAAGTGTCCAAAGCCAGATTGGAAGGGTCTTGGAGCCACCTGGGATAGTGGAAGTTGTCCCTGTCCATAGCAGGGGTGGAATTAAATCATCTTCAAAGTCCCTTCCAACTCCAGCCATTCCATGATTCTGTGATAGTCTCCTTTTTCTTTGTTCTGGTGGCAAAGGCCTCTTTTTCTGACCTTCACTGAAAAAATACAAATAGTGAGCAGTTTATCAGATGTGTTCTGAGGAGCACTTGGTTGTGTGAAGCATTTGAGCATCAGCAGTGGGAAACAGGCTGAGCAGCACACAGCAATAGTATGGGAAGAATGCTGAGTCTGATGGTCCAAACTCTGTCTGTACATCCTGCAGCTTTATTAGTCCTATCTTCATTTAGCTAATGGAAGAATTAAAATTAAATTAGATGGAAAATACATCTGTTTCTATTTTCAGTAATGTTTAGCATATTTAAAACCAAGTCAACTCTCTTTAATGTGAAGTGACACACTTATGTTAATATAAGCATTCAATAGTGGTGGTGTTTGAAATACCAGGCCAAGTGGTTTTTAAGATATGAGATTCTGAGCTTAATTTTTCATGCTTCTCTGCAAAAAGTTGGTGCTTTAATGCATGAACTCTTTGAAAATCTTGAGATTGTCTGATATTGAAAAAACCATAAATCTAAAGGATGTCAGGTTGTGAAGGCCTGAATTTCAGGGACAGCCTGTCTGTTCCTGCTTAGTCAGCCCAGGATCTTGGCTGTTCATGCCCTGGAACGAGACAGTTTAGTTCCACTCCTATGGCAGAAAATAAAACAACAGGTCACTAACACATCAAATACAATAAAGTCTTGAGTGTGGGGAAACTCCACTGATTTCTCTTTGTTCTATTTTCCTTTACTGCAGCCACTCCAACCTGCTGTACATGGCCACCCAGATCGCCTCAGGGATGAAGTACTTGGCATCTCTGAACTTTGTGCACAGGGATCTGGCAACTCGCAACTGCCTGGTGGGGAACAACTACACCATCAAGATTGCAGACTTTGGCATGAGCAGGAACCTTTACAGTGGGGATTACTACAGGATCCAGGGGAGAGCTGTGCTGCCCATCCGTTGGATGGCCTGGGAAAGCATCCTGCTGGTAGGCACTGCACAAAGCCTCTCTTTCTTCCTTCATTGACCCTCACTGTGCCCCTGAAGCAGTGGCACAGCTCTGTGCCAGCCAGTCACCACCAATATGTGTTCTGCACATGGCCCCTGGTGAGAAATCCACAGACATAACTCATATGCTGGGAAAGGAGCATGCCCTTGGAAATACAGAATGCTATGGAATGGTTTGGGTTGGAAGGACCTTAAAGCCCATCAAATTCCACCCCTGCCATGGCAGGGACACCTCCCACTGTCCCAGGCTGCTCCAGCCCCAATGTCCAGCCTGGCCTTGGGCACTGCCAGGGATCCAGGGGCAGCCACAGCTGCTCTGGGCACCCTGTGCCAGCCCTGCCCACCCTGCCAGGGAACAATTCCTGCCCAATATCCCATCCATCCCTGCCCTCTGGCAGTGGGAAGCCATTCCCTGTGCCCTGGCACTCCAGACCCTGTCAATTGTCTCTCTCCATCTTTCCTGCAGACCCTTCAGCCCTGCAGGGCCACCCTGAGCTCACCCCAAAGCTTCTCCTCTCCAGGTGAACAATCCCAGCTGTCCCAGCCTTTCCTCCCAGCAGAGCTGCTCCATCCTCTGATCCCCCTGGTGCCTCCTCTGGACTCTCCAGCAGCTCCAGCTCCCTCCTGTGCTGGTTCCAGGGCTGGGGCAGCTCTGCAGGTGGGGTCTCACCTGAGCCCAGGGGCAGAGGGACAGAATCCCCCCTGCCCTGCTGCCCACGCTGGGCTCAGCCCAGGGCAGGGGGTTCAGGGCTGGGGCAGGTCCAGCTCTGCCCCACAGCACCCCCAGGTCCTGTCCCAGGGCTGCTCCATCTGCTCATCCCTGGACTGATCCCAGGGGTTGTCCTGACCCAGGGGAAGCTCCAGCACTGGTGACACCTCTTGAGGTTCCTGTGGCCACTGCTCGAGCTTGTCCAGGTCTCTCTGGCTGGCATCACATCCCTCAGGCCCCATCTGGGCATGAATGCCTGGCATTCCTGCTGGAATTTTAAGGAAGTTGCCTTTCTCTGCTTATTCCCCCAGCTGTGAAGCTGAGAGGGGCAGGGACAAAACCACATGAGTTTCAAGTGCCAGGTCTTGAAGTTAT
Source organism: Catharus ustulatus (assembly GCF_009819885.2). Classification (NCBI taxonomy): domain Eukaryota; kingdom Metazoa; phylum Chordata; class Aves; order Passeriformes; family Turdidae; genus Catharus; species Catharus ustulatus. Next base: position 1,693,620 of record NC_046241.1, read on the forward strand.
GGAGTTTTCTTCACATTTAAGGGTCCTGCTGTCTCCCCTCAGGATATTGTTCCACAGCCCAAATGCATCCACTCTGGAGGATATTTGACCAAATATTTTTTCTCGTAGTAGTTAGTGAATTGCTTTCTTATAACATCCTCTCCAGGTACCCAGAAAAATTGTAGTTACCTCTGCTATAAAGGCTGCCAGGCCCAAGCTCTCTGAAATCCACCCTCTCTTCCTGGAAATGGCTGCATGTAAACCATAAATCACATAAATCATCTAAACATAAATCACCATCTTCCCCGTGTGAACATCTTCCAAACCTTGACAGACTCAAGGGTTGCCAGATAAGCCTGGGTGAAATGGGGCTGGGATATTTTCTGCCCAAACAGGCCCTCCAGCCCCTCAAGTGTTTTGTGTTATTTTCTGAGCAATCTTTTTACTTCTCCAGAAACACATTGTTCCAAACACAGCCAGTTTGGGCACATTTTTTGAAGACAGAAAACAAGGACAGCGAGAAGATTGTCACTGGCTTCTTACATGTGCAAAAACCAAAATTATCTTGGGCCTTTCTCTAAGAGTCTGGAGTCTGCTCTGACTCTGCTTGCACCCTGAGGGCTTTGCTTCCCTTTCAAAGGCTTTTCTGTGAGCTCTGCTCTTTTGGGTGGAGGTAGCCAGCGACTGTCCCCCCTCCATCAGTTTATTTGATTCTGCTGCAGACTGTCTCAAGAGGCACAGAAATCTCTGGCCTTCTCTGGGACCTGCTCCCTGTTACAAAGCTTTGCCCCTGTGAACACTGCTCCTTCTTAGGGCTTGTGGGACCCCCAGGTGCTGCTGCTGCCCTACAAACAGCCCTGTGTGTGTGCAGTCACCTCTGGCTCTTTTTGGAGCATTTCCCCAGGTGCATCCTCATGCTGAGCTGTACAGGGTGCAGACTGGAAGGATTTTACTGAACAGGCACCTGAGCAGATCCTCTCTGTCCACAGGGCAAGTTCACCACGGCCAGCGACGTGTGGGCGTTCGGGGTGACGCTGTGGGAGATGTTTGTGCTGTGCAAGGAGCAGCCCTACAGCCTCCTGACGGACGAGCAGGTCATCGAGAACACGGGCGAGTTCTTCCGCAGCCAGGGCAGGCAGGTGAGCATCCCAACAGGCTCTGCCTTCCCTCAGCCTCTCCCACCCTGCTGCCCTCACCTCCTCTGCAGCAGCCTCTGCTTCCACTCATCTTCTCACCTGTGTCCTGCCTCTCCTCCCCTTTTTCTGGGCTCACTGCTGCACCAGTTTTTCTCCCTTGGAGTCGCACTGGAAGAACCCCTCAGCCCTGTCCTGCTTCTTTCCTGTTCTAAACCACTTCACTCTGCCCTGTCTTCAGCTTTTCCAGGCTCTCCCACACAATCCTCTCTCCTTCCCTCTGTCAGCACTCTCCCACCAGCATTGCTTCTGGAAGATGAGGAAGCAGGAGGGACTTGTGGTGGGAAGGAGCAGTTGTTAGTTCCCAGGGGATTACATTCTCCCTGTACTATCTCCACACATGCCAAGAAGCCATAGGCCCTCTCCAGCTGCTGAAGGGCTTTTGTGCTTTTTTGTCCCCACTGCTGCTGCCCTCAATAGATCCCAGTGATGCTGCAGGACACTCCAGCTCCTCAGTACCCAAAGCTGTGGAGTACCAGTTCAGAAGAGTTCTCCCCAAAACTCACCTTTAGCACCAGAGAATTAAGGGAAATAAAATGATGAGGGGTTCACTCACCATCTCCCAAATACCAGTGATTAGCCAGGAGCCTAAAAGAAGCAAGCCTAAAAAATGAGAGGGAGAATCAAATCATTCTGCCAAGCTGTGCTGTAGATAAGCTCTAAAAGGTGTTTTTTCTGTCTCTGCTAACAAGCTGTCACGATGCTTAGAAAGCCTCATGGGTTGTCTACGGTGAGTTGAAAGTACTTGGATTTTATTGTGGTAAATTTGGTTTTGGTTTGTGTTTTGCTGTCTCTTGGAAGACAAATCAGAAGCATTCATGTTTTCTGGGGGACAAAGGCCTGTTTTGTGACCAGCTCATCAGGCAAGTTGGCAAAGTGTCCGTGGTGCTGTTTGAGAGGCTCTGTCCAGACTCTGCTGCCAGACTGGGGCTGGAGTGATTCCAAACACTGCATGGTGGCTGTGTCTTGCAAACCTGGAATGAAACTGTCTTTTGGTGTTACTTTAGTAAAGGCTCAGTTCCTTTGTGAGAACCCCACTGAAATACTGTGACTCTCTTCCTTTCAGATCTATCTCTCCCAGACTCCTCTGTGTCCTAACCCTGTGTTTGACCTGATGCTGAAATGCTGGAGCAGGGATATCAAAGATCGTCCCACTTTTGACATGATCCACCAGTTCCTGCTAGAACAAATGGAATCAAACATTTGAGTCCAGGAAAGAGGCAAACTGTTGAGAACAGAGTGACTTTGGGGTCTCTTTGCCTGTCCCTCACAGTCAGGCCACCCTCCCTGACTGGGCCCCATTGCAGTTGGGACGTCCATGGCAGCTGCTCATTCTCTTGGCCATGGTCTGACACACAGGACCAGAGGATCTCATTTGGTTGGAAAATCATCTCCTCTTCTGAATCATTTCCTGGGAATACTGTGAGAGGGGTTTTATTGGATACCCACACACCTTTGGGCAAAAGGAATGAGTGAAACTTGAGGGACTTGGAGCTCTCTCCTGGCTGGAAGAGAAGTTCGGGTCGGTGAGAGTGCTGCCACTCGAGAGCAGGAGTCTGGGAGGAAAGACTGCAGCCTTCCTGAGCTATTCCATGGAATCTGATGGAAGTCTTGTGCACATGAGCAAGTGTTTCTGTGTGCTCTTGCTACAGACAATGGTGAGAGGCCAGGAACATCTGGAGCTGGGAAATGGTTTAATGGACTTGGGAACTGACGGAGCATTTAGGAACCCTTTGGGAGTGACACTGCCAGGGTCCACAGAAGATGCTGAAACAAGAGTCCAAGATGATGTTCTGTTTTCCTGTGGTTGTTAAGCACTGCTTTGGTTATATATGTGCATTTTCCCCACACTGGATTTTTTTGTTTTGTTTTGTTTTCTAGAAAAAAATGGTTTTAAAATGAATGTTAAAGGTCAATGGGAGGTCACTGTGTTAGAAGATCTTCCTCTGACCTACAAATTAAGGTTAGGGTAGGGAGTTTGTATTGAGAAGTAGCTGATACTGTACTACTGTCACTATGTAGATTTATTAACCTAATGAACTTGTAGCCACAATGGACTGATGTGCAATTAATCCTGTATAATTACCCATCAATATGAGATCTCTAAATCAATGCTGTTAGGTGGGAGAGGGAACTTTAGATTTGGTGGAAGTGGATGGCTGAGAGCAAAACCCTCTTTGTCACTTGTCACAGCTCCCAGAGAGGGACAGGAGGAGCACACAGGCCACGTGTGTCTGGAACCAGAGGTTCCTGTCCAGGTGTGCCAGGTTGGTGCCATGGGCAGGCAGGGGCAGCTCAGGCTCTGTCACTGTCACAGAGCCCCCAGGGCTGGGCTGGCACATCCCCTGTCCTTTATCTCAGTGCAGGCTGGTTACTCATTGAATTTGGGGTTGCTTTTTGTGTGTCCTGTCACAAACAGCTCATTCTCTGGAGGGTTTTGGAGAGCTCTGAAATCCATTTGGAATGAGTTAGAGAATTCAGTGTGTTTCTACAATAAATCCATTGTGGATTTACCAGGTGCCTGGGGAATACTGTGCTATTCCCTCTAATCATTTAGCAAGATACTTATAGGACCAAACCAAATATTTCATAAGCTGGGAGAAGATGAAAGCTCAGCATTTGGCTTTTTTTAAAAAGTAGAATCCAGGATAAAATGTATTTCCAGTAAAGATTATAAAGATAATTTTCATCTTAGCCACAAGCATAGATTACTGGCTGGCTGTGCTGTGAAGGGGCACTGCTGAGAGGGGAATGTCTGAGTGGTTACAACACAGGGATAATTGTGCTAAAAGAAAAACTCTGCTTCTGAGTGTGCAGATACCAGGCTGGAGCATGGCATGGCTGTGTTTGCTCCTTGGGAAGGCTCCAGCTGTGCCTGGGCTGCCCTGCTGGGGATGTGTCCCCACCACAGCTGCTCCTCTGAGCCTCTTTAGGGCTGAGCAGCCAGAGAGCCCAAGTGCTCTCCTCTCCCTGCAGGGAATCTCACCCCCAAAGAGAATTCCTTTTTGCCCCCTGTGACTGGAGGGGGTTGGGGTGAGCTGCCCTTCCCTGCTGGAGTCAGAGCCAGCCTGCTGAGTGCTGCTGTCTGGCAAACCACTCAGCCAAGGTATTTCTGGAGCATTCCTGCCCCAGGAAATGTCCCCAGTGCCACCCAGCCATGTGTGTGGTGTCCTGTGCTCTGGAGCTGGGAGCTCCCAGGGTGTGGAGTGTCCCTGGACGGGCTCTGTGCTTCTGTGACATCTGGATGTGCTGTTCCTCCATTGACATGGTGACATACAAAGTTTGTCTCATATCAATAAATTCTAATGATAACCTTGACAAAAGTGAATTTGCACTTCTTTTTGTGAACCCAGGTGTCTGCCCTGAGAACTGACATTTTGGTGTGGTTGTTCAGTAGCTCTTCAGGGACTGTGTGACCCCTGGCTTTGGAGGGAGCAGCCACTCACCATTAAGAGAGTTTTGAAGGGAGTTTCTGGAAATGCTGGAAAGGTGCCAGCCCAAATCCCCTCGTGCTGGTGGGACCTGGATGGGCCTGGGGGTTGTTGGTGCTGCATTTCAAAAAGCAACTTTTTCATCTCAGTGTTAAAGTTGGGTGCTTTAGGCTGGGAGGAGCCTTTCTAGGTCCCTTATCAACCTGTCCACTTAAAGCTGAGCTAATTTCAAAGTTCCCTTGGGGTGCTCTGGGCTCTGAAAATTTCTGAGACTGGAGATGCCATCCCTGACCCTGTCCCAGGGCTGCTCTGTGCCTATGAAGAACTTTTTCCTGGTGGGCCTTTCCCTTGCATCCTGTGCTTGTGTTGCCTCTTGGTGTCTGACTGTGCCCCTCTGAGCTGAGCCACTGTTCCCCTGCAGAACCACCCTGCAGGCCTGGGCTTTGCTGGGCAGGGCTGCCCCTGATCAGAGCTTGGGTATTTGGGCAAACTCGAGTGCATTTTATAAAGGCTGAAAATACCAAATTTCTCCATTTAGGCACCACGGGAAAAACAGCATTTTTATCTTCTCAGATGTAAGTTTGAGGGAAATTAGGCACCTTAACAAATATTCAACAGGTAGCCCAGAGATTCTGTGGGTGCCCCATGTCTGGAAGTGTCTCCAAGGCCAGGTTGGATGAGGCTTGGAGCAGCCTGGGATAGTGGGACAAGATGATCTTTAATGTTCCTGCCAACCCAAACCAGTCTGGGATTCTGGGATGTTTAAACAATCATGAACTCCCTACAGGAGTTAGACACTCATTGGTTTATTGCTACCCTCATTTCAAAGAGGAAAGGTTTGGCCAGAAAGAGAAGCTACTGCTGCTCCATCAGCAATCCAGTCAGTATTGCAGGAGTTCTGAGACACCACAAAATCCCAGTGAGATTTTACAGGTTGAAGGACCTGGGCCAGGCTCAACAAGTGAAGTATTGCAGATTTTACACCTCCCAAACTGGGTTTTACCAGGTGGCCTCACCTTCCTCATGATCTTCCTCCCGTAGAACATCACTTTGTCCCTCTTGCGAAACCTGTACTGGGGCACGTGTGGCTGGAGTTGTTCTGAAACAGAAGCATCACATCAGAAACCACCTTCAGCAGCTGGGAGAGCACCTGAGCACAGCTTGGGGCCTTTGCTGCCTCCAGAACAGCTCCTGTGGGCAGAGTTTGGAATTTAAAGCACCCTGGGATCCCTCATTGCCCAGCTCTGGCCAAGCCAGACCAAGGCAGGGCTGCCCTGAGGCTCCACCTCAGCCCCAGAGGAGATAAAGGGCTCTCTAAACAGACAGCAGGATTGGGTAGCTGTAATCTCCTGAAGGAAACCTCTCATTCAATCATTTCTCCTCCTGTGACACTGGAATCACAGTAGGGCTGAAATCATCTGCAGAATTCAAACTGATCCTGAGGCTGACACTGCTCATACAGCAAAGAAATAAAAGCTCCAGGTCCTGCATGTGACAGTTCTGGGTTCACACCTGGGGAAGTGAATCAACACAAGTTCTCCATCCTTTAAAGCTGCTGTCCTGCAAGAACCACACCTCTACAGCAAACAACTACCACAGAAAATTGCAAAAAGGCTCAAGATTGATGGAAAAACTGGTTTTAAAACTTACATAGTAAGTACTTGATAATTAGACAGTCTCATTATCCCATACATGACAAACAGAACAACTGCTTCAAGTAGCAGCATGGCTCCAATTGCAATTCCAGTCAGCTGGGAGGGGAATTTAGGGAGAAAAAATTTAGGAATTTTCAGCTTCAGGAGCTACTCTATGCTTTTTGGAAGGCTGAAGAACACTTAGCACAGTGAGATGTCTAAAAGCCAAGTATGTTCATACGTATTTAATTTTAAATTCAAACATCATATCTGTGAGAAGTTTAAACTGCATCAGTGACCAGTCCTAAGATCATATGAAAATATTCCATGTTTTTCTTCCCAAAGATCTGTGAGCTGATCAACTCAATGTACAGGAGATGTTTGAGAGCATGGAGAGACAGGACGAGGGGAATGGCCTTAAGATGAAGGAGGGTAGAGGTGGATGGGATATTGGGCAGGAATTGTTCCCTGGCAGGGTGGGCAGGGCTGGCACAGGGTGCCCAGAGCAGCTGTGGCTGCCCCTGGATCCCTGGCAGTGCCCAAGGCCAGGCTGGATATTGGGGCTGGAGCAGCCTGGGACAGTGGGAGGGGTCCCTGCCATGGCAGGGGTGGTCCCTTCCAACCCAAACTGTGCCTGAGCTGTTTAGTGAACAAGAACCCCGTTCTGGGCAGGGAGAAACCCAGGACCTGCAAGGCAACGTGGCCATGTGATGTTGGGAATGGGAACAACCTTTATCCTGCAGGAATCAGGCAGTGAAGGATCATCCATCCTCAAACATCTGGCTGAGCTTCCACTGCATCCCTGAGCCTGTGCCTCAAACTGTCCCTGGTGGAAGCAGCAGAACTTGTCCTGGGGGGCACAGCCAGGAATGGCACAGCCAAGCCAGGCAGGCACAGCTGGGCTCTGCAGAGTCCTGTTGTGGGATGTGAACCATGGACATGTGTTTGTGATGGGGACACTTATGGGGAGCTGTAAAATTCCTGTGCTCATCCAAACCTTCCAGGTGCGGAAAGAAAGAACTGTGTCCAGGAGAAGCTGAGGGGTTTTGTGCTGCAGTGGAACCTGTTGGGGGCTGACATCACAGAGGCTCCCCTGGTGACTGCATTGAGCTGTGTCTCCCTCCCTCCTCCCCACCACGAGCTGTAACATCACCATGGCAGACTCCAAAGGAAACAGCATCTTCCCTCGAAATCCCTACTACATCCCTGGGTAAGTTCATCCAAAACATCCATTTCCAGTGCAAGTGGCTCTGGTTGGGGTCAGGGAGTATTTATGACTCAGGAATGCTTTGGGGTTTTTAAAAGACACAATTCAATATTCCATGTAACCATGCTCTGAAGGAGACAGAGCTCCAGGGTAGGGTTACAGACCATGCCATAGCACATGGAGAGCAAAGCCAAAATTGTTATTTTCCCCCTTTTCCCCCTTTTCCCCCGTTTCTTTTAACCTGTCAAATGTTACCAGAGCTACTGTGCAGGGTTTGGCTTCCAATTCTCTTAATATTTGCATCAAGGATTTTTGGAAGTCTCCTTTGACTTAATAGTTGTACAAATGTGGCACCCTCTGGTCACTGGGCTGGAGCCCTGTCCTGCTGCTGGGTCAGGATTTTTTCCAAAGCTCTTTGTGCCACTCTCCTCTAAAGGCTTGGAAAGAAGAAACCCTGGATGAGTTACAGGGGAGAAGGTAAGATATGAATAGGAGGAGTAAAGGATTTTCTGTGAATTAAGATGTGTGTGGGGTCCTGTGGTGAGACCTGGGCTGGGATGTGGGAAGGGCTGGGTGGGGGAAAGGCAGCTGCTGTGGGTGTGAAATCCTTTGGATTAGCCCAGGCTGAGGTGAAGCAGGCTGAGAGCCCTGGCACAGGGAATGCCAGCCACGTCCTGTGGTGCAGGGCAGGTCTGGGGAGGCAGATCCCCAGCACAGGGAGAGGGTGGAGCACATTTCCTTAAGGCTGCTCCTGACTGAATCAGCCCTTCCCCTTACAGTGACACGCAGGATTTTCCATTTCACATCTCTGTACCTTCCCACTTACGTGAGCTCTGAGGCCGGAGTTTTTAACTCATTTTTGCATTGCTGTGGCCATCTGATGTGACATTTTGTGTGTGCCATCAGTGCTGTGCTGGCTGCACCTTGGGACAGACAAGGGACAGCAGGGAGGGAGCTGTGGCTGGAATTGCAGCCCCCCCAAAAAGCTTTCCTTGATCACCCCTGCCTGCCTGCAGCTCCAGGATGGACACAGCAGCTGGGGCTGCTCCTTTCCAAAGCTCCTTTGGCTCTGGAGGCAGGAGGAGGGAGCAAACCCTGCTGCTGTTGGTGTTGGTGCTGTGCAGGCTCAGCCACCCCCTGAGATGCTGCTTTGCATCTGCTTTGGGTACTGAGAGTGAGGAGGAGCTGCCTGAAGGGATCACCAGCAGAGCCCTGCACTGGGGTGACACAGGAGGAGAGTTTGAGTCCAGGATGTCCCCAGGTGTCCCATGAGCTGCACCTGTGCCACTGAACCTTCAAACACCACGAGAGCAGCAAAGCATATTGTTGTCACTCAGGCCAGGCAATGGTCACAGCAGGAGCTTGAAAAGGCACCACAGAACCTAAAGCAATGAATGGGACAGCTTGGGGAGGTCTGGGTGGGCAGAGAAGGGGTCAGTCCATGGATCCTGGGCACAGCCTGGCTCTGCAGAGCTGGGAAGGGTTTGGACACAAGGGAGCCTGGGCTCCAGGCCAAGGCTTTGCTGGCGCCCAGGGAGGCAGAGCAGGTTTGGGAGTGGTGATGGGGGAGATAGGGCTGAGCAAGGGGAGGGTGAGATGGGCTCAGCCAGAGCCTTTTCACTGCTCAGCCTGAGCCCCCAAACTGGGATCCCCAACAGGGGCCCTTCAGCAGCACCCAGCACAGGGCACAGAGCCCTGCTGAGGCTGAGCCCTTCCCCAGGCTCTCACCAGCAGCACCTGGGACTCCCTCTGTGGCAGATCCCTTCTTGTGCACCCAGACTGACTCGCTCAGGTCACCTCGTGTTTAATTGCAGGGAACTGAGCCCTTTCTCAGCCCAGCCAGTATTTTGTCCATGATCAAAATCCCTCCAGCCATCCTGTAATTATTTGGGCCGTGTCATTTGTGCCCTTGCTCAGTTGTGTCATCCGTGTTGCAAGACTCATTGAGAATCCCTGGGGATGAGCCATGAGCTACTGGGGAGGAATCCTGCATGCAGAGTGGGGAAAGCTGCCAAGAGTAAATGCACAGCTCTGCTCGCTGTTGTTTCAACTATTTGGAAGGGAAAGGACTTACTCATCATCTTATGATCCTCATGCATCATCTGGCTTTGTCCCCGGATCCACGCTGGGCTCATTGATGGAATATTTCTGTCTGTCCATTGCAACTGGCTGCTCTACCTTTCCTCAGTGCTGGAATAACACCCCCATTGGGAAATCTGAGACTGGAACAGCTCAGGTTTCTGATGGTGTCTCGGAGCAGAGCCAGAGCCTCAGCACCTGCCCTGCCCTTGGCCATCAGCAAGTTACAGTGCCCATGCCAGGGACTGGGCAGTGGAGAGATCCCAGAAATCCAGAGCTGTGTTTGTTCCTGGGTCTGATCACCTTCCCTGTGCCAGGCAGGGCTCACCAGCCCTGGCTCACTCCTCACTGTGAGCAGAGAGAGGAGGGTGCAAGTGAGGAATTATTCTGATTTTTGAGTTTCAACACTGGACAAGAGACACTGGGATTTTCTCAGTTGCTCACTGTGTGTCAGAGCAGAGAGGAACTGCAAAGTTTAAACTGGGGCATGTTGGACTGGAATTTTACCTGGAGGATTGTGGATGTTGGTGGTGCCAAAGCCACTGCAGCCCAGGCTGCACTGGGAGTTTTCCCATCCACAGTTGCTGTTCCCTGACCTCATCCTGTGTTTCTCCAAGAACCAAAGGCCTGTGCCTGTACATGCCTGTGAATTGATGAGCCAGTTTTCATGCTGCCAGAGAACACACATGTGAAGCACAGACACTCCCTCCTGGCCTCCTGTGTAACCCCATGTGTGGTCTCAGTTCTCCCCCTGTGCTGCTGCTCCACCTGGGCTCATCCCATCCCTCACCTTCCCTGGGCTCCTGGACACAAACACTCTGCAGCAGATTTGCACTGCCAGAGGGTTGGATGGGATATTGGGCAGGAATTGTTCCCTGGCAGGGTGGGCAGGGCTGGCACAGGGTGCCCAGAGCAGCTGTGGCTGCCCCTGGATCCCTGGCAGTGCCCAAGGCCAGGCTGGACAGGGCTTGGAGAAAGCTGGGATGGTGGAAAATGTCCCTGCTCATGGCAGGGGATGGGGCTGACTGGACTCTAAAGTCCCTTCCAGACCAAACCACTCTGGGATTCCATGATCACCCCACCACTGGATATCTTCCCCTGCCATCCCAGTGATGGCTCCTGTTTGGTTTCCTCCCCAGCTATGGAGGCTACGTTCCTCAGTTCTCCTTCAGGTTTGGGGACACCTATGGCAGAATCACCCACGATCTGCTGACAGATCCCACCGTGAGGAAGAGCCCTCAGTCCCTGCTGGCACCACTGGACAACATGGAAAACCTCCGTAAATTCCATTACCACATTGAGCATCCAGGTGAGCAAATGGACCCTGCTAATGGGCACTGTGTTAATTACCAGGAGTGGGGTCTGTAGTGGGAAGAAATGGGGTATTTTCCTTGGAGCAGTCACTGCTCTGGGGTAAGAGCTCTGACACCTGGAGAGCAGCAGAGTGAGGAGTTGGAGCTCTTGAGGATGGGGATTGTTGTGGTGTGGAGAGGAGTTTCAGTTCCCAGGTCATCTTCAGTTAGATGAAGAGAAGTGATTTCATGGCATACCATTAACTCACTCCCCATTTCTTCCAGAATTCCTGCTGTAGTTTAACCTGGCTGGCAACTAAACCCCATATAGCTGCCTACTCACAAATCCAAACCATGGCCTGTATTAGGTGCTATAAAGAAAATTAATTCTATCCCAGTCACACCCAGCACAATTCCACAGGTTAAAATCCATCTTTCTGGGGAAGGTCTGGTCTCCTACCTCAGATTCTTTTCTGGTTCACCTGCCTGGTGCAGAGCTTGCTCTGAGCTCTGCCATCTTGGCATTGATTCTGCTTCTTGCTGCTCCTCCTCAGCTCAGCAGAAGGGCTCCTGTGCTTTCCCTTCCTCTCCTTTCCCTCTTTTCCCTTTCCCACTTTGCTAACAGGCTCCATCTCCTCCATCAAGCACTTAGGCTGGCTCATGTGGATTCCCAGCACTGGGAATTTGCACGAATCTCCTACCAAGTCCCAGCCCTTTGGGCAGGTGCCTGTTCCCTGCTGAGCAGCCCCAAGGCAGAGCTGCCCTGATCAGCCCCTTGGGGATGTGCCACCCTTTGGGGACACATTGGCCACGTCCCATCCTGTGGCTTGTGGATGTCCTGGACAGTGGGAGTGAGTTTCCTGCCAGCTGAACACAGGGATAATGTGCCCATGTGGGATTTGGGTCTTTATTCCCTGGGGATGGCCACACCAAAGCGTTGCTTTCTCATTTCTCACTGGGAATTTGTGCTGTGCAGCTTCTTGCAAGCTTGTGGCCTCTCTGCTCCTCCTGGTCCTGTTTTCCAGGATCCAGGCTCCACTACACAGGTGGTGTTTACAGGTTTCATTCCTGGAGATTTGAATTTGCATTTCTGTGGTCTAAAACACAGCTGGGACAGACCCAACTAACCAGTTGACTGAGCTGCTCTCTCATTATTCTGGTTCTCTCCTTGTTTCCAATGCTGCTGCTCATGTTTGCTGTTCATTAGCGATGTCCTGAAGAACCACCCCTGGCTGTGATAAGGTCACCAACAGCTCCTGCTGTCCAGCTGGCCCTGTGCAATCCCTTAAACCCTCTCAGGTGCTGCCTGGTGTCCTTCTGGGTGTTTTATGTGATGATGATCAAAGAGCTCATGGCAGTGTTGGGCCTGTGGCTGCCTTTAGCAAACTCGGTCTCTTCAAGATTTTTTCTCAAGGTCTGGCTTTGATAAAGTCTCATTGATGGGCACCAAGTACTTTGCTAGTTTCTATCAGTTGAATCCCATTTGTTTTCTTGCTGGAAGTGAAATCAGGGTCTGCTGTTGGGGTTCTCTTCCTTCTGGTGACCAGGGAATGGCTGGAGCTCTATCAGGGGAGGTTTAGGTTGAGTATTAGGGCAAGGTTCTTCCCCCAGAGGGTGCTGGCACTGCCCAGGCTCCCCAGGGAATGGGCACGGCCCCGAGGCTGCCAGAGCTCCAGGAGCGTTTGGACAGCGCTGCCAGGGATGGACAGGCTGGGATTGTTGGGGGGGCTGGGCAGGGACAGGAGCTGGGCTGGGTGATCCTGGTGGGTTCCTCCAGCTCAGGATATTCTGTGATTCCATGAGATCAGCCAGGGATGTGCTGAATTATCCACCATCCATGCTGGAACTGATTGTGCCACAGGCCAAGTGTGCAGGCAGACGCTCCCCAGAACCTGACCTGAAAATGTGGATATTTAGCCAATCAAAAGCACTGTGCTCTCCTGGCTTTTTGTTTTGTGCCTCACTGTGCAGCCTTTCAGAATCAATCAGTTTGCAAACCGCAGGGTCATAAAAAGAAACTCACACAGATTTCCCAAGTACAGAACAACCTAAGTTTCTGTTTGCTTTGGTTTGTGTGAGAGAGTAGACTCCACATTCTTATTAATAATGAAGTAAAAAATAAACCTGCTTTAAAATTTGCACATTGGGTTAAAAAATAATTTTAATCAAGGATTTTTCTTTATTTTGTTGCCAGCCTGGACACTTGATAATCCAGTTGCATAGAGCATGTTACATATATTTCACAAAGTTGTATACAGAATATATATACACTGTTCTGTAACTATGGGCAGATTGTACATCTAAATGCTCACCAGAAGTTTATGCTCGTGCAGAAAAGGGCAGATTTTGCTGATTTCTGCAGATTTGCAGAAACCATGGAATCATTCAGCTTGGGAAAAGCCTCTAGGATTGAGTGCAGCACTAATCCAGCCCTGCAGATGAACGGGCTGTCTGCAGATGGAGCCTCTGCAGAGCACGGTGCCTCATTCCCCAGGCTCAGCCCTGGGATGCAGATGTGCTCCCAAGGGAGCTCAGAGGAAAGCTGTAATGACTGGGAAAAAAATGACCTGTGAGCACAAAAATGGAAGGAATTTGGTTTGTTTTAAAAGACAAGGCTGACATAGTAACAGTTTTCCAAGAAGGAAAGGTGGCTGTGGGGTGGAGGAGTGATCCTCCTCTGGAACTACAGAGGGGAAAAATGGGCTTCACTGCTGACACAGGGGAAGAGAAAGTGCCTGAGCCAGGGGTTCATATGGGGCTGGGGCACCTGGGGAGCCACGTCATGGGGGATTTTTAACGGGAAATCAGACAAAAATTACCAAGCTCAGCAGTCCCTGCAGAATCTCAAATCACAGTCCCTCGTTCACAGTGGAGATATTTAGCATTTGCTGGATGTAAGATATTTTTTTCCAGCCAGTGTTACAGCAAATCCTTTCCTCGATGAGCAGCAACAGTGCCAGAGCAAGAATTCCTTGGAGGGGGCTCTGTTTGGGGTGAGCTGGCACAGCCACGTGGAGTTAAGGATTGAGAGTTTTTTCCCCTTTTACTACTTTTTAACTTGGCTGGCGATATTTTACCGTTTAGTTGGAATAAATGTTATTTAACTCGGATTTGTGCCAGTTTTCTGTGCAGGCTGGTTTATTGATGGGGCTGATGACACAGCCAGGGGATGTGCATGGAGCAGATCCTTGTGGTCTCTTCAGCTTGAGCTGTTCTGATCCTGCACCATTGACCTCCAGGCTCCTTCCCATTCCCCCAGAGGGGTATGGGGGATAAGGGGAATCCCTCATCCTCTTTGTGCCACGCCTATCCCCTAACTCAGTGTCTGTCCCTCAGGATATGTCACCTACCAGCCCATCATAAGCCCTCCTGAGATACCCCTGGGGCCGCAGCCTGTCCCCACGGCGGCGCTGGAGGAGCCCATGATGGCCCACATGGACCCCAGGCACTGGCAGAGCCCCCCAGAGCCCGCTGTGCCCCGAGCCCTGCCGAGCCCTGAGTCCTGGCAGCCCCAGGAGCCGCTGCGGGGGCTCGCCCTGCACCCCGCGGCCGAGGAGATGGAGAGGGAGGTGCTCAAGTCACCCCTGCCTGCTCTGCTGGACAAAGGGAACAAACCCTGCCAGTGCAACTGTGGGGGGAGCAAAAAGGTGAGTATGGCCCTGGGTGTGGGATGGGGGGTGGTGGGTGAGAGAGGGCAATTTCACACAGGTGCACGAAGTTAAATCACAGAATGACTGAGTTGGAAGAGACCTTCAAGATCATGGAGTCCAACCCAGCCCCAACACCCCAACTAGGCCATGGCACTCAGTGCCACATCCTGTCCTTTTTTAAACACATCCAGGGATGGTGACTCCACCACTTCCCTGGGCAGACCATTCCAGTACTTGATCACTCTTTCCATGAAAAACTTTTTCCTAATATCCAAACTGTATCTCCCCTGGCACAGCTTGAGACTGTGTCCTCTGGTTCTGTCAGTGCTGCCTGGAGAAAGAGGCCAACCCCACCTGGCTACAAACACCTTTCAGGGAGTTATAGAGAGTGATAAGGTCACCCCTGAGTCTCCTTTTCTCCAGGCTGAACACCCCCAGCTCCCTCAGTCATTCCTCACAGGGTTTGTGTTCCAGACCCCTCACCAGCCCTGTTGCCCTTAAGAGTTTGTGTAGAGAAAGATCAAACACACAAATGTTTCCAGCAGCAGCAAATCTACTCCATCTTCGGGAAATGGTTTTGATCCTTAATTACACTTCCCAATCAAAAAGGCTTAATTTCTCATTTGGGTGGGTTTGGCTTCAATCCCAGTGCCTAAGGTTGTATTGTGCTGTGCTGGGGAGCCAGGCTTGTGATTCCTTAGGGTATCCTTGGAACCCTGATATTGCCTTCCTCTTCCTCCTCCTCCTCCCAAAAAGAGAGCACTCTCCACATTTTTGGTTGGGTTTCTGACCCTGTATCTGCTCCCACCTGAATTTCCCACCATCATTACCTCCCTTTGAACAGCAGTACTGGGATTTGCCTGTGGGGCTGGGGGCTGTTGGGCACAGCACAGTCAAATACCTCTTCCGACCAACATGTTGGTTTTTGAAATTATATTTATTATATTTATTATATTTATTATATTTATGATCTTTTTAAAAACCTTTTATTTCCTCTGGAGCCAGCAACAGCCTTTGTCATGTTCTTGCAGCCATGGCTCTGCAAATCCTCTGAAGGCAGAGATTAGAGGTTTGACGCATGGAGTCAAAAGCTGGCTTGGATGCAAATCCCAAGAAGGGGCATTCCTGCTCCTTGCCCTCAGAAACAGATTTGCACAGGAGCTCAGTGCCCAAAGCTCCCCTTGTTCTCCATGGGGATTTTGCAAACCCCTTCCAGGTCTGCTACTTGCTCATCTTGTAATTTGACTTTCCCAGAAATCCTTGGGATAGCTCTCAGTGGAAAGCTGGGAAGAACTGGAAATGGCAGTTGTTATTCCCAGGTCCTGGCAGTTCAAGCAGTGAAGCCAAGGGAAGCAGTGGGTTTTACTGGTGTTTTATTTTATTTCTTTCTCTTTTTGCTTTAAGCAGCAGCAAACCGGAGGTGACACACTGCCAGGAGGGGCTGCAACAGTAGATGGCACACTGCCAGTGCTGCCTGTCCCCAATGCCATCCAACAGAAAGTCATCCCAGGTAAACACAGCAAGGGCACCTGCAGCACGAGGCCACCTCTGAGGAAATGATGGGACCCTTCTCTCCCACGGGAAAACCTCACTGGTGTTGCCCAGTAGCTCCAGCTTCTTTGGGATGGAAAATATCCCTGCAAGGGCGTTTCTTTGGGATGCTGTCACTCTGTGGGCAGTGGAATGGATTCAGGAACCACCTTGGTTCCCTGCAGCTGTGGGGCCAAGCAGCAGAGGGTGAGCAGAGCTGGTCCTTGGGCTCTGCCCCACGCTGTCAGGGTGGTTATTTATCTCCTAGAAATCAGATGCTTTCCTGAATCACCAAATCCACACACAGGGGTGTGTGGCACCATCTCAATGGCATAAACTCTGTCCTACAAGGGGTGTGCTGTAACTTCCCCCTTGCTCTGGGAGAACATTCCTGTGCAGCAGGACAGCTGCGATGGGTGATGGGCTGAGCTCCCCCTCAAGGATCTGACTCCAAGGATGCAGGATCCTTCACTCTGCACTGCATCACGGGATACAGGGATCACAGTATTGCAGTTAAAATGAGATTGTCCATGATTTTGGGTGGACAAATTTCTCTCTCCAAAGCATTCCTTTGGAAAGAGGGAATTTGGTCTGCTTTTAGGTTCTACCTTGCTAGATTTTATGTACTTTTAAACTTCATAAAGTTTCTGTTGTGGGAATTTGTTGGATAGGCAGAGCAGATGAGGAAAAAAGGTTAGACATCCTGTTGTTATCCCCTGAATGTGTATTAAATTGGGAGAAAACATGAGAGAGCTGTAGATGTAAAAAAAAAAAAATACTAAGAAAATGAAATGGATTTTCCATACCACATGCAGACCAACAAAAATCAGTTCAGGCTATTGTGTTTCCCTTGGGAATCATAAGGAAAAAAACATCTTTCAGAGAAGATACCTCACATGTAAGAGTTATTTTTACAATTTAAACAGATTAATTTTTCCTTCCTGTACTTTAAGGTTTTATATTCATCCCAGGCTCCTCCACTCTCAGAGTGGTTGATCTTTAAATGATCATTGTATGTTCTCAAGCAGGAAATGTTCTCTTTTGCCTCCACCCAAAGGCTATTCTGGATTCGTCCCCTACCTCTTCGACAAAGTTGGCATGACCTACATCCCAGCTGTGAAGAAAGCCATGAATGAATTTGACAGATATCAGGTAGATTACAGATTACTGAAATAAGAATGTGCATAATGCTGATGCTGATCCACCTGAATTTTCAGTAGCAGGATTAGAACTGGGGTACAAGTGCAAGCAAAATCAAACACTGTCAGGTAATGTTGAAAAAAACACCAGCAATTAAATTCTGTAACTTGTTTCCTTGGGACATTAAGGGAGGGTAAATGAGTTCATAAAAGGATTAAGGAAATCTGTTGAGGGCTGCGTAAAGAGTGGCTGTTAAAAATGTTGCTCTGGGTGCAGAAATAAGGGATGCAACTTTCTGCACTTCCCTTGTGGAATACATCTCCTCTGGTTGGCAGTGATGGTGGCTTCCTGTGATATGTCTTTTAATTGGTTGTAAGGCTTTTCCTTTCCTAAAACAATTTGTCTTAAAGGGATCTCGACCTTCTTTCTCCTCCTTTCGGGAAGGATGCAGAAATATCCCTCCTGAAAAACTGCAGTCCCCTTGCTGTGAGAGCTGCCATACAATGACACATTATTCTCTGGCACGGGAAAACGAGATTCCTCCTGCAGCAATTCATAGTTTGCATTCAGAGCTACACGTCCCTGCCTGCCCAGGATGGCGTGAGATCCATGGATACAGCGAGATCCTTGGATGCAGCGGGGTCCCCGGAGTGCAGCAGGATCCCCGGGATGCAGGGAAGTCCCCGGGATGCAGGGAGGTCCCAGGGATGCAGGGAGTCCCCGGGGTCCAGCGGGTCAGCGCATTAAATAGAGGCTGAGCCATCCCAGCCCTTCCTGGTCCCCGGGACACACTGCCGTGCCTTTACCCCTGGGCATGTGAGGCTGATGGAGGAAAATGGCCCAAGGATGCTCAGCTCAGGGAAATCAGCTGGGCAGGAATGAGTCAGCGGGGAGAGCAGCAGGGCAGCGTCGTGCTCTGGATGGAATCTGTTTCCCAGCGCTGGTTTGTCTCCCTCCCTGCTGCCGTGATTAGGGATTGAAAGATGGAGCAAACAGAGCAGACCGCGGGCATTTACCCCTGGATGTGCTGTTTGCCAGCCTTCCTGCCCCGATGCCCTCGGACACGCTGCTATGCCGTGAATCAGCCCGGGAGGGGTCAGCGGGACCCGGGCTGGGCAGCAGCGGGGAGCAGGCACAACGAAGGGAGAATCACACCACACTTCAGCTAAGATGGCTTCTGACTTCAAGCCACTAATCTCCTGCCCTAAATCTTTGTTGTCCTCGGTTACAGATGTGCCATGGATCACTGCTCACTGCCTGCAGCAGGCACAGCAAAAATCCTCTCGAGGAGCTGCAGCCTGGGCTCCATCCCGGGCTCCACGGCCCCACATTGTGCTGACCCACATCCCCTTTCCACATCCCAGGCACAGCTCCAGGGACACCTTTAGGGGTTCTGTGGCTGTGACACCCAGCTGTGACACCCACTCTGCTGCCCAGCCCCTTGCCTGTGTCCAGCCTCAGAGGGCAGATGATTTACACTCTTCCTTCAGTTAACGCTCCCCAAGCCTTCCTGCTCCTCCCGGCCTGGGAATTCCAGGCTATTCCTGTGGATGGGACTCATGGAAACACAAAGGGGGTCAAACCCAAACAGCCAGGGCACAGGAGCAGGCCCAGCTCCAGGGACAGCAGAGCAGCAGCACGAGGCCTTGGGGACTTGGGGATGATCCCCAAGGGAATAAATCTCTGCAGCCTGGTCTGCAGGGATCCCAAGGACAGCACCTGGGCCATGCTGTGGGCATGGGGGATGAGCTGGCAGGGACTGCTGTAAACACCTGCCAGGAGAAAAATTTATGCAGTGGAAAAAGGGACGATGCAATGTAGCTCTTAATTAGAAGAAAGCAGGACTGGAAGGAGAATTGCTTTATGTTGGTTAAATATTTTATATAATGCAGAGTCAAAGCACATGACTTTGGTAAAAATAGTATGTTTTGAAATAAACCATTCCATGTTGTTGTGGGGGTTTTTTTTGTTTTGTTTTCCAGCTTTTGCAGAGAAATCCACCTTATACATTGGGCACGAGATTCCCCCTTACACACTGGCCAGACACCAAAATTTACAGCCGTGCTGGACTCAAACCTGCCTACGCTGGCTTTGTACCATGTAAGTTCATCAGCTGAGTGAAAATGAAAGTCACTAATACTAATTACTGGGTTAAGGAGTGCCACTGGCTGGAGTGGCAGAGAAGTGAACAATCACTGAGATGTCCCACATGAGTAGTAGGTTTTCTTCTGCTCTGTGCCGAGGTGCTGGAACTCTGCCATGCCTTGGCTGCAGGAGAGCCCAGCATTCCACTGCCAGCCTCTCCCAGGCTTCACATTTCCAGCCACCATCCCCTGCCCAGGCAGGGCAGGCTCAGTGACATCCCACCTGTCACCTGTCAGGAAAGGGAGTTGTGAAAAGCTTGAAGTCCGATAAAAAGGAAAAGGTAGATGCTATGAAGGTGTTGAGAAAGCACAAAAAGTGTAGGGAAAAGGAATTTGCCATCAGGCCTGAGCCCTGTGATGTCTTGGGATGCCTAAAAGGAGAGGTCTGGGGGAATTGTGTGGGGAAGGGGAAGGTGTGTTCATGCACCTGAAAGCATTAATGTACCCAGGCTAAATAATCTCAACAGATCAGCAGCTAATGCATTGCTGTGCTTGGTCACAGCTCAGTAATGTGGGTGGGAAATCATGGAGCTCAGCTGGGAAGAACTGAACTCATTGCTCGTCCTTGCTGCAGTGCAGAGGGGGAAAATGGGAGAAGATATAAAATAGGGCAGGACTGAAAGCAAGGAGAGGGAAAACAACTCTCCTGGCAGGGCTGGGGCTGATGGGGAGGTTGAGCCCAGAGAGAAGAATGTTGAGTGCAGGTGTGACACCAGGCCCTGTTCCTGCAGACATTCCCACTTCCCTGCCTCTGGAGCCACCAGTCAGCACAGTTTTAACTGCTCCAACCAGTCCAGCTCTGGATGGAGAAAATTAATTAAGGCAGAAAACCTTTAAACAAAAGCAGTTATAATTTAAAACGCTGAACAGAATTTCTTCAGCAGGGGAGGAGCCTGCTCCTCCTGTCCAGCTTCTCAGTGACAGCTTTGTCACTTAAGTGACACCAAACATCTGAGCTGGTTCCATTATAAAAACCTGCTATAAATAGAGTTTTCATGGGACACAAACCAGTGAGACACCTGTCAGGTGTTCAGCTCACTCCAAAAGCAGAGGCTGCACCAACACCTGATTATCAAAACCTTTACTGTGATTTTTGAAATCAGTGCAGAAGGGCTGTGTACATGGGACAGCTTTGGTGTCACCTGTCCCCCTTGGGCCAGGCCAGGGCTCCCTGCTGTCTGCAGTGCTGAGAAGCTGCAGAGGAGCAGCTCAGCTGCTGCACAACATCCAGTGCTGGGTGGCAGTTCTGTGGCACCATTTTGTGCCCAGGCAGCTCAGAGCTCCTGTGGCCCCTGCTCAGCTCCTGCCAGGCTGCAACAGGCAGGTACCTAAATTTAGATACAGCTTGGAGTTAATTCCACCCTCCCTGTTTAATGTGTCCCCCTGCAGCAGTACCTGAGTGTAAGAGAACACCAGGGAATTTCTGTGATCCCCAAACCAGCAGGACTGTCACTGTGCCAGTGACACAGGAGGCGGCACCTGGCTGAGGGCAGGAGTGGGGTGGTTGCCATGGCTAAGGGGGCAGTGCTTGGGCCAAGCCCATTGTTTTTCTCCTCCAGGCCTTCGAGACCTCTGCGGGCTCACTTATGGCAATGCCACGCGGGAATCCTACCGGTGTGAACAGAGGAGACGGGGAATTGCACTGTGAAAACTGCTTTAATGGTGCCTGTACAGCATTGGGAGTGACTCGGAAACAGCAATAATAACACAACACAAACAGAACTTTTGAATGAGAGAGTTCATACAACTTTAAACAAAATTTACAGGTGGTTCCACTGCATAGCTTCACTCTGCTTCTTCTTCACCCTCCTCCTCGAACTCTCCCTCCTCCTCAGCTGTGGCATCCTGGTACTGCTGGTACTCAGAGACCAGGTCGTTCATGTTGCTCTCAGCCTCTGTGAACTCCATCTCGTCCATGCCCTCACCTGTGTACCAGTGCAGGAAGGCCTTTCTGCGGAACATCGCAGTGAACTGCTCAGAAATGCGTTTGAACAGCTCCTGGATGGCCGTGCTGTTGCCAATGAAGGTGGCAGACATTTTGAGGCCGCGAGGTGGAATGTCACAGACTGCTGTCTTAACGTTATTAGGGATCCATTCAACAAAATAGCTGCTATTTTTGTTCTGAACATTGAGCATTTGCTCATCCACCTCTTTCATGGACATGCGGCCCCTAAAGACGGCGGCCACGGTCAGATAGCGGCCGTGACGAGGGTCACAAGCCGCCATCATGTTCTTGGCATCGAACATCTGCTGGGTGAGCTCTGGCACGGTTAGAGCCCGGTACTGCTGGCTCCCACGGCTCGTGAGTGGGGCAAAACCAGGCATGAAAAAGTGCAGACGTGGGAAAGGAACCATGTTCACTGCCAGCTTCCGCAGGTCAGCGTTGAGCTGGCCTGGGAACCGCAGGCAGGTGGTGACACCGCTCATGGTGGCTGACACGAGGTGGTTCAGATCACCGTAGGTGGGGGTTGTTAACTTCAGTGTTCTGAAGCAAATGTCGTACAGCGCCTCGTTATCGATACAGTACGTCTCGTCTGTGTTCTCCACCAGCTGGTGCACAGACAGCGTGGCGTTGTAGGGCTCGACTACAGTATCTGACACTTTAGGGGAGGGCACCACACTGAAAGTATTCATAATTCGGTCTGGGTACTCCTCACGGATTTTGCTGATAAGAAGGGTACCCATGCCAGAGCCTGTGCCACCACCCAGGGAGTGAGTAAGCTGAAAGCCCTGGAGACAATCGCAGCTTTCTGCCTCCTTCCTTACAACATCTAACACAGAATCGACTAATTCAGCACCTTCCGTATAATGGCCCTTTGCCCAGTTGTTTCCTGCTCCGCTCTGACCTGGAAAAGAGCCATTTTCATATTAGATTACGGTCACTGCTTCCTGCTTACAAGCAAAGCTTAAGAGCATCAGGCTCCACGAAAGCTTTCATCTTATCGAGCGCAGGGCTGTGGTTTCACACAGGCACCTCTGCAGTGGCTCGGCAGACACAGGCGAAACATTAATTATCAATGATACAGCAGCCACTCCATTTCTCCCGGTAGCACGCACAGAGGCGGTAACGAAAAATCGGAAGAGCAACGACCTCTGGTGCCACCTCGGAGCCGCTCCCAGCCGCAATCCCGGTATTCCACACAGGATTAGCCCCGTCCGGGCCGGTCCCTCAGAGCATGTGCGGCGGGGCAGCCCCGCAGTGCCCTGCCCGCCCCACCCCGCGGCTCCTCCCGCCCCCGCGCACTCACCGAACACGAAGTTGTCTGGCCTGAATATCTGCCCGAAGGGCCCGGAGCGCACCGAGTCCATGGTGCCGGGCTCCAGGTCCACCAGCACGGCGCGGGGCACGTACTTGCCGCCTGCAACACAGGAGAGCCGTGACTACCGCGCCGGGGGGGCCGAGGGGAGCCGGGGGGGCGGGTCCGGGCCCTACCTGTGGCCTCATTGTAGTAGACATTGATGCGCTCCAGTTGTAGGTCGCTGTCCCCGTGGTAGGTGCCAGTGGGGTCAATACCATGCTCGTCGCTGATCACCTCCCAGAACTGCCGAAGAGAAGCGCGTCAGCGGCAGCCACGCTGGACCGGGCGCGCTCCCCTCCCGCCCCCGTGCCCTCTTTCCCTGCCCAGACCTTGGCTCCGATCTGGTTCCCGCACTGCCCGGCCTGCAGGTGCACGATCTCCCTCATGATGGCGGCGGCTCCGAGCGCTCCCTACTACCACAGCCTTTCCCCAACTGACTCTGGCTGCGAGAGGCAACCGCCAGCCCTTATATAGCAGCGGAATGCGCGCGCAGCCGTCTTCTCCCCGCCCAGGTGGCCGTTTGCAGCAACGATTGGATGCTTATAGCGAGGCTCTAAAAATGAGAGAATCTGATTGGCTGTGCAGCTGTCACTCAACCTACCGGCGCCTTTTCGCCCCGCCCGCCTGTCTGTTGGCTTTACGGTTAAGCAACCGGGAGCAGCGAGTACCCGCCCCAGCTCGCTCACGGCGCTCCCGATTGGCTCAATTGAATGATTGATGTCGAAGCCCATTGGCTGCCGGCCTTGGGGGATGAGCTAACGCCGTTTGATTGGCGGAGAACGAGGCGCCCTGGTAACCGTCGCAGTGACTCCGCAGCGGGCTCTGGGCGGTGGCCGCCGCAGCCGCCCATTCACGGACCCGAGTGCGCGCTTTGCGCAGCGGAGGCTGCAGCTCCTCCTCACTGCGGGACAGGGCGGGTTCCCCGCGGGTCCCCAGCGCTTCCCCCCGCCCCTAGCCTCCCTTCCCCCAGACAGGTCTCCCTCCCTCCCTCCTTCATTTTCTGCCCGTCCCCCCGTCCCACTCCAGCCGGCGCCGCAGCGGGTGGGGGAGGGACCCCGCGTGCGCACGCGCGGGCTGCAGCGGCGTTCCAGCACTTTCTGGCGCGCCGCCCCGCCCGAGGGTGGCGGGGCCGCGCGCGCGGACATTGTCATGGCGACAGCGCGGGCGGGTGGCGGGAAGGGGCTGGGGCGGGCGGTGTGAGGGCTTGGGAGGGTGACAGGGGCTCTGAGACCTCAGAGAGCCTGGCTCCTCTGAGGGCTTGGAGGACCCTAAAGACTCAGGGGTGACAGCTGTAAAGACTGTGAGGGGCGTGAAGGCTTAGGGGAGCTGTAAGGGCTCGGAGGGCTGTGAGGGAGGTGTGAGGATTTGGGGGGCTGTGGGAACATAGGGAGCTGTGAGAGGGCAGAGGGGGGCCCTGGCAACTGTGAGGGTAGTGTAGAGGTTTGGGGTTCTGGCAGCAGTGAGGGGAGTATGGAGGTTTGGGGGGGTCTGGCTGCTGTGAGGGGAGTGTGGGGGTTTGGGGGAGGTCTGGCTGCTGTGAGGGGAGTGTGGGGTTTGAGGGGTCTGGTAGCTGTGAGGGTTTGGGGGGTCTGGCTGCTGTGAGGGTTTGAGGGGTCTGGCTGCTGTGAGGGGAGTGTGGGGTTTGAGGGGCCCAGCCACTGTGAGGGCTTAGGGCTGCTCTGGGCCTTGTGGTGGCAGCTCTGTAGCGGCCCCTGTGATGTGAGGGGAAGGCCCTATTGAAGGCCTCCCTCCTGTGAGGGGATCTGAGGTAGACATTGCTTCCCAAGGCTTCTCCACATGGACGCCTCCATCCTGGGCTCTGTGTGGGTGCTGCAGCCCTGGCAAGAGGCAGCCAGACACCCCATGCTGAATAAATACCACCATCGCCTTTCCTTGTCCCTTATTCTACCTCCCAGCTTTGTGAGCATATTCTTGCCCAGACAGTGCATCCATTTGTCACAGTTTTATTAAGCATATTTGATTATTGTTTCAGCAAAATCTTTTTATGGTTGTATGTATTCATTGTGATGCCGGCTTGGTCTACAAGTCCCAGCATCTCTTCTTGTTTCATACTGCAGCAAAAACTTGAAAGAAGCTCCTAATGGAGCTCCCAAGGCAGGGAGTCTCATCCTGCTGCCTTGCCATGGGGTGGGTTGAGGCAAACGCAGCCATGACCTCAATTCTGCTGACAGGCCAGCTCTGTGTGACACACAAACAGCTCATACACATCCTGGAATCTGTGCCTGGATAACAATAATCCAATCCTGTGGCTGGGTCAGGTGAGGAGGTGGCAGGATATAGAAGCTCTGTGAAGGCTTTGGCTGGAGGTTGAATGTCCTCTGATCGTCGGCTTAATAAAAAGATTATGATGATCGATATTTCTGGCAAATAAACATATTCCTGCAGAGGTGCTGGAAGGAGTCCAGGAACAATTGGAGCAGCCCCAGAGCATCAGGAGTGACCTGAGAGGGTCCTGGAAAGGTGTGTGTCAGCCTCAGAGGTGTCTGGGGAAATGCATACAGCTAGCTCATCCTTCACATCCGCAGCCGGAATGCAGGAGGTTTATGCAGTTCCCTTTGAGACAGCTGAGTAATGCAGAGGCATTAGGGTCCAGATTTATCCCACTAATTACAGGAATTGATTGAATAGTGTTCACTCTGGAATCAGTGGAAAGGGATGGCTTGGCCCACTCCAGCTCAGAGCAGTCCTCTGACAACAGCTTTCTGTTCTCTGTGGTGGTGTTTGA
Organism: Catharus ustulatus; assembly: GCF_009819885.2. NCBI lineage: Eukaryota > Metazoa > Chordata > Aves > Passeriformes > Turdidae > Catharus > Catharus ustulatus. The sequence goes on from NC_046241.1 coordinate 1,718,944, forward strand.
AATGACCGATTCCAAAAACTGCAGCATCATTTAAGTACCAAAGGCAGCCAGGATGAATCTGGATCAGACTTGCTCAACATTTCACACAAGGCTGTGCTAATCTGTAAAGACAGCTTTTCCTGCAGGATGTGATGCCATCTCTTCAGAGTAATGTACAGGAGGAATCCTGGCTTCTTTGTGATTAAAAGCAGGGAATGTAGAGTTGCCTGTGTCGTGCTGTCCGGGAAGGCACATTCAGCATCAATTCTCATCAGGTGTGCTCAGCCCAGCGTTCACAGCCATGTGTACTCGGGAAACCCTGGAGAACCTGCCCTGAGATGGAGCAGGGAGCCACTGCAGGGCTTGGGGAAGGTTTTGTGGTACAAGTGCTGCTGTATTTAATGCAGATACAGGTTTGGGTTTTTTTCAGCCAGGGCCAGAAAGCAAAGGCCTGTGCATTAGTGCCATCCATGTCCTCACTGCGTGAGCAATCCCAAGCCTTTGTGCTTCCCACAGCCTCTACTCCAGCCTGCACTGCCTTTCATGTTTGGGAAGCTGCTCTGTAATGTGTGGAGTGAGCAATTGTTGCCACCCCCAGCATTCCCAGAGGGAGTGTGAGAGTGGAAATGCTCTGCTTGGTTAAGGCTCCCCTACCTGTCTGCAGAACACCGGCAGCATTGCTCCCAGTGGAGCAGGGCTAGGACCCTACAGAGGAGCTAAACTTTGCTCTCTGATTGAGCTTCCAGAGGTTTCCCCAGGAGATTCAGCCACCTGAATATCCATGGAGGATACATTTTAAATTATTTGTGCATTATTAATTTTTGCTAATTCTAGCCCAGTCAGCGAGTGTTTCTGTTCTTAGCTAACTGCACATCCACAGGAAATGACAATTCTATCTTAAATATTTTCCCATTTTTAAAATTGAAGTAAAATGCCAGTACTTCTAAGATCTCTCTGAGAAGGAACACAGTCAGGAGTCTCCATGGAGAGCTGCTGGAGCTGCCGACCGTGTCAGCCCTGCTATTTCTAGTGCTGTGGCAGGCCAGCATTAATTAGTGTGTGCCAGGAGGTGAGCTGGCAAATGCCACGGCAGGTCTGTGCCAGAACCCTGGCTCACATGGAGCATTCCTCCCAAGGCAAACCTCTGCATGGAATACTGAGTGTGAGGCAAATTCTGGGACAAAAAGCTGCACATTCCATGGTCCTGCCTGAGCTGAATGCTGAAATGCATTTCTAGTGGCCATTGATTTAGTGGAGAGGCTGTAGGGAATGCTGGAAAGCAGCTGGGAGGGCAGAGAAAGGGACAGCACTGAGGTGGGATGTTTGTAGCTTCCACATCGTGTTTTCATTGCAGACATCTGTCTTAGCTGGTGTTTGATTACTTTGAACATTGTCCTCAAACTCTGCTGCAAGTGACAAGCAAGATTTCACCTCATTTAGGGACAGATCCCATGTGTAAGTGCTGCATAAATTAAGCTGTAAGAGGGGTCCTAGAAAACACCAGGGCAGTGTTACATGGCCAAAGACCATGGGTATAACCCAAAGATGGGCTCAGGAAAGTGAAGACAAGTTGGAAATCGCCTTTCTGTTTTGTTGAATTATGTATTAGGGTTTTTTCTAAACTTTTTTTTTAATTGCAATTGTTTTGATTTTGTTACTACCTGTATTGCTTTTGGCTTGGAAACAGATTTTACTGTAAACACAACTGGTTTGAACAGAGTGGGGAGGGACTTTCTTTTTACTTTTGCATATTGCCGTCCCCTTTTGCTGAACCAGTGCTCTGTGTGTGTGTGTACAGAGCTGATCCCTCCCCTCAGCAGGCAGGCAGACAGCGACTGTCGTTCCTCTCTTGGTGCTTAACCAGTGGGATTGCAGCCTGTGTCTCTGAAACAGGATCCAGTGAGCTGAGCCTCTACCTGGGGCTGGCAGGAGCCCAGACAGAAATCACACAACTAATTCTGTCTCTGTAGGTAAAAACCTGAAGCCCTGAGTTAAGGGAGGGACACTGGAGGACGAGTGTGGGTGGGAGCTGTCTCCAGAACCAGAGACCTTTCGGTGTTGGGGTGGTTCCAGGTTTGTGGTAACACTGAAGAGAGATGTGGGTATGTGCAGGTGTTTTCTCATTCTCATCTGATTGTTACTTCTGAGGATAACCAGTCTTGTTTTCCAGAAATTATTACTCCTGAGATATTGAAGTTACGGAGGTGAGAGGCTGCTTCCAGAGACCAGTGAGTGAGAGGTGCATTTGAGGGATTCCTGCCTAAGGGAAATCAGAACAGCTGAATGGGATCGAGCCACAGGTCTACCCAGGCCAGTGTCTTGTCTCTAATGCTCGGCAGCAGTTACCAAAGAGGAACAGGGCAAACAGATATGGATGTGCCAGGTGGTTCAGGCAGTTCTTTAGCCGCAAGCAACTTTTTGTTTAATAGCCCCAATGAGTTATTAAGAATTTATCTAATCACCTTTTGCAGCCATGTAAACTTTTGGCATAAACAGCCTCCTGCCCTGATGAGTCCTGCGGTTTAACCATGATCTGTGTGCAAGAAGAGATCCTTCCATTTGGTTTCATGATTTCCACTGAGTAACTCTATTCACAAGGCTGTGAGTCTGACCCTTCAGAACTTTCACTCCAGGATGTTGAATATTTTCTGTGATACTGTGAGACAAGGTAATGCTAAACTGGCTTTTACTTTATGTAATGTTAGCAATAATCGGCCATTTCTATTGCCTTCATGTTTGAAACCTGTGAACTTTGAACATTGTTTTCATGAAGGCTCCACAGCTCTGCTGCTGTTCTTGTCCAGTGATAAGCCTGATATCTGTTGTCTTCTTCCACGTGGAGGATCTGTTTCTCCTGAGACTTTCCACCAAGAAGTGGTGACTAATTTGGTCATGAGGTGCACATATGGTAACACCCCTGCTGTGAATAAAAATAAGCTTTCCTTCACACAGAAGTTGATTTTATCATTCCTCTGTCTCTCTCAAACCTCTTCATTTCCAGGGCACTCCTCTTCCTGGTAGGGATTATTCTTTTTCCCCTCTTGTTTCCAAAAGAGGCTTCATCCATACTCCATGCTAGTGCCTGTCTCCCTACATAGAGGACTTCTTCCAATGCCATGGCTTCTTAAATCCCTGGTCAGAGCAGCTTTCACATCCCACACAGGGAGTTCCCATACTGCAGAGTATCCATGACAGGTTCCCAGAGAAGCCTCCTTGCTAATTGATGTCGTTTGTGGTGGGAGAAGCTGCTGGCTGTGTCAGAGATTTCCTAAGGCTTTCTGAGGGGTGCTCTGCCAGCCTCCCTCTCGTGACTGATCCCTGGCATTGCACACTACTCCAGGGAGCAGCAGTTCCTGTTGTGTTTATCTGACTTGAACTGGGATCTGACAGCATCCAACTGCAGGAGGGCTCTGAGTATCTCACATGGAGGGAACTGGTCACATCAGTGTACAAGTACAGAGTGATGTCTGCACTTAGAAAGCACCAAAACACTGGGACTTGCCTGGGTTTGATGGCATTGGGAAAGGACTTTTATATTAAGAAAGCTGTGGCAAAAATTGCAGCTTTTCTGGTCCCAGTATTCCTTCAGGCCTGTTCTTCAGCATGTTCAGAATTAGCTCTTGAAGTAGGAGTGATAGTCCGTGAGGTAGGATGTAAACATCATATGGCTGCCTGCTTCTCTGGAAAGACACTCAGATACAGGATCAGAGGCAGGGTAGAAGAACAACATGAAAATATACTGATACTAAATCCAGCCATCCATAAAAGGCATTCCTCTCATCTTCTGCTGGATTTGCTCCACAAATGATTCTGGATTCCAGGGCCTCAGCTTGGGTCTCTCCTAGCACAGGCAGCCTGAGCATGTCAGAGTGGGAAGAAAGAAAAACAACTCAGGCCTTGTGGGTACTATAGAGTGGAACTGCAGGCAAGGAACTATTTCCCTCAATATTCATGGGAATTCATTGGGACAACGCAGATGGGATGTACTGGTTGAGAATCCATGGTGTTTTGGGATGCCTAAATGACAGTTAAGCCCCAATAGCCAGGAGCAGGTCAGTCACCCTGTTGTGTGCCTGGAGATAAACTGAGAAAGTGTTATCTGGTGTCAATTTTTGTGTGTAATACTTTTAATTTCCTTCTTATTGGTATTTGCTGACAGCAGCAGAACTGCAGTTGCACATGAGCAGACTTTATTATCTGCCAGAAGATCTCTGCCGTGGTTCAGCTTGAGTGAGAAGTGAGGGCCCTGTGTATAAACAGAAAGAATTTACAGACAGTTAGAAAATCCTCAATATTTATCATTTCCACAGTTGAATTGTAACCAAAGGCCTGCAAGCATCTTTGTTTCAAAGTGAGTGAATTCATCTAGAATCTCCTTTTAAGTAGATTTCTGCTGTCCAGGCAATCTGGGGATTTATTCTGCAAACTTACTGTGGGGCTGACATGAACGAGCTGCTCTATAGAGAGCTAGGAGGAAGAAATATGTTACCAGTATTAGTCTCCTTTCTTCTCATAGCTTCCCCATTTTCTTATTTTATGCCTTTTATTTATTGCCAAAACACCAAAATATCAATCTACCTTATCATCTAGTAAATACATCTACAAATGTTTTTATCTGTCAGAAAAAGAAGTGGTTGTGGGTCTTCACATGGCAGAGCAGTGGCTCAGTGTCAGGGTGGCTCAAAGGGCAGGGATTTAATTCAGTGGCATGGGCAAAGCAAAAGTGAAGTGTCAGGAGGCCACACTGAGCTCATTGTCTGGTTACTCACTTATTATCTGTGTGGAACTCCCAAAGCTTCTAAATGAGAGCTTGGGGAAGTTCTGGCTGATACTCTTTTGTCTTGGACCCTGTGATCTATTCCAATTCAGGAAGGTGCAGTGACTGACAGACCAGAGCACCTGGAGTCCAGGAGTTCCTGGCATCTCACTGGCTTGTTTCCATTTCTGACAGTGGTAGGATTCTTCCTTGGCAGGTTCCAAATGTCAGCCAGGAATCTCAGAGCTCACCCCTATGCTGTCAGGTCACAGAGCTCTGTTAAAGGATTGCATTTCCAGGTGCAGGATGAATGAAGTCTCAGGAATTTCCCTGATATTGCTGACTCCATGATAACCTCTTTATTTTTTCTATGCCACCTTGCCTGGATGCCTCCTACCTTCTTCAGATGGTTTGAGCAAAGAACACATCAAAAGGTGTAGGTGTGTCTCTCATGAACTAAATACCAGCAGTCAGGTTATCTGAAATCTTTGTCTTTCACTGGAAAGAAAGTGCCTGCAGGGGTTCTCATTGTGTACCCCAAAAGTACACAGCAAAACAGCTCTTGAGCAGAGGCAGCAGCAGCACCCCCATCCTGCTCACTGAAACACCCTGTGTTCACAACAACCCCCCTGCTTTGATCTCTTGCCAAGAATAACACAGACAGTCTATTAAAATATCTTTAATGACATGATATAATTAAAAATATCTAACGTGCAACTCAAAGAAATGAATATGAAGTTTGTTTAAGTCTGTTTCCACACCCCTCTAAACTTGACTGGCAGGTTCCAAACCTTCATTAATCAGCCTGAAAATGCAGGAATACCCCAATATTATGGGGTGTGTGTGTCCTATATTATCAGTTAGAAGCACAAGGGACGAATAATCAGATTTGAAAGGATTTAGGTGCTATGGTAGCTTTAAAAACCCTGCAAGGCACATCTCTGCATTTACATTTCTGTTTAAAGTGGTCTGAAAAGACTTGGAGACACTCGTCCCTGAGGCTCTTAACAGTCTGTGTGTTTTAAGCCTCTGAAGCAGTTGAGAAGTGAGCTCTGAATGCCTTAGCGAAAGGACAGTGTGAATTGATCCCTTTTCTTTGTAGTAACACCGAATTTGTGCAGCACTCATATTTCAGATGTGCAGAGCAGACCAGAGGAGCTGGAATGACTGCCAGATCCCAGAGAAATCCTGATTATTAGATCATAAAGGAACTCTGGTCATGGTCTAATATGAAAGTCACAATTAGGAAAGCTTCTGTTCCTCAGTCTGCTCTGGTCTAAAGGACAGTGTCAGCTGAGACACTTCCAGAGTCAGCAAGAGAAGCAGGTCAGTGCAAATGAACAAACAGGTGAACCTCAGCCCAGCATGAGGCCAGCTTTAGCAAATGTGAAATTAAATATGTTAATTTGAGTCCTTGCTAAAGAGTTTAAATTGGCAATTTTAACCCTGTGACTCAGCTGAGAGACAAAAACTCAGCTGTGCTCTGTGCCTTTTGTTTCTCCTTTGATCTTCTGCACATTTTGAAGAGGCCAAGACTAGGAAGGATTTGTTTTGAAGGATTCCTGGTCAGCAGGAGTGTTCATTGGAAGGGACATGTGGCCATCATCACTGAGATGGAAGCACAGACAGATCAGGTAGAAAATACCTGCATTTTCCATAGAACATGGAAGCAGTTGGATCTTATATTCTGATTGTATTTTAATGCCCTTCCAATCTTCACTAATGGCAATGCTGCAGGTATCATCTCTCAAGAGGCCACAGAAGAGGACAGAGACTCTTTTTCAGACACACCTCCTCTGATTTGACAGGAGTGTACAAGATTAACTTCACATTAGCTCAGGGCCTGCCTGCTCAGAGGCATCACTTCATGTCTGACATGAGTAATCCAAGCTGTAGCCCAAGGAAGAGCCATGCAGGCTGTTCTTGTTTGGAGAATGAATAGCTTGCCATCCAGCAGGAATCACAGACTTCCTGTGGAGCAGGACCCATTGTCTCCAAGTACAGTAGTGCAAGTACCAGCATGTTGCTGGGAGCCCTGCAGGAAAATCACTGCATCCTCCAGTGACTTACACCTCTGTGATTTCTGTCTGGACCCTGTTAACTGTGCTCTGACAAGAGTCTTGAGTCACTGAAGAGTGTCAGTCATCAAAAACACTGCTGTTCCTGTGGCTGGAGCTGCTCTCCTTGACCATCACTCGGTACGAGATGCGCATGAAAGAGCCCATGAGCAGCACCACGAAGAGGATCAGGAGCAAGGACCAGACCCCTGGCTCAATCCCCTTGAGGATGTTTGGGCTGTCCTGGGGCATGGTGCTGGTCAGACTCAGCAGGTACCCAAGAGTCCAGCCAGATGATCTATCACCCATCTATTGAAATAAAAAGGAGAGGTCAGAAGAGAAGGAGAGGGCCTGGACCCCAGCTTTGTTTCTGTGCCTGGGCCCAAGGCTTTGTATTTATTTGTATGTATTATCTGAGACTGATCCAAGGATTTGGCTTGAAATGAGGAGCTCTCCCACTCTCAGTGCCCTGAGTACACCAATAGGCCCTAATGGCACTTCCACCCATATCTCTGCCCACGGGCATGGGCGGTCCAGTAAGCTCTGGCCTGGGCAGCCCCCTCTCTCCTGAGCTGTGTTGTAGGGGAGTGCTGTTCTCTGCTTACTGATGGGTTTTTCAAGTGGATCTTAAAGTCTGTGGATATTTGTCTCTCTGGCCCTGCTTGAACCTCAGACCTATGGTTTAGGTTGCTTGTCTCTGTCTTTCCAAGCTGGGCTCCCTGGGGGTCCTGGACCTACCTCATGACCTTGCCTTTTCTGATGGTCACTACTTGGCCTGGCTCAGTGGGATCATGGCTGTGATTGTCAGTTGTGAAGAGGTCTGGGAACAGGCTTTCTTTTCTTTTGTGAAGGGAATGACCTGAATCAAATCCCCCTGTCCTTAGGGCCTCCAGATCCTGGAGCAATTTCAGACCTTATTAGAGACTAGGTTAGATTATTAGATATTAAGAAGAAATTCTTCTCTGGGAGGGTGAGGAGGCCCTGGCACAGGTTGTCCAGAGAAGCTGTGGCTGACTCTGCATTCCTGGAAGTGTCCAGGGTCAGGTTGGATGGGACTTGGAGCAACCTGGGATAGTGGAAGGTGTTCCTGCCCATGGCAGGGGTGGAATGAGAGGAGCTTTAAGTTTTCTTCCAATCCAAAACCAGTCTAGTATTCCATGATGATGAGGTATTTATCAACCCTCATGAGTATAAAGGTGGTTGCAGAAAGGTAGGGAAGCACCTTTTGGCTCAGAAAATGTTACCAGCTTGTTCTTAGCATTAAGTGGAGATTGAGCTGTTCTTCCTTCCCTGTCAACAAAGATTTCTAAAGATGGTGTTGATCCAGAGAAGTTTTTTGACCCATTTGTTTTTCAGAGAGGACAAGTGTCATCTCTGGCTCTCTGACACTGGTTTTCTTGTTTATCACAACTGTGAATCCATTTTGCAAAACCATCCTGCTGGAGAAGCCCAGCTGGTTAGGGCTTGTCAGTGTGGGAACTGGCTGTACTGGGACCAGCCCTGCTGGTAACTGGGAACACTGTGCTGTAGGAACTGACCTTCTGGAATGCAGTCCAAGCAGGCCGGTCAAAGTCAAGCGTGTACCCTGTTGTACTGAGATGGAAGATGAAGGCAGACACAGTGCAGTAATCAACAAGTGTATCCAGGCTTGCCTGGGACTCCCTTATCAGCTGGTGCCATTTCCAGGAAAAAAAAAGAGAAAAAGAAGATGAGGGAGAAAAACAAAAGAAGTAAATAGTCATTATCCAAATTTCAGACCTTCTACAGCCTCTCCTTTCCTGTTCTGAGACTGACTGTGGGACTGGAGGCCCTTCTCTAGTTTTTAGTTTGTGTTCTATGCAGACTGAAACCACATTTTCTGCACTCACTGGGCTGTGGGGTAGAAATTAGTGTCACCTGTTACTGCTTTTGTTCCTATCTTACTAAGCCAGATCCAAGAGCAGCAGGACTGGCAGCCAGGTTGCCTTGCTGGTGAATTGCTTGGTGGGATTGATTCCCTGCTCTCTAATTAGGTTGAGCTGATGCTGCAGCCTTTCTCACAACTGGAACATTGGGATCTTTCTCCTCCTTCCAGAAGAGAATGCTTTCAGGGACTGCTTATGGGCTCATTAACAAACCCTGGAGAAATTGTCCCATTTGAATGTTTCTGTGGATGCTCTATCAGTGTGTGTGCAAATGAGGGTGACCTCATAACCACCAACTCAGGGAAAGCACTGACAAACTCCCCCTGGCTTGGGCTCCATGGGCCCAGGTGAAATGGGAGCAATCCTGTAGTCTGAGTGGATGTGTCCCTTGCACTTAAGGACAGAAGGATAACAGCAAGACCTAGGTGATGTACAGGAGTGAGTAGACAGCCTTTCTGTTTGCTCCTTAAAATACTGTAAAAGGTATTTGTAGCTTTTCATTTAATTAGATCCAGGTGTTACCAGCAGCAGCTGGGATTTGAGAGGAAGGAAAGTAAGTGGAGCCTGGTTTCTCAAATTAAAAACAAGTAAAAACCAAAAAACCAAACCCCCCCGCCCAAAAAAAAAACAACCCCAAAACCCAAAAAAACACCAAAGAAAAGCCCTACAAAAACCCAAACCCCCAAAATCCAGACAATTCCAAAATTTTCTTTGAAGGAGCCAATAAGTTACAGCTCTGTCAGTCTGAGCTCTGAGGGCTTTTGCAACGAATTGTTCCTTGCTTCCCATTCTCCCTGCACACTGAGGTATTCCACAGTTACCTCTTGGACAGACATCCCACACAGCCTCTTGACAGCCTGACCCAAGTCAGGAGAAGGTACAATTCCTCTCATGAAGTCCATGGCCTCAGAAAGCACCTGCAACAGCAGCAAAGACAATCATGGGGTGGGACTGTGCTCTGTCCTTGCACTGCACACCAGAAATTACCCCTAGGGAAGTGAGGGGCAGTGGCTGAGCACTGCCAGGGTGCCCTTGGTGTGCAGGGTTGGTTCCAGTGCCTTGGAAGGGCTCAAGGGACACGGGCAGAGCTGTTGCTGTCTGGAGATGGAAAGAGGTCTGCTCCCAGTGTACACCCAGCAGCCTTCCTGGCCTGCCTGGATAGGTAGACTGCTCATAGAATCAAAAAATCATATTGGTTGCAGAACATGTCTAAAATCAAGTTCAACCATTAACCCAGCACTGCCAAGCACACCACTAAACAATTAACAAGTGCCACATCTACACAGCTTTTTAATTCCTCCAGGAATGATGATGCCAGCACTGCCCTGGGCAGCCTGTGCTAGGGCTTGACAACCCTTTTGGTGAAGGAATTTTCCCTAATATCCAGTCTAAACCTCCCCTGGCCCAGCCTGAGGCCATTCTCTCTCCTCCTGCCCTTGTTCCCTGGGAGCACAGCCTGACCCTCCTGGCTGTCCCCTCCTGTCAGGGAGTTGTGCAGAGCCATAATTTCTCCCTGAGCCTCCTTTTCTCCTTCTGAGCCCCTTTCCAGCTCCCTCAGCCTCTCCTGGTGCTCCAGCCCCTTCCCCAGCTCTGTTCCCTTCCCTGGACAAGCTCCAGCCCCTCTGTGTCCTTCTTGCAGTGAGGGGCCCAAAACTGAGCACAATATTCATGGTGTGACCTCACCAGTGCTGAGGACTGGGAGATGATCCTGATGCTCCTTGGCACAATGTCCATGGGAGACTCGAGAGCAGGGAGCTGGGGGAATTTCCATAGTCACCCTCCCTGGAAATGCACTCAGCTTGTCCTAGGATCTTGAGCTACTCCTGCCTTAACAATCCAATGACTGTGGCCACTAAATCCAGGTTCTCAGGTGTGCTTGTGTGCAGCATGTTCAGAAATTTGCTAAGAGAGGGGCAGAGGATCTCCAGCTTTACCACAGAGCTGGTGTGTGCTCAGCACACAACTCCTGACTGGCCCATCCCTGCTGGCTCCATGGAGCCCCAGAGCTGATCTCAACAGCAGACATTGAGAAGACAGGGATGAAAAGCTCCCCCACAGTCACTGTGGGAAGCCAGTGGTCCATGTTTGAACAGCTGTGTGGCAATGAGGGGGAGAGGGCAGGAGTGTCATGGTCTGGATGTTCCCACTGTATTTATTAATGGTCAAACTGGCCCCTCTTCATGGGTTCCTCATACCAGTTGCTTACCCCAGTGTAAATGAGAACTCACCAGAAACCTGGGCTGAAGGGGCTTGAGGGCACTGCTGAGGGAATGTTTGGAGAAGCTGCAGGGAGAGGAAGAGTTGAGCAGGCTTTGCACGAGGCTCATGCAGGCTGTGGGATTGCTGGAGCCTGTGATGTTGAAGATCTCCTTGGGGCCAGGGATGTCCTGTGTGTCATCACTGGCAGCACAGGGCCCAGCATGCACTGACTGCCACTGCACTTCTCGGGAGTAGGTGAGGGGCCAGCAGGGATTGGACACGGTTTTAGCACTTCTCTGATCCTGGAGGCAGAATAAAACAAGGACAGAGGCAGCAAGAGAGGACACTGGCATCCCAGGGCTTCACACAGGAAGACAGAATGTAGTATGGTTAGGAACAGCTTTGCCCAAGCACTACAACGCTGAGATTGAGCAGGGAGGCTGTGAAAGCTTTGCCAAATCTTATGGCATCAAGTCAGCCACGAGACCCAGCCAGGCCCCAGCTCCTGCTGAGCTCAGGGCCAGTGCAGTGACTGGAGCTGCTGTGAGGTGATGATTCCCAGCCCTACCCACCCTCCCTTAGAGCACAAATACAATTTCATGCATCCAGTTCTCTTTCAAGTTGCAAGAAGGAGGCTGTTCTGATCTGTCTTTCAGATCTTCCTTCAAGCCCACAAGAGTCAGTGTTTCTTATGTCTAGCAATTTCCCAGTGTAACTGTGGTGAAGTTGGTGTCCAATGTGTGACATTCAGGTCTCAAATAAGGGCAAGTGGGGTCTATAGGGAGGAAAGTGAATGGGCAGAAAGCAATTAATTCCTGAAAAACACAGTCTGGATGAGGACTAAGGTGATTCTTGAGTTTTTCTCATACCACACCACTCTTTTCCTCCCCCCTATTCCCCAGGTGAAATAAAGTTTGGAAGAACCAAAACATGTGCATGTTTTCAAAATGAAATATTGCTCTTTTAAAGATGCTTCAGGGTTAAAGTCAGCAAAGGAAATACCCCAAATGGAAGGTCCCAGTTGATTCCTAGTTCCCAGATGCTTCAGGGTTAAAGTCAGCAAAGGAAATACCCCAAATGGAAGGTCCCAGTTGGTTCCTGGGTGCTCCCATTTTAGGATGGAGAAGCAGTTTCTAGAAGCTGAGGCAAGCCTTGCCTCTGCTCACCCTGAAGGTGATGTTGACACCTCTGGAGAGCAATTTTTTGCTTGTGTGTATTAAGTGGGAGCCAAATAGAACCTGTAAGTAGGAAACCCTTGAACTGGTGCCTGTGTGTCTGCTTGGAGGGAGAGAAAGTTTTGCAAGGTTTTTCTAATACATGCAAACAGCCTAAAGAGGGATTGACTTTAAGGTGATTTGCACTTTGCCCATTACCACACCTTGTGTGTGTCATTTAGTGATGTTGTGCCTGAGCAGACACTCACCTGGATGAGCACAGACAGCAGCCTGCTGCGGAGCTGCTCCGTGCCATGGCAGGGGCACTGGCGGGTCAGCACCCTGTGAGTCTGCCCGTACAGCTGCAGCCTCACTCCCTCCTTTGGGGCCTGCTTCTCTTCTTCCAGCTCAGAAGTGAGCTGTGCTGAGCTTCCTCCCACAGACAGGACTCCTGCCATCCCCTTCCTGGAGGGGACCAACTGTCCTCGCCAGTCATACTGAGCCAAAAAGAACAAGAGAGGTCAATCCTTGAGACTTCTGCATCTCAGTCACAGCCAGGTGCCAGCATTAGTGCCCAGAGAGAGAAAGCAGCTGAGGGTGCCCACAGCCCAACTCTTTTTTACCCACAGGACATAAGGATGCTTTGGAGGGAACAGAGGAGCCATTGTACAGACACTGCCACCTGCACAGAGCCTTCCCACAGCCTGTGGGGGCAAACTGGGCTGCCCAGCCTGGATGGCTGCACCAGGCAGTGGAATCAGCAGGCAGGAGAAGGGGACAGTGGAGAGAGCAGTGGGGAGTGGTGGCAGGGACATTTCCAAGAGGGCAGAGATGGGTTTCAAGTGCTGCCTTGATACTAAAGTGATACTTCTGTCAGAAGAACCCTGTGGCATCATCTCCAGTCTTGCAGAACTGACTTTGGCAATGTTGAAGTTGGCAATGCATGGGCAGGAGAGTTTACATGGGGTAAACCTCTGTGCCTGGCTGGGGGAGGCCACATTGCTGTCAGCAAGTCTGACAATTCCCTAACCAGTGTGTGCTTGCTGCTGGTTTTCAGAGCTGCTTTTCACAACCCTGATCAGGAACAACTCAGTCTGACCCACCTTTCTCTTGCCCTCTGCATTCTATTTGAGACCCTTTGGCTTGAGAAGTGATGGGTGAAACAAGAAAACTGAATTTTGGTTTTTTTTTGTTTAGCAAGTGCTATCTAAATACAGAGCAGACCTCCCTCATTTCACTGGTGTCTCACTGAGAGAGGCTTTTGCTTTGGCAGCAACAGAATCTGCTTCTCTGCCATCCACAAGACTCCCCGTGGGACAGCTGGACTCCAGTGGCAATGCCACAGTACTCCACAAACAGCAGCAACTCCTGTTTGACAGAGGCCCTGCAGAGGAGCTCTTGGTGATGCCCCATGGCCAGGCTATGTAAGGAACACTTTTCACTATCCCAGGGTGCTCCAAGCCCCATCTAACCTCGCCTTGGATAGTTCCAGGGATGGGGGGATGGGGCAGCCACAGCTGCTCTGGGCACCCTGTGCCAGGGCCTCACCACCTCAGCTCAAACAGCTGGTTCTGGATCTAAGCTGCCTCCTCTGAAAGGAAGTGGAAGTTGTGCTGAAGCATTGTTTTAAGTACAGGGGTTTACCCACCCCCACCACTCGTCTCTGAGAGCTGCTCAGCCCAGCTCTATGTGCCCCAGGAAGAATCATCCTTTACCTTGAAGAAGTTCTCCAGGACATAGTTAACAGCAACCCAATTGAATGCTTCTTCCTCTGGGCTGGACAGGATTTGTGCCCCTTGAAAGTTGAAGGGGGATGACTTCAGGGTGCCAGTCAGAGCTGCAAGGAGACTGTCAGAGAGGATGGGATGGGTGAGGCTAAACACAAAAGAAAAAGAAGGCATATTTGATGTTACAGAATCCTCCAGGAGCAGCCTGCAGTGGGGGCACACTGCAGGGCTTCTGCTGTGCTCCCTATTTTGGGTAGTAGCCCAGAGACACAAGACAAACCCACACCTGCTGCTGCTTCCCTCTCCTCTCACATGGCACTGGAGGCAAGTACAGCAGAGGGATGGTTTGAACAATTGTGCCACCATTTAAGAATTTAGGACTTAGTATCCTCTGTCACTGAGGAAATCCTCTGGCCCTATCCCACTGGCCTGGTCCCCTCCAGACCTTACTTTTCCCCAGTGTCTAAAAGGAGATAAAGGTCTCAGTAATGTGGTGACTGGGAAGAGGGTCCACAAGTGTGTGATAAGGTGAACCTTCCCATTTCCAATTTGCTGACAAGAAATACAAGAAGCCCATGTGGGCTGTCACAGAAACTGAAAACACTTGAGCTTCCAGACTGATGGTGTTTTCCCAAGCACTAATTGTGAAAGTCTAAGTGTGAAGGAGACACTACCAGCCTGGCAGCAGCTGCAGGACTGTCATCTTCATGGCTTCCTGGGGTGACACATGGAGACACAGCCATGCCATGCTCCTCCCTTCAGGGCTGAGGAAGCTTTACCTGACATGGGATGGCTCACACTGCAGAGCAGACAGGGTGAGATGCCTGCACAGAATGATCCCATGATGTGTGCTGATCTCTGGGTGTGGGTTTGTAACACTCACTCACTTCAGCTGCCTCATGCTGGCGGTGGCTCCCAAGTACAGGGGGGTTTGGCTGTGCTGCTCTGCTGGGATCTCATTCTGGGCCCAGTTCAAACATAGCTCCAAGCTCTTCCCAGCTTTCTGAGGAGAATCTGAGTAGCTGGAGACTCCTGGACCTGAGGATGATGAGACAGAATGTAATTTTAATGGAAGTTTTGGGAGAACTGTGAGAGCTGCTACCCCAGAGATTGCTATCCTAGGACATGGTTAAGGCAGAATCTGTCACAGGTGGAATGAAGGAGGTCTTGCAGGTATCCATCCTACTAAAATATGGAACTGGGACCAAAATACACGTGCATAGAAATCCCAAATTACACTAAGACTACTCTAGCTCTGCAGCTGAGACATCTATACCAGCCACATGACTGCTGCAACAGCTGAGGCTGTCTCAGCCCACAAAGGAAGAAATGTGGCTTTAGTTGCTATAAAAATAAGCAAAGGACACACGGAGGCTGATGTGTCACCTCTCTCCTCCAGCCACTGAGCCCCTGCTGGCAAGCAAGACACCCCTGCCCTAGAAGAAGCCAGTGCTCTGCAGAAGGAAGTTGTGTGCCAGCCTTGACTCATTTTTCCAGCAAGTTAATGGGGTCTTAAATGTTGGTTTTGAATTATTACCCAGGAAGAGCCTCTCTTCCCCATTCTCCTGATTCCCTCACCACAAGCTTTGCTCTCTGGGGCCCTGTGCAGGGCTGAGCTGCAGCTTCCTTGCAGCCCCTGCAGGGCTGTGGCTGTGCTGCCATGCAGACAGGGCCACTCACACCTGGGCTCAAGACCTGCCTGGGCCTCTTGTGCCACTGCTGACAGCAAACTGCCTCCCAGAGCTGCTGCATAACCCAGCCCCTGAAACAGAGACATGTACAAGGTTTCAGGGAGCCCTTCTTGCATGTTCTGTGTGTGATTTGTGTTGTTTACAGCCTGCAAGGGCACAAACCCTGCTTGCTGTGCAGCTGCCCTCCCACAGCACACTGCTGCTGAGGGCTCAGTCCTTCCCAGCATCCCGCTACAACCAGGCTTTAACATCAAAGCAAGATTAGGAGATAGGGAAGGAAAACCCCATGCATTCATGCATGAAACCCACTCAGCTGGCATTGGCAGGGCCAAACTGATTCAAATTCGTGAGGAAAATCCCCGAATTCTCTGAAATGAAAGGCAAGCTGAACTCATGCATGTGCTGTCAAATGCCACATAGAGGATTAGAGTCTTTGCAGCTCTGTTGTCCTGGAGCTACCCCACTTACTGCCCCAGGGCACAGTCAGGAGGAGGCAGAAGATACCAGGAGTCATCCTGCAGTCAGATTTGTCTCCATTGCTGTTCCCTGCCTCTCCTGGGTGAGAAGCTCCAGCAACCTTGGCTCTACCATTGATCCATGTGGACATCAGGACAAGCCCCATCCTCTCTGCATACCTCCCTGCCTGCAGCAGCCCCAAAATCCTGACACCTGCTGCTGCCAAGTGCCTGATGTCCAGCTGTGCGTGGCTAAATCTGCGCAGTGGAGAAGAGCCATGCTGAAAATAAGCAACTTGTGCTTCACGATTTCAGTGCACAACTGGGTGGTACAGGAGCCAAGGAGCTTGTAGCACTGGTCCATGCACAAGTCTCTGTTTTTCCATCTATCCCATGCCAGTCTCACAAACCATTGAGCAGGAGATGGACCCCTTACCTTGCACAGGACAGGAACTGCATCCTCTGATCACCCCAGTCTTGCTTGCATTGGTGGTTGTCCATTGGTAGATGAACAGGATGGTGCGGGATGGGCCAGCATCCAGAACAATGCCATACTGGAAAAAACCCAAACCATTCTACTCAAAAACACTACTGAATGAATACTGATTGATACTGTAGGATTATCCAGCACATATAGGTATTCTGGGTCATCCCTGGGCCTGCAATGCAGTTCACTTGTCACATTCAAAGCAGGCGAAGCCAGAAGATGATGAGGATTTGCAGAGAACCATCTGCATTTCTGAATATGCATGAGGAACAGCAGGAGTGGAGAAACACCCAGAAATACATCAGCCCTACAGTGGCATGCACTGGAGCTTCTCCTGAAACCAGGCAGGGCTTCCTCTGAGAGCTGAGCCACCTGGAGCTCAGGAAAAACAGGTCCTAAAGCAGTGGGAGATGGCACTGTACGGGTTCTCCACTGATTCTGGAACTCAAAACTGCTGCTGGTTGGTTTGCTCAGGCTTTTATGCAGGAATTGGAGGGCTGCAGCTCGCTCATCCTGAGGAACCCAGGACTCCTGTGTCTCTTTGATGTTCCACTGTACCTATGGTGTGACACAGGCTGGGTTTGCCCCAATGTGTGCAGAGCTGTGGGAGCTGCAGCAACCAGCACAGACACTGTACAACACAGCAGCCCCTCAGAGACAGAGATGATGTCTTGGCAGGAAGAGCAGCAGCAGTGAACATGACCAGCTCAGCCCCTTGTCCCCTGGCAGCTCTGCTACTGCCCAAGCCAAGGGCTCTCTGTCTCTTTGTCCCCGGTGTTTGTTTGCTGCTGACCAAGCCTTGCTGCTCCCAGTACATGAGGGTGAGTAAGTGGAGGCCATGGATCACCCTGCAGCACAGCTCTAGATGTTCCCACACCCAAAAGAGCTCCAGAGCTAGCCTAGGGCTCCTCTGCTCCCTATTACACGACCCCAGTTTGGGATATCTCCTACACAGGCAGGAAGGAAACTCATGAGCTCCATGGCAGTGCGTGGTCGAAGCTGCATCTCACACACAAATAGAGCTGTGACTGAGTGGGAGGAGAAACCTCCTGAGAGGTTGATGTTAATGCCACCAGAAAGGTTTCAGCACTAGACAGAATTGGCTGCAGCCTCTGGGTGAGGCTGGCTGCCTGCTGCCCTCCTGGAGCTCCCAGTTGCACCAGTCCTGGCACCCAGGCCAGGGGCTGGTGGGGCTGGGCTGGAGCAGCAATGCGGAAGGAGGATGGAGCTCCCTGCCCGAGCCTGCTGGCACCCTCCCACACCAGTGACAGCTCGGATTTCCAGCAGGGACATGTTGGCTGCCGCACAAGAGGAAGAAAGGAATGGCATTGGTGGAGAAACATGGATTTTTTTTTTCCTCCTTCAGAAAATTAGAGGCTTCTGCTGGGAGAAGGGGAGGGATCACCACATTTATGTCCAGCTTAACAAGGAAAAGACAGAATGCAGAGCAATAAGGGGTTTTCTAATCCAGTTTTGTTTCTGAGAGGAGCATGGAGGAGAGGTGCTATCTCTAAACAGGCAGGATAACCTCCTTCTGTTGGGTTAAACATGGTGTGGCACTGAGCTCACCTCAGCAATGGGAGCATCAAGAGACAGCAGGTGGGCATTAACCCCCTCCCAGACCTGACCTAGCTGTGAGAAGCATGCTGGCTCTTTGATTGAAATAGAGACAGGACCAAAGAGAAGAATGCTTGACAGTTTGTTTTTAAGACAGAAGTAGCAGTTCAGGGACACATTCCTACTGACTTTTGAGAGGGACCTAGTTCTTTCCCTGCACTGACACCATTGGTTCCTTGTTGCTCTGGGGCAGCTCCTGACATGGGCTGCCTTTCCTCAGCCTCCCTGAGCATCTCCACTGATCCATGGACTACATCCAGGCTGTACTCCTGACCAGCCAAAGGGGTGGGCTTGTTTCTGGCTCAAAAACCTACAGCATGTTGAAAGATGCCAACCTGTCCTGACAGTCTTGTTCCAGTTCCCTCCTCAGTTTGTAATTAGCTCAATAATAAAATAAAGTCAAAATCAACAAAACAGCCCGGTTTAACTGCCCTCACCCCTCGAGAGCCTTACCTTGGTCCTGAGTGGGGCCATGGGCACATCTTTGGTGGAGACACAGAGCAGCACAATGCCCGTCAGTCCTGCTACAATCACCAGCCAGGGGGGAAGGAGCTCACGCCAAGACATGAAGGATTTTCTCCTTTCACGAAAGAGGAAGCAGTGGAGCAGCAAACTGGCACTGGCTGTTTTAACAACCTTTAAAAAGAGCAGAAAGGCGTGGCCAGGGCCAGGCTCTGACTTCAGCCCAGCCCCAAGCCACAGGGACCACAAGGACGCGTGGGCCTGGCCATGATGCATCAGGCAGCTCTTCTTTCCCTTCCAGCACTGCTGTCCATAAATAACAGGAGGGCTCCGTGCCCATCCCAGTGCGAGCTTTGCAACGGCACCGCTGCAACCTCGAAACTGCCCCAGGCACTGGGGTTGAGGTAAACAGAAATGTGGGGTTAACTCAGCTGTGCAATAAGCAGAAGGCAGGCAAAACTCATCCCTTTGGTATTTCATGGCTGGTAATGTGAGCTTCCAAATTAGAAGTGGGGAAAATGCTTGTCACTGGATTTACTTAATTTCTGAGGGCCTGAGCCCCCCTTCCTGACAGCGTCCCTGTGGAAAATAACCACAGCTCAGGCTTTATGAAACACCCGCCTGCTTTCTCCTGACAGCGCCACAAAGTTTCACCCCTGAAAATGGAAATTCTGAAGTAAACTCTGTGGCTGCTCGCACTGAGGCAATTGGCTGATTGCTCCTATCCACAGACTGGTCACGGATCTGAAGATCAAACCAGGAATGGGGAAAGGCCACTTCTCTGGTTTTGGTGATGTTTCCTCTTTTCATTGCTGTCTGCCTGTGATCAGCCAGGAGGGAAGCCTCAGACACCCCCAGGAACCGCGAGTTTTGCTGTATAGAAGCATGGAATCACAGAATCTGCTGAGTTGGAAGTGACCCACAAGGATGGAGTCCAACTCCTGGCCCTACACAGGACATCCCCAACAGTCCCACCATATGGAAGCTCCTGGAGCTCGTCCTGTGGACAGCTACTCAGTTGGTCAAGGTTCTGAAATGTTTCTCTTGTGAGGAAAGGCTGAGGAAGCTGGGCCTGCTCAGCCTGGAGAAGAGACAGCCGAGACAACCTCATCAATGTGTGTGAGTATCTAACGGGTGGTGTTGGAGCATGCACAGACTCTGCTGGTGCCCAGCAGTGGACAACAGGCAGACACTGACTCAGGAAGTTCCACTTGAACATGGGGAAGGATTTCTTTCCTTTGTGGGTGACCAGGCACTAAACAGGCAGCCCAGAGAGGGTGTGGAGTCTCCCTCACTGGAGATATTCCAGAACCGTCTGGACACTCCCGTGCCCTGTGCTCTGGGATGACCCTGCTTGGAGAGGAAGGTGGGACCAGATAATCCTCTATGGTCCCTTCCAACACGCACCATTCCGTGATTCTGTGGTTCCATGACCTGAGAGCGCTGTCCAAAGGCTCCTTGAGCCGTGTCCGCCCTGCCCGGCGCTCAGCCGAGCCGCACGGAGCTCCTCGGGCCGCCCGGGGCCGCTCAGGGCAGGCGCCGCGGAACCTTGGTGCGCCGGAACCTTGGTGCTGGGCGCGGGGCCGGCGCGGCGGGGCGGGCTGGGGCGGACCGCGCGGGGCCGGGGCGGGAGCGAGGCGGGACCGGGGCCGGGATCGGGAACGGGATCGGGGCTGGGAACGGGAACGGGAGCGGGAGCTGAGCCGGGAGCGGCCCCGCGGACCCGGCCAGGCCGAGATGTACGCGGGGCTGCAGGAGCTGGGAGTGGCCAACGGCGAGGACCTCAAGGAGACCCTCACGAACTGCACGGAGCCGCTGAAGGCCATCGAGCAGTTCCAGGTGCGTTGGGCGCCGCGGAGGTGCCGTGTGGGGCCGGGCTGTGCAGGAACCTGTGCTGGGGCGGCCCCGAGTGCTGTCTGGGTTTTCCCTCGCTTTATTTGTTATCCCGAGTGCCGTTCTCAGTTCCCGCTGCGGGTTGTGTTACAGACGGAGAACGGGGTGCTGCTGCCCTCGCTGCAGTATGCCCTGCCCTTCCTGGACCTGCACGGCACCCCCCGGCTCGAGTTCCACCAGTCCGTGTTCGATGAGCTGCGGGAGAAGCTGCTGGAGAGAGTCTCTGCCATTGCCTTGGAGGGGAAGGTCGAGGAGAGGTTGGTCTCCTTGGTTGCTTGGAGTGAGGTGGGAACTCTGTGTGAAAATGAAGTGGATGGGTGACTTCTGTAAAGAAGAGTTGGGTTCCTCAGGGACTGAGTTCCAGTGGCTTTGAGGTGGCCGCTTTGTTCCTTTACTGCTCCATGGTACTTATTCTCATGTTTTCCCATGTTTTCAGATACAAGAAGCTGGAAGATCTCCTAGAGAAGAGCTTTTCCCTGGTCAAGATGCCCTCCATACAGCCCGTGGTCATGTGTGTCATGAAGCACTTGCCCAAGGTGGGACCACTGCACTGGTTGGCCTGGTGTGACGTGTGTGTTACTGGTGTGACATGTGTGTCACTGGTGTGATGTGGTGTGTCACTAGTGTGATGTGGTCTGTCACTGATGTGACGTGTGTCACTGGTGTGAGATCTCTGGTGTGCCTCTGGCAAGTGGGCTCTGCTCCCTCTGCACCTTTGCAAGTATGTTGTTCAGTGTCAGGGACTTGCTGAAGATTCAATAGATTCTTGTATCAGTGGACTAAATCAAAAGGCATTTTACATTTTCATAATCAGATGAGACTATTTCCCTATGTTCTTCAAACCATGCAGCTTCCTTAAAAAGTCAAGTTTGCTGATAGGTGAATTTTTCCACACCTGATTTACAAACCTCTGACAAGTGGAAGGTAGGACTTGAAGAGTACAATTAAAATAGGCAGGAGGGAGAATCAGATCTGTGAAACAAAAATCTCTGGGAGTGTCTTTACTAAAAACATCATGCTGCACTCAAGGTGATCATCCAAAACACTGCTGGAACTTCAGTAAATTACTCAGTTTGGAAACATCACCTCAAATCTCAGCACTGGAGATGTAAATTAGATATTTTTTCTTCATTGAAAGAATTTAAGGGTGTGTGATTTGGTTGTTGAAGAAGTTTCTTAAGACTGGTTTACTGCTACAGCAAGTGGGTGAATGCCCAGACTGCCTGAGGTGGGGAGCAGGGCATGGAGAGGATTGTCCTGCTCTGCTGTGTGCTGGGGCAGCCTCACCTTGAGTCTTGGGCTGTTTGAGCACAAGATAAAAAAAAACATCTAAAGCTGTTGGAAAATTTTGAAAGGATTGGGAAGGGTCTGGAGGGGCCCATGAGGAGCAGCTGAGGGCACTGGGATGGCTCAGCTGGAGCACACTGGGGGCACTGGGATGGTTCAGCTGGAGCACACTCAGGGCACTGGGATGGCTCAGCTGGAGCACACTGGGGGCACTGGGATGGTTCAGCTGGAGCACACTCAGGGCACTGGGATGGCTCAGCTGGAGCACACTCAGGGCACTGGGATGGCTCAGCTGGAGCACACTCAGGGCACTGGGATGGCTCAGCTGGAGCACACTGGGGGCACTGGGATGGCTCAGCTGGAGCACACTCAGGGCACTGGGATGGCTCAGCTGGAGCACACTGGGGGCACTGGGATGGCTCAGCTGGAGCACACTGGGGGCACTGGGATGGCTCAGCTGGAGCACACTCAGGGCACTGGGATGGCTCAGCTGGAGCACACTGGGGGCACTGGGATGGCTCAGCTGGAGCACACTCAGGGCAGAGCTCCCCAGGGGCTGCAGCTCCTCCCGAGGGGCAACTCTGGGCTCTGCTCTGGGCCAGGGACAGGAGCCAGGGAACGGCTGGAGCTGGGCCAGGGCAGGCTCAGGTGGAGCTCAGGGAAAGGTTCTTCCCCCAGAGGGTGCTGGCACTGCCCAGGCTCCCCAGGGAATGGGCACGGCCCCGAGGCTGCCAGAGCTCCAGGAGCGTTTGGACAGCGCTGCCAGGGATGGACAGGCTGGGATTGTTGGGGGGTCTGGGCAGGAACAGGGGCTGGGCTGGTGATCCTGTGGGTCCCTTCCAGCTTGGAAGTTTCTGTAATTCCACGATTTAGATGCCTCCTGTAGTCAGTTATGGGTTACATGGACTGTCTAACTGCTCTGTGGATTGCAGGTCCCTGAGAAGAAGCTGAAGCTGGTGATGGCTGATAAGGATCTGTACAAGGCCTGTGCTGTGGAGGTGAAGAGACAGATCTGGCAGGACAACCAGGCTCTCTTTGGGGATGAGGTGTCACCCCTGCTGAAACAATACATCCTGGAGAAGGAGAACATTCTCTTCAGCAATGATATTTCCTTCTTGCAAAATTTCTTCAGTCCATCTCCCAAAACAAGACGTCAAGGAGAGGTAGGGACAAGAAAACCCTCACAATGTGCTGCTGAGAAGAATTTAGCAGCTTTCAGTCAACCATCACATAACAGGGGCTGTTTTCCCCTGCCCACCTTTGCTGCTGAGGTTGTTTAGCTGGACAAACTCTTTGCAAGAAACACCAGGCCATTTTCTCCTACACATCTTGATGAAAGCAGCAGGAATTATTTTAGTTGTGTAAAAAATGATGAATGTTCTAAGCTGTTTATGCACTTTTAAGCAAGAAAGAGCATATTTTTTTCCCTCAGTTGTTCAGTCTGGCTTTAATACACTTCAGCTGTGTTCTGAAGGCTATCACATCAGTTTGATGTTAAATTTGCTTTCTTGGGACCTTTTTTGGCGGACATAGTCCAACTGAAATAGCTTTTTTTTTTTAAGGATGTAGAAAGTTGTGGTTAATTGGCATCCAGAAAAGTTGCTTTTTAAACTAAATTGACTAGAAGGCAATACAATGCTTTAATTTCAGAGAGGACACCACATCTGTTATTTAGGGGGTTGTTTTAGGCCTGTTTGGCTTTCAAAATCATTTAGTGTAAGTGCCCTGGTGCAATTTACTCCAGGTTTGCACTGCAGAGTTGTGCTTTAGCCCCAGCTGGACACTCAGCACCACACATCCACTTGGTGACTTCCCTGAGGGGATGGGGGGAGAATCAGAGGGGTAGAAGAAAGAAACTTGTGGGGTGGGACAAAAACATTATGGCTGTTGAAGATTTGGTGAACGTCTCTTGAACAAATGCTCTTGGAAATTAAGGGGTAAACAGGGTTCCTTTTCAGGACTCATGTCCCTGCAGATGCTTCAATCTTGGTGAATTATGTAACATAATTAATTTACATTTGTGTGTGTGTGTAGAATGAGAGCATCTCTTGTGCTGAGCCCACATTTGTGCCCTCTGAGCTCAGGTGGTGCAGAAGCTGACGCAGATGATCGGGAAGAACGTGAAGCTCTATGACATGGTGCTGCAGTTCCTGAGGACCTTGTTCCTGCGCACCAGGAATGTCCACTACTGCACGCTGAGGGCAGAGCTCCTGATGTCACTGCACGACCTGGAGATCAGTGAGATCTGCACTGTTGACCCCTGTCACAAGGTACCAATCCTGTGGGACAGATGGGGGTATTTATGGAGAATTTTCTGGAGAAAGCCCAGAGAAGATGAGTCCTTTCTGTAAAGAGAGTTCAGACCTTGAACCTAAATGTCATCTTATATTCCTTGGACCTTCAGGTGAGAACTTCATCTTGGTTAACCAACAGTTTGCTTTCATGAATCCATGAATCACTCAAATTTAGGGTACTTTTAACTTAGTGTTAAAAACAATATCTAATCTGACATCTATGTAGATGCTGCAAAAATAATAAAAACTATCATCTAGCCCCAGGTTCTTACTCCAGGCTTCCCTCTCAGTTGTGGATATGCTCCATCTGTAAATAAACTGTGTGTGTAACAGTAAATACTTTGGATATTTAATATTTAAGGCTTTGGATATTTATTTAAGAAAACATGAAACTGTTCAAATACTCTGAAGTGATAGATGTGGTAATGTCACAGCAAGATCTTGGTACTTGTTACCCTTGTTCCTGGTAGCATCACTCTGACCTGGAACAAGGCTTTTTCTCTGAAGTAGTTGTTCAATTTTACATGTGTTCTGCTTAAAAAGTAGTTCAGTAATACAGCTCTAAAGCACAAACACCTCCACTGTCAATATTCCTTCATTTAGAGAGTGGAAGTGCTATTGCAGTGCCCAAAATAAACCACATTTTTATTTCTAAATGATGCTGCTTCTTTCTCAGTCTCCTACTTGTGTAAATCCACAGGTGAGAAGGACAGTGGTGGATTTAATTCCTACTCCTTAATTTCCAGGGAATGCCTTCCCAGGTTAACTTCCCTGGGCATTCCTGACCTCCTTTTGGGGTGTTGGCCTTTCTGACCACTGTGTTAGTCACTCACCAGTGTGGTGCTGTGCCTAGGTGCATTAATGAAACATCTCAATTGCAGATATATTCTGGGCCTGTTTTCTCTGACATCATGTGTTTTATTGCTGGTTAATGAGTTGATAAAGCTCCCTCCATTTGGTGACAGTTCACCTGGTGCCTCGACGCCTGCATTCGGGAGAAGTTCGTGGACAA
The DNA here is from genome assembly GCF_009819885.2 of Catharus ustulatus. Taxonomy (NCBI): domain Eukaryota; kingdom Metazoa; phylum Chordata; class Aves; order Passeriformes; family Turdidae; genus Catharus; species Catharus ustulatus. The sequence continues at coordinate 1,743,918 of NC_046241.1, forward strand.
CAAGAGAGCTCGGGAATTGCAAGGATTCCTGGATGGGGTGAAGAAAGGACAAGAACAAGTATTGGGGTAAGGACTTAGGCTATTTATTGGGAAACTGAAAAAGGCTTCCTAGCACTCAAAACATCTGACAGGTGCTGGAGGTGTTAATTCTTCCCTAAAGCCATCAAACCTCCAGCAGCCCCTCGGTGCAGTCACATCCCAAACATCCCTCAGTGCACTGGGACACAGCATGTTAAAGCATGTCCTGGTGGCAGAGCTTGCACTGCTTCACTTGCCACTCTTGAGTCTCCCCTGTGACCTCATCAGGAGCCTTTCTTAGGGAGTCAGAATAACTTACTATGAATGACTTGTCTGGTTTTAAACCCAGAGAAAATGGGCTGGTGATGTTTGTCAGTTAAAGTACTTCATTAGCTTCAAGTGGCAGCCCTGCTGTGATCTGGTACTTACAGTAGTTTCACGAATACAAGCCGCACGGATTATAAGCCGCACCCCCGGTGCCTCGACAATGTTGCTGTCTTTGTCAATAGATAAGCCGTACCCCGAATATTAGCCGCACTTTCGTTCGTCGCGAGAATCCGTGCGCAGCTTTCACAAATTGGCCAATTAGTAACAGGATCGCGGCATAGCGGGCTTTACTGGCTCGGGGCGGGGCCAGGAAGGCTCGGCCCGCTCATGGTTGCCGACGGGGCCGGGTGGCCCAGCTCAGTGCCACGGCTCGGCGGGGCTGGCCGGCTGGTGCTGCCGCCGCCGCCGGGCTCGCTGGCCCCCCTCTCCCGTCAGCACCGCCCCGCTGCCGCGTTCGCTCGCCCGGCTGGCAGGGCTGCCGCCGCCGGGCTCGCCGCCCGCCCCGCTGCCGCTTTCGCTCGCCCTGCGCCGCGCCTCGCGAGCGCCGCGCCCGCCCCGCGGCGCCGGCGCTTCGCTCGCGGCGGCGGCGCTTCCGCGAGCGGCGGCGGCGCTTCGCTCGCGGCGGCGGCGCTTCCGCTCGCGGCGGCGGCGCTTCGCTCGCGGCGGCGGCGCTTCCGCTCGCGGCGGCGGCGCTTCGCGAGCGCCGCTTTCGCTCGCCCCGCCGGCAGGGCTGCTGCCGCCGCTGCCAGGCTCGCCGGCCGCCCCCTCCCGTCTGCACCGCCGCCGCGTTTCCTCGCCCTGGCCGGCACTGCAGGCCCCCACACCGCCGGGCTCCCCCACGCTGCTGGCCCCGATTATGCTGGGCTTCCCCCGCTGCCAGGCAGCCCCACCCGCCGGCCTTCCTGCTTCTGCCATGCTCCCCTGCACTGCTAGCCCCAGTTCTCCCGGGCTCCCCCGCCATGCTGGCTCAGGCTCTGCCGCCCCCCCTGCCCCGCCCTGCTGGCTCAGGCTCTGCCGCCCGCCCCCACACTGCTGGCCCCGCCTCTGCCAGGCTTTCCCACCTCTGCCGGGGCCGGCCGGGCTCCAGCTTGGCTTGGGGCTGCCGCGGGCTCTCACTTCCGTGTTGGCAGCTTTTAGAATTTTGTTAATAGATTAGCCGCCCCGGAATATTAGCCGCACTTCCGGGTTTCCACCAAATTTTTGGTCAAATTGGTGCGGCTTGTATTCGTGAAATTACTGTATATTTCTGGAAGGTGCCCTCACAGTATTTTATTTAGCTGGTACTTTCAGATTTTGTCCACTGGTATTTTAAACTATTTGAGAATTCACTTTTACCTGTTGTTTTCTTAAAAGTCTCTGAGACCTTTATCTCCTCAGCACTCTGGAGATGATCAAAACCTGCCAGCTCAAAGAGCTGGGACCACCAGAACTCCACTGCCTGTGGGCTGTCTCCCAGCAGACCTTCAACTGGCTGTGGGAGATTTTGTGCTTGATCTCAGTGCAGAAGACTTTCAGCAATTGTTTTTTGTGCTCTTTCACATCAAAACCACCATAAATGTTATTTCTTTACAAGGCAGGAGAAGGTTCACCAGGTGCACACAGTTGGGTTTGGATCTGTACAGTGAGATTGTTGGTTATGGATGACAAGTGTTTAATTTTTGCTTCTTCTCAGGGACTTATCAATGATCCTGTGTGATCCCTTTGCCATTAACACCTTAGCCTTGAGCACCATAAGGCACCTGCAAGACCTGGTTGGGCAGGACACCTTACCCAGGGTAAGCACTGCAGCTTGTGTTCCTAACCTGAACTGTGTCTTGGCTGACTGACAGCCATCAGGGAAGGACTGGCACTGTCCAAGTCTCAGGAAGTTCCCAAATGTGGCAGTTGGAACAAGGGAAACATGATTCCTGTCTATTTGCAGCACCTGCTGCAGAGCTCTGCAGGAGCTGTTTGGACATGGGCATTTTGGAACTCTCTAAAACTGAGCATGAATTCTTTGCATGGCTCATTCTGCCTGGCAGCTGTGCAAATACAGAATATGTAGAATCTGTGCCTCCCTTTGTTCCTCCATGAGTTTGTGTGACAGCAGCACCTTTCTCCTGCCATGGTGAATGCCAGGGGTTTGTTTGCACAGTTCTGGTCTGGTGGCTGAGATAAAACACAGTTCCTGCAAGTGGAGTCTGCAGGAAGTGCTGAAATGTTAAAGGAGGGCACCTTGACAGGTGTCTGGACAATGGGAGCCACTTGCTGTTTTATCCCTGAGTTGTTCAGTGCTATTGCTGCATGGAGTAACTTCCTTGTGACAGTTCAAGACTGAAAGTTGTTTGGATTTCAGGACACAATAGAAACAAAAAATCCATTGTCATTCTTACACACCCTTTCTCCTTTCTTCTGCTGAGATGACTTGGTTTGTCCTCTCACACATTATATTTTAGTGCACTAATTGGGCTGGACACATTTTAAAAAGATGAGCTCAGATGGCTGCAGACTTCCTGGTGCCTTATAAATCTACAACCCCCCACAAACTCTGAGGTGTGGCAGTTATTTGATGCCCATTTAAGGATCAGTTTTCAATTAACTTGAACTGAATGCCTTTAGCTGCTAATCCAGAATAGTTTTGAATATAAACCAGTGCTTCCAAATAAGTATCTCATGTGAAGATCAAATTAGCTGTTTTTTCTTCTCCCCTTCAAATTCGAGGAAAGCCCAGATCTGCTGCTGCTCCTTAGGATGCTGTCTTTGGGACAGGGGGCCTGGGACATGATTGACAGCCAAGTCTTCAAGGAACCAAAAATGGTGAGCCCTTCTGATGGTAAGAATTTAACACATTAATTTAACAGGTAATCAAATTCAGACTTATTATTTTATTGCATTCTTTATTAAACATTTCTTCTCCAAAAGTCTCATCAGCGCTTTCTTGGGAAAAAACACTGGTCAGAGAGCAGCTGTTCTGGACTGTGAGCTTCCTTTACCTGCTTATTTATTTCCAGAGGTGCCTGGTCCTTACTGTTCTAAAATCAGTCTCTATATCTGTTAAATACTCCACTGGTTGCTCATTGCTCTCTCATTTTTCCTGGAGTCTTGTACACAATTGATGGGCTTCTAGAACACATCTTGCATGAGGAAAGCAGCATTTCCAAGATTGGTCTCAAATTCTTCTAGCAGTTTAGAAGCTTTTCATTGACTAGAAAAATGTTTTTTCCCTCCAACTCGCTGTTACAGGAATTTAGTGTAGTGCCACACTGAACTGCAATCTTTCCATGCTTTGGAAATCCCTTCCCAGTATTACAGGAATCCCTGGTGTAGTTCAGCTGAGGACAGGAGGGCCAACCCTGGTGTTGCACAGCAGGGCTGTTCCTCAGGAGGAATTTGCTGTTTCTGTTCTGAACTATAAAGCAGTAAATGTTTTATAAATACCTAGGAGCACATTTGAAGTCTCCAAAATACATCCACTCCTGGCTGGTAGGATGTTTAAATTCACCCCAGGGAGGGTGTGCCTTAACACTGGGACTGTAGCAGTGAGAGTAATTCTGAAGGTAGTGCTGTGATTTGTGCTCTCTCATGAACCTGTAAGGGAAAATGCTTCTTTCCAAAGGAGTCTCTGAATCAGCCTTTAAAATCTGATTTATTTGTGGTTGTGTTAGCACAAATAAGCTTGAGCCATACTGTGAGTCTGTAACTGTTGATATCAGCAGTTTGATGCCATCCTGAGCACATCCCATGCCTGCAGCAGTTCTGGGAAGGGACTCTCAGGAGAAATGCTACACAATTGTCCAAAGAAAGGGTTTGAGCAGGAGTATTTCTGGAGTGAGATGAAGTAGAGTTTACCTAATTACCATGGAACATGTAGAAGTGAATTATTCAGGAATTTTGAACTGGATGTCTGTAAGCTGGTTTTCCTCAGTGTAGGATGAGGCTCCTCACACTGCCTTGCTTTTGTCACAGCACTTCAGGACCATTAGGTGGCATGAAGTCACTGATGATAGATTTGTTCTCTTCCTCTGTCCTTCCTCCCTCCAAGGAAGCCGAGCTGATCACCAGGTTCCTGCCCCTGCTGATGTCCTTTGTGGTGGATGACCACACCTTCACTGTGGATCAGAAGCTGCCCTCGGAGGAGAAGGGACCAATCCCCTACCCCAGCACCATTCCCGAGGCTTTCACCAAGTAGGTGCCTGGCCCCACCCACTGCAGGTCTGACACCAAAGCAGCAGGGAGCCAGCCAGACCTGCAGGGGAAAACTGCCTCTGCTAAGGGCAAGGCTTCCTGGGATAAGATTCACTGCTAATGCATCCAGTCTGAACTTTCCCTTTAGCAAATCAGGTTTCACTTGTGCTTCCTCAAATAAAATTTATCTACATAAAGTAATATTTCCTAAAATGATCATTCTCTCATTCAATTGGAGAGTATTTGGTGTTTCTGTTCAGCTTCCCAGGCAGTGAATGCTGAGTTTTGGGTGATATTTGGGTGCAGCTGGATGAGTGCCCATGTTGAAAGGCACTATTGGAAATCATAAAGTTGGCATTTTTGACACCCACACTCTTTCTCTGTTGATAACCTGTCACTCCAGGGACTCAGAAAGATAATTAAAACCTCTCTGTGCTCTGTTGTGTTCAGATCTTCTGCTGATTTCTAGCACAATTCCTGTCTGTGTGCCAGAATCTGGGATTCTGGGTCCTGGTAGTTGTGCTCTATCACAGACTTTGGGAGACTAAAACAATATTGGACTTTGTATAATTTTTGAGTATTTGGGCTTCTTCTAAATTGCATTTTGAGCAGCACTTCTATCATGAATTCATGATAAATGTTCACAGTTAAATCCAGCTGTTTGCTGAATGTTCAGTTTTTCTGGAGTGTGGTAGTGAACATAGGGATGATCCATCTGCTCAGTCACTGGATAGCTGCTCTTCAATGGGTTTGAGGTTAGCCACTGCTGTACTTGCTTGATAACTATCCCAAAAGTATTTTAAACCTCTTAAAACCAATTAGCTTTATTGATGAATAAACTTTGCTTGTGCCATAACAGGTTCCTGCAGGAGAACAGAATAGCTTGTGAGATTGGGCTGTATTACATCCTTCACATCACCAAACAGAGGAACAAGAATGCTTTTCTGAGGCTCCTGCCAGCACTAGGTAGGTTTTTGTCTAATCTTCTGTTCTATGGCTGTTTGTCTTATATTGGACACCCAGGAGGTCACTAAACCTGGAGTGAAAGGGATGTCAGAGCCAGGGACATCATGTTCTGCTTTTGGCTCTTTGGTGACTTAGTTGAGTCTTTTCAGGAGTGTTTGGGTTATGCAGTTTTCTGATGATGTGAGAGTTTAGGGACAGTGGCTGAGGTCAGTAGTTTATTACATGAAGGGCTCCTTTAACAATGAGATCAGTTGAGAACTATTTGGAATGAATCTGAAAGGTAACAGAGCAGGTGCCCCAATTCTACTGCTGCCCACAGTGATTGCAGGTCAGAAGTTGCTGGGACTTGGCTTTGTGTGGTGAAAAAACTGGTAACAAAATAGGACTGAACACAGCCTTATTTTATTCATCAGTATTATCTTGTTCACTGACTCCTCTGGGATGAGTTGCAGGAGAGCTCTGGAGCAATCTGCTCCTAATCTTTTATGTCTGAAAGATCAAAGCCACCTGCCTGGGCTGCCTGTTATTGAAGGAAATGAGAAAAAAATGACTGAAAGAAAGTAGGCTTAGATTAGGTACTGGGCAGGAATTGTTCCCTGGCAGGGTGGGCAGGGCTGGCACAGGGTGCCCAGAGCAGCTGTGGGTGCCCCTGGATCACTGGCAGTGCCCAAGGCCAGGTTGGACATTGGGGCTGGAGCAGCCTGGGACAGTGGGAGGTGTCCCTGCCATGGCAGGGGGTAGCACTGGATGGGTTTTAAGGTCCTTTCCAACCCAAACCATTCTATGGTGAAACCTCACTGCAGGGTTTTCAGCAAGAGCAGGAGCTTTGTGGACAGGTTTTGGCACAGCTTTGTCAGTCTCTGTCTCTTTCCATATTTTATAGTTGAGACATTCAGTGACTTGGCCTTCAGTGACATTTTCCTGCACCTGCTCACTGGTAACCTCACCCTGCTCAGTGATGAGTTTGCACTTGAGGAGTTCTGCACCAGCCTCTTTGATGGCTTCTTCCTCACTGCCTGCTCCAGGTAAAGCAGATTTTTCTCCCTGGAGAGAGGGAGTTTACTCTGCCTGACAGAGGTTTTACTGCTTTGAACAACAGTTTAATAGTTCACCAAATTCTTCACAGGCAGTGGAAATACCAGCCTGATGCTGTTTTCCTTTAAGGAAAGGTGTATGTTTTGGGATGAAGTTTTTATCAGCAAAATGGTTATGTCTTGACTATGAATTTTTATCTAAACTGCAATTCATTATCCCTGAGTTGCAAAGGAGAATATCCTTCAGGCTTTGCAGTAGCTCTGGCTATGTAGAATTAACTTCAGCTCTTTGCAGTATCAGCAGCACTCAAAAAACTGTTGTTATCTCTGGTCAGTCACTGGTTTAGCTGCAGACAAGTTCAGCCTCCAGAAAGCTTCCCTGAAAGTGGCTGAAGTTACTGCTGGGGCATAGCAGCATGTGCTGCTGCTTGCTCCACACACTCTATGCTTAAAATCTCCCCTTCCCTCCTCATGGTTGTGCAGGTAATCCACTCGTGTTGAACAGTTCCTTGAATCCTTGAAGGTCTGAGGCAGTGTTAGTGCTTACACTAAGTTAGCCTTTCACAGAAGCTCCAATTCTCAGGGGTTTTGGAAAATTATAACAAAGTCTGTGGTGGGTGAATTATTCTGGTGCTGTTGCTGTGGCTTCCTTGTTCTCAGGATGGTGTTTGTTTGTCTTGGTTACTCTGCTTTCAAATGGCTCTTGCAGGAAGGAGAACGTGCACAGACATGTGCTCAGGCTGCTGCTGCATCTGCATCACAAAGTTGCCCCAGCCAAACTAGAGTCTCTGCAGAAAGCTTTGGAGCCCACCAAGCAGGTAGGAAGGGAAAACTGATGGCAGATGAGAGCAGCTGCCTTTGCAGAGGTTGAATGGAACACGAGCTCTGCTTTCCAAGTGTACCAAGCATTACCTGGTAGCTTCCTCCTGTGTTGGTTTGTGTTAAACACACAGGGTGAAGGCACACTTGGTGTTCTGGCTGGAATGGAGTGTGACTGTCCTGTTTCCCTGATTCTCATCCTGCAGAGTGGGGAAGCTGTGAAGGAGCTTTACAACCAGCTCAGTGAGAAACTGGAGCTCCGCAAGCCCAGCCCGGCCGAGGTGACTGAGACCCCCTCCATGGAGCTGCCCCTGCCCACCGTGCCCACTCCAGCCTCACGCTGAGCTGTGCCTGCAGGGCAGGAGGGGAGAGGAACTGAGCCTGTGCTGCCTTCTGAGTGTCACTGCCCACGTGGTGGAAACAAAAACAAAGCCACTGAAGCTCCTTCAGGAAATGCTGCCGTTCTCCCAGCTCACTGGCTCTTGCTGGTTGGAAAACTGTATGCAGTGCATTGCAAGGTTTACTTTTCTTAAAGATAGCTGAGTGTCTTCTTGTAGATCCATTTGAAATCTGACTGTACATTTAAAAAAAAAAGAAAATGCATATTTTTAAGCTTGGCATCCTGTGTTTTTAAACTCTGCTCAGTGAGTATGAAGCCCTGGTGTGGCTGAGCAGGTGGTGTGGGCTCTTGAGGCTGATCATGGCTTCCTTTGGCCTTGGTCTGCCCCTCGGGGTTTCTGGAGAAGATTTAAGAGGAGGAAGAGTCAGAGGAGATGAGCTCCACTGAAACCAGTTCCTGTTTGAGGTTCCAGCTCTTGTGGCACATGGTAAGATGTGCTGCACTATCTGAGGTGTCCACTGCTGCCACCAGCCTGAGCAGCAGTCAGCAGCCTCTTCTCAGGTGGGCTTTCACAGAGAGCCAGAAACTGAACCAGTCTCTCCCCTTCCCCCAGCTTTTCTCCAAAGGAGGAGCTTGAAGTGCAGTTACAAAGAGTAAGACTGATGTTCCTCAGTGACAGTAAGGGTTGAGTCTAGGGGGAGTGAGATTCTGGTTTTGAAAAAGTAGACTCATAGAAATTACCTGGGTTGGAAGGGACTTTTCAGATCATCCAGTTGCAGCCCCTGCCATGGGCAGGGACACCTTCCACTATCCCAGACTGCTCCAAATCCTGTCTCACCTGGCCTTGGACACTGCTAGGGATCCAGGGGCAGCCACAGCTGCTCTGGGCACCCTGTGCCAGCGCCTGCCCACCCTGCCAGGGAACAATTCCTGCCCAATATCCCATCCAGCCCTGCCCTCTGGCAGTGGGAAGCCATTCCCTGTGTCCTGTCCCTCCAGGCCCTTGTAAAGAGTCTCTCCATCTTCCCTGAAGGCTCCCTTCAGGCACTGGAAGGTTACAGTTGGGTCACCCCAAAGCTGCTCCAGGCTGGAAGCTCTGTTTTTTGTGGCTCACTTGTGTCACTGTTTCTGTTCCAGTTCTGCTTTTGCTGCTGCCTCAGCTGGAGTGTGCAGGGACCTGTTCAGTGCCCAACCACCCTCTGTGCAAAGAACCTTGCCCTGATACCCAACCTAAACCTCCTTCCCTTTTTTTACCCCCACCAGCTCTTGTTTCTTGGGACTTGAGCACTCTGAGTGCCAAGTCACACTCAGGAGACTTTTCTGTTTCCTGAAGCTGTGTCCAAAAAAACCAAACAAACACGGTTGTTAAGCAGAGGTGGAACTCATTCCCCAGTGCTGCTCCCTCCCTCTCTGTGTGGTTTTCTTCCTCTTGAGCTCAGAAATGCTGTGTGAGGGCAGTGACTCCCCTCCCTTCATCACCTTGGTGTTTTATTTCTCCTCTGGTCCAGGAACTCATGATATCCTGTGGGGGAGCAGGAAAGGTGGGATATGTTTGACACAAGGTGCACTGTCCTGTACCCCACATTTCCTTTGCTGCTCTGCAGTTCCTGGGGTCAGGGTTGCCTTTGGGAGCCTCTCAGCAGTTCTGATATTGGACTTTTTGGAACCAGGACCTGGATGTAACAATTGGGTCTTCCCTGCAAAGTTTTGTTTTCAAAGTGTTTAAACTGTCCTGGTAACTTAGACAAAACAACATCCCACACTGCTGCCAAAACTTGGCCATGAACCTGCTCAGGCCTGTGCTCTGCTCAGACCTGGAGGTTATTTTAGGATTGTTTTGGGGATTCTCTTGGTCACTCGCGGTTCCCTTTATCCCGAGTACCTGGTACCTGTACCTGCAGAACTGTCACACACAATGGTTATTTTCCCCAGGTTTTTAGATCCATGAAGAAACTGAATCCCAGAATATGAACTGGTCATTACAAGTGCTGGTGGCAAGTTTGGCTGAGGAGGGGAGAGCTGGGCAGCTGAGGGAGAGTGGCTGCCAGTCTGTGCTTTCCTGGTGCTGCTCAACAGTGTGAGAAGAGAGACAATTTCCAGACAGCAATTTTAGTAGTGAACATCTCCACATCTCCTGCTTTCATGTTTTGGTAGTGAAAACCTTCCATGTTTTGAGATGAGAAAGGTTTCACTCCTGTGCCAGGAATTACACAGACTCCTGTTGTGCAGGTAAACATCTGCATGGCAGGAACTGAGCTGGCTGCACTGGGGTGCAGGGCCTGGGGTCCCAGGGGTGTGGGGTTCAGGGTGCTGGATGTGCAGGGTCTGAGATCCCAGGGGTGCAGGGTGCTGGATGTGCAGGGTCTGGGATCCCAGGGATCCAGGGGTGTGGGGTGCAGATTGCTGGATGTGCAGGGTCTGGGATCACAGGGATATGGGGTGGAGGATGTGTAGGGTCTGGGATCCCAGGGATATGGGGTGCAGGGTGCTGGATGTGCAGGGTATGGGATTCCAGGGACATGGGGTGCAGGATGTGCAGGGTCTGGGATCACAGGGGTGTGGGGTTCAGGATGTGCAGGGTCTGGGAATCACAGGGATCCAGGGATGTGGGGTGCAGGGTGATCCGGGGATGTGCAGGGTATGGGATTCCAGGGATATGGGGTGCAGGATGTGCAGGGTCTGGGATCACAGCGTTCCAGGGGTGTGGGGTGCAGGGTGCTGGATGTGTAGGGTCTGGTATCACAGGGATCCAGGGGTGCAGGGTGCTGGATGTGCAGGGTCTGGGATCACAGGGATATGGGGTGCAGGGTGCTGGATGTGCAAGGTCTGGGATCCCAGGGCTCAGGGATATGGGGTGCTGGATGTGCAGGGTCTGGGATCACAGGGGTGTGGGGTGCAGGGTGCTGGATGTGCAGGGTCTGGGATCACAGGTCTCCAGGGGTGTGGGGTGCAGGATCCCAGGGATGCAGGGATATGGGGTGCAGGGTGCTGGATGTGCAGGGTCTGGGATCCCAGGGATATGGGGTGCAGGGTGCAAGATATGCAGGGCCTGGGGTCCCAGGGGTGTGGGGTGCAGGGTGCAGGATGTGCAGGATCTGGGATCACAGGGATCCAGGGATATGGGGTGCTGGATGTGCAAGGTCTGGGATCTCAGGGGTGTGGGGTGCAGGGTTGCTGGATGTGCAGGGTCTAGGACCCCAGGGATATGGGGTGCAGGGTGCAGGCTGCTGGATGTCCAGGGTCTGGGATCCCCGGGTAGTGGGGTGCAGGATGCTGCATGTGCAGAGTGCTGGGATGCAGGACAATGGCTTTTCCCTGTGCCAAGGCCAGGATACCCCCTGGTTCTGCTCTGGAGATCCCTCTCAGAGCTCTGAGCTCTCCCTCTTCTGCTCCTGCAGCTCCTGTTGCCCGGGCTGGTGCCGGCACAGCTCCGGGGGAGGTTCAGCCAGGCTGGATAAAGGAATTTTTTCCCACTAGAGGGTGGTGCAGCCCTGCGTGCCCTGAAATCCTCCGGGATGCGCATACGGGGAGCTGGAATCGCTCCCTGCTCACTCTTACAGGGGACAGTTTGTCTTTACAACAGGGCTGTGATCCCTGTGACACGAACAAACCGTGAATTCTCTCCAAACCCGCTGAGCCTGACTGCAGAGAGAATTTTTACAAAGAATTCAAGTCTGAGGGTTTTCCTGAGGGATCCGAGGAACCCAGTGAGGCTCTTCAGGCTCAACTAGGCTGTGACTTACACGATAACAAGAGGTGGGGATTGGACAACTGGAGCCATTGTCAGGCATCCTCACACTTCTGAATGCTCCAAAGCATCTGCTCCTCGGCAGAACAGCCTGTTCTCCCTGTGGCACTGGATCCACTGGAAAATGATTGGGAACAATGAATGGGATGTGGTGCAGGTGGCTGGAGGGAAGAATTGAAAGGAGTGTCTGATAAAGGCTGGAGCAGATGCTGCACAGCAGAAAACTGAGTTATCTCTCTCCAAGAGACTTTTCTGGCAGAGCTGCTGCAAGATTCAGGCTTTGCAGTTGCCTTTAGGTTAATTCTGGTGAGTTGTACATAGTGGGGAATTTGGTTTGTGACTTCTCCTGTAAAAGAGGATCCCCTTGTCCAGCTCCTTGGGATGAAGGTCTGCCTTCAGCTTTGGAAGGGTTGCATCTAGCCCAGAAAATGAAGTGACTTGTAAAACCTTGTTAATTCCTGTCCTGGTTTCAGCTGGGAGAGATAATTTTTTCTTAGTTATTTAATTACTTTTTCAGTATAATTCAGCCATTTGAGGGTGGAGAACACCCCCGATTTTGCCTGTAGGTGCATGTGAGGTGTTTATATCTGCTCTAAATGCTATTTGAGCTCTCCTCAGGCTGGGACTGTCTCAGGAGGTGTGTTTGGAGGTGCCCAGAAGCAGGGCTGTGTGGGGCAGGGCTGTGCCACAGCCTGGACCTGGGTGCTGACTCTCTCTGGAGGCAGAGACAGAGCACATGGGGCTATCCAGGGTCTCCAGCCTTTATTCCAGTTCTGATGGGTGACACAGATGCTGCTCTGTGCTCCCTTTTGTACAGCACACAAGTGCCACTGTTCCTCCAGCTGTGTCCATGGATTGGAGTCTTGATGGAGCAGCTTTGCAGGAGGAGGAAGTATTTCTGCACTTGTCTTTGCAGCTCTGAGAGATCCTGCTGTGAGCTCTCTGCTCTATCCTTAATTTCTCACCTTCATTTCCTCTCCAAGCTGTTTTATTAACAAGGACTGAGCTCCTTCCTCATGGCTCTGAACCCCAGGCATGCTTTGGGTGTCCTTGCCAGCACTCCCCTTCCACCAGGGCCAGGCTCAGCAGGCAAATGAGCATCTCAGAGCTTCAGGGTGTAAAACACAGATTGAGGGCACTGAGCTCCATCCAGGGTCACTCAGTGCTGAGTTCATATCAGACAGGGTTGGTACCCCATGGTTGCTCCAGTTCATGGACATCCTCTGCATTCCCAGGTCCCCTCCCTGTTCCTCCCCTCTGTGGTGCAGAAAGGACCATCAGCAAATTGAGGAGAATCCTGCAGCACATGGAGCCCTAAAGATAACGAGGTTAGTCCAGCTGGAAGAACTTCACAAAAGCAGCTGAACCATCTGTGTGGGTGCATTTTGGCCTGCTGGACCTGCCAGAGGAGTTTGAGAAGGACAAGGCTGAACAACTGGAGGCAGTGAAACCTGCTTCCTTTTCTAGCAAAACAATTGCACAAGGGGCAAAGATGTCAGCTGGGCTGACAGAGCTACCTTGGGGTGAGTGTGTGCTTTACTTCTCCTCAGCAGCAGGGAAGAGGAAAAACATCCCTGGGAGATCACAGCCTCACATCTGCCTGTGTTAGAGACAGCAGCCCAGGAGTGAGAATTGGGGTCTTCTCTTCTTCAACAGTTTCTGTGAATGTCACTCTATGGTAAGGGAGTGAGAAAGAATCAGCAGGGTTTGGGTTGGAAGGGACCTTAAATCCCATGCCATGCCATGCCATGGACCTCTCTCACTGCCCCAGGCTGCTCCAAGCCCCAGTGTCCAACCTGGCCTTGGACATTTCCAAGGATCCAGGGGCAGCCACAGCTGCTCTGGGCACCCTGTGCCAGGGCTGTCCACCCTCAGATATTCCCATGGTAATTCCTGTAACCAGCCATCCAGCTTGAACCAGAATAAACACTGCTGGTTCTTGTGCCATTGTCTTAAAAAAACCAGTCCAGGACTCAGGAGACAGTTGTTATTGTAGTTTTAATATTAATTTTTTTCCCTCAGGCTAGCATCAATTTGCTGTGCCAAAGCTGAGTTGCCTGATGAAGGTTAACAGAATAAAGAAGTGGTGAAATGTCTACAAAATTCTGGTAATGAGTCATTACCAATCTGACACAAAGCAACCCAACAATTAGGAATGCAGTTTCATATTACCACTTTTTCAGGCACAGTTGTAGGTAGAAGCAAGTCAATACCCTTAGAAGAAATGTGTCTCATAGCATCTGTTCTTTTGTTAATTATCAACTCATATGAGCCTGTGGAAGGAGCTGACAGATTCTGCAATGCTCCTTGTTCTTTTTAACTCTGAAACTCCATTTTCCTGTCTGCTGTGAAGGCTGAGAGCTGCTCTGGCAGCTTGTGTCCACTCTCCTCTCTGCTTCCAGAGGTGGAAGGGAGGGAGGGCAGGAAGGGAGCCCTGGTGTGCTGAGAGAGGGAAGAGAGGGCTGTGGCTGCAGTGCTTTATTCCCCTGAGCTCACACATGGATCAAGGTGTCATCAGTGACTTGTGAAACAAAGCCTGGGTAGCAACAACAACAAAACATCTGCTCCAGTGGGTCACAGCCACGTTTGTTCCCAGCCCACGTTCTCCAAACCAGCACCATGGTCCCTGCTCAATCACTACTGAATAATCACATAATTGCAGAGGGATTTTTTACAGGTGGTTCCTTGAAGAGCAGCCAAAGGGCAAGGAAAGGAATCTGTTTTCCATCTCACACCCAGCAGAACAACATTCATGGGCCTTGGCTGTGGAGATGCAGGAACAGCTCTACAACCAACAGGGCCCTGCTTGGGGGGTTTGGAGACTCCAGGACCTCCAATCCAGCTTGGCCAGGGCTGTGTCTAAGCAGAGGGACTTGCACTTGCAGCTGTTTGTGGCCTGACTCTGCCTTGGGGGGGGTTACTGGATCTTTTGTATACCACAGGAATTTTGGGCCATGACCTTGTGGCCTCTTGCAGGAGCTGCTTGTCCTGATGTTTCAGTTCAACCTGTGTGTGGGAGGTTTGATGTTCCCAGACCTGTCTACCCTGGTAGCTGGAGGGATCCTTCAGCCTTTGGGCCCCAAAAGGGAAATGCTGATCACTGTTTTTGCAGTGAAACTCAGGAGTTCCTTCTAAAAAGCCAAAAATTGCAGCAAGGTTTGGGTGAAGCCTGATTTACTGTAATAAAACAATTGTTGCTGCCTTTTTGTGATGCACCTTGGGGGTTGTGAGAGTTCTGGGTCAATGGTGAGCCTTAGGAAGGTGGGTTTTCCTGTTTGGTAGTCAGTCACACCACATTCCAAGTGGAAGAATGGGATGATGGATGCTTCCCAGGAGCCTGAAGGAAGGTGATTGTTGGTGTTGCAGGGTATCCTCGGGGCTGCAATGAATAGAAATATTAACTGGCACCTACCACCTCTGTTTCTTAAAATCTCTTCAGGAGTAAAGAGGCTTAGATTGACACCCAAACTGAGGAGAAAAGGCCCTGGGGAGCAGAGGGACACAGTCCTGTTCCTCAGGGCCTTTATTCCAACAGTACACAGCCCCAAGAGTGGGAATGTGCAGCAGTCGGGCTTGCACGGAGTGAAGGGCTGCTGACTACAGTAGTTTCACGAATACAAGCCGCACGGATTATAAGCCGCACCCCCGGTGCCTCGACAATGTTGCTGTCTTTGTCAATAGATAAGCCGCACCCCGAATATTAGCCGCACTTTCGTTCGTTGCGAGAATCCGTGCGCAGCTTTCACAAATTGGCCAATTAGTAACAGGATCGCGGCATAGTGGGCTTTACTGGCTCGGGGCGGGGCCAGGCAGGCTCGGCCCGCCCATGGTTGCCGACGGGGCCGGGTGGCCCAGCTCAGCGCCACGGCTCGGCGGGGCTGGCCAGGTGGTGCTGCCGCCGCCGCCGGGCTCGCTGGCCCCCCTCTCCCGTCAGCACCGCCCCGCTGCCGCGTTCGCTCGCCCGGCTGGCAGGGCTGCTGCCACCGGGCTCGCCGCTCGCGCCGCGCCTCGCTCGCCCCGCGCCGCGTTCGCTCGCCCTGCGCCGCGTTCGCTTGCGCCGCGTTCGCTCGCCCCGCGCCTCGCTCGCGCCGCGCCACGTTCGCTCGTGCCGCCGGCAGGGCTGCCGCCGCTGCCGCCCGGCTCGCCGGCCGCCCCCTCCCGTCTGCACCGCCGCCGCGTTTCCTCGCCCTGGCCGGCACTGCAGGCCCCTGCACCGCCGGGCTCCCCCACGCTGCTGGCCCCGATTCTGCTGGGCTTCCCCCGCTGCCAGGCAGCCCCACCTGCCGGCCTTCCTGCTTCTGCCATGCTCCCCTGCACTGCTAGCCCCAGTTCTCCCGGGCTCCCCCGCCCTGCTGGCCCAGGCTCTGCCGCCCCCCTGCCCCGCCCTGCTGGCTCAGGCTCTGCCGCCCTCCCTGCCCCGCCCTGCTGGCTCAGGCTCTGCCGCCCGCCCCCCACACTGCTGGCCCCGCCTCTGCCAGGCTTTCCCACCTCTGCCGGGGCCGGCCGGGCTCCAGCTTGGCTTGGGGCTGCCGCGGGCTCTCACTTCCGTGTTGGCAGCTTTTAGAATTTTGTTAATGTATTAGCCGCCCCGGAATATTGGCCGCACTTGCGAGTTTCCACCAAAATTTTGGTCAAATTAGTGCGGCTTGTATTCGTGAAATTACTGTACTCAATTATTCTGGGTTTTAATTCCAGCCCAATCAGCTGGACTGAGCCTTGGACAAAGAAGCTTGGCCTCATGTCCACCCTGGTTTTACAAAGGAATTTCAAACCTGCCCTTGCAGCTGCTTAGGAATGAGATGTTGTCATTGTTCAAGAGCTCGGCTGTGTCCCTTCTGTGTCTGCTTCAAGTTTCTCCTCTGTTTGATTTTGTGCCCCACCAAAACTGGAGCAGACTGCTTTGTCTCCCAAAGTTTGCTTTTCATTCCCTGCTCTTCAAAGCCTGCCTGAGTTCCAGGCTCTCTGACACCACCCCAGGTCCTGCTTCCCTCTCACCTCCAGCTTTTCTCCTTTCCCACAGCCAGGTTCCACCTGCTTGCCATTGCTGTGGGGTTGTGTGAAAGCAGCAGGGACAGGGTGGCTGAGGAGTGCTGGCCCTTCATTAAAGCCATTTGCAGAGCAGTGGGGAGCTGGAGGAGCAGAACAAGGCTCTGGCCTGCAGGTGAGCTCTGTTGTGTTATGTGATAATGTTGTACACATATTTTATTGCCTCATCTCTGGGTACTGGTGATTATCAACAGGGCAACAGCCCAGCTGTTAATTGCTCCCAGCTCTTAGGAATCCACAGTGAGTTTGCAGACTGGGCTGTGCTGGGAGTGGTTGGACACAGGAAGGATCCTCACAGGTGTTTCTGCTCCCACCAGACTTCTTCAGGAGAACATGGAACCTTTGGGCTGAAGTTGTGCAGTCACAGAATCCCAGACTGGTTTGGGTTAAAAAGGGACTTTAAACCTCATCCCATCCCACCCCTGCCATGGCAGGGACATCTCCCACTGTCCCAGGCTGTTTCAACCTGGCCTTGGACAATTCCAGGGATCCAGGGGCAGCCACAGCTGCTCTGGGCACCCTGTGCCAGGGCTGCCCATGCTCCCAGGGAACAATTCCTTCCCAATATCCCATCTAAATCTGCCTTCAGGCTGAGGGCAGAGGGGAAACACCAACATGCCAGGGCTCCCCACTGCTGTGGGTCCTGCACCCCCTGTACCCCAAGGCCACCACAGGGATCCCTCAGCAGCACTGCCAGCTCCTGCCCTGCCCTCCCAAAAATCCCTCCCTCCCCTAAAATCGAAATATTTTTTACTCATTTGTCAAAGAACTTTTTGCTCTTGACTAGTCACAGTTTGGGAATGAGCTGCTGTGCTCTCAGCTCATGAATTGATGGCTTTTCTACCTTCTGTAGTATCAAGTATTATTTTTGTTCAGATGTTGGAGCATCTTCTACAGATCTGAGTGAGTTGTTATGAGTTATTCCACTGCTCCTGCCCTGGTAATGTCTCTCCCTGTGGGAAAAGCTTCTCTCCCCTGGAACAAAGGAGTCACATTGGGTTTACTCATCAAAAATTGCATATGTATAAAATCTCAGTGTTGTCCTTGCTCTCCAATCCCTCACTGACTCGTACCATCCATTAGAACCCATCACCCGCAGCCTGGCAACTCTCTCTGTTGCCATGGGAACAGCTCCACTATCCTTTCATGGAGAACCTCAAATATTCCCATTTTCAGAGCTGCTAGAACACCTCCAGTCCTAGCTGCTTTCATTCACTTGCTCACTCCCCTCCACGAGCTCTTCTCCCAGTTTAGAGTTACTCAGCACTTCTGGGCTCCTCATGAGTTGGCTGAGGGAGTCACACAGCACTTGGAGGTGCTCGTTTGTCTGGGGCAAGGATGCTGCCCTTGGGTTTATTATTTATTATTTTTTCATGGAATTAGCATTCCCTAATGTGTGCTAAATTGGCACTTTATAGAAAATCATCAAAGCTCTGGCTGCTACACACGTGTCTGCACTTACACAGCAAAGGGTTAAAGTTTCTGAGGAACCTCTGACTCCAGGGGGGTAAGGGAGGCTGGGTTAGGTGGGAAGCAGCTGCCCTGTGGGGAGTTTATGGTGGGAGGGTTGTGATGTGCTTGTCACACCTGAATTGCACTGCCCAGTGTGGATCCCCAAGCCCAGCTCTCCCTGTGTGTGTGGGAGCTGTGGGATGGAGGATCCTGGGGGTTCCTGGGTGCCCCTTCCTGCAGCTGGCACAGGTTTGGTTCTGGATAACCATAAATAGCTATTGAGGGCTTATTATTGCACTTATGGAAATATTGCACTGGAAGAACATGACTTTTGAGTGAGATGGTTTTAAAAGCAAATCTTGTGGGGGGGGGGGGTGGTGAATTTTTTTTTTTTTTTTTTTTTTTTTTGGTCATACAAGTGTCATAGCAAGACACTTTGTGCTTTCTTCCTGCTGGAAATTCCAGGCAGAAGTATTGCATTATGTCCATGGAGGAAAAAAGGGAGAGGCTGAGGGCATCTCAGGGCGTTCAGATCCTGGCACAGGGTGCCCAGAGCAGCTGTGGCTGCCCCTGGATCCCTGGCAGTGCCCAAGGCCAGGCTGGACATTGGGGCTGGAGCAGCCTGGGACAGTGGGAGGTGTCCCTGCCCATGGCAGGGTTGGGATGGGATGAATTTTAAGGTCTCTTCCCACCCAAATCAGTCTGGGATTCTGTGATCTGGTGGCACAACCAGATCTCAGCTGGATCCTCCACTCTAAACAGAAGGAGCTGAGGGGCTGGGGGAGGAGCTGTGGTTTGGGAAGTCTGGATGTTGTGGCCTGAGCACCAGGAAACCTGTCAGAGCCTCACACTGGGAAAACACCATCTGAAGATTCAGGCAAGGGATAACAGTGAGGAAAACAAAAGAAGAGAGTGAGAAAATAGCAGGAGAAAAAATTCTCAGCTGCAAAATACCGAGTAACACTCCTGAACAAGATCGGCTCGGTGCAGCCCCAAATCCTGAGGCACTGGGCAGAGCCAGCTCGGAGAATCCCCAGCCACTGACTGGAGGGTTTGATTTATTCCTCGCAGGCAGACAGTGCTCTCTGCCTGTGCTGGAGCTCGGGCACGACAGCCAGGTCTGCCCCCACCCCCGAGAGGGGCGGCTGCTCTGCCCCAGAGCCGTGAGCCAGAGGGGCTCCGGGGGCTACAGATGTGACCGAGCCAGAGGGGCTCCAGGGCTGGAGCTGTGACCGAGCCAGGGGGGCTCCGGGGCTGGAGCTGTGACCGAGCCAGGGGGGCTCCGAGGGCTGCAGATGTGACCCAGCCCGGGAGGGAGCGGCCGAGCTGTGTTTGTGCTGCTCCACGCGATAGCTCTGATCCCCCGGGGATTTCTCTCTCCAGCGCTGTGCTCAGAGCCCTGCCCGCTCTCAGCTGCATCCTTCGCATCCTGCGGCTCCCGGAGCCCTGCCCGCCGCGGCTCCCCGAGCCAATGTCACCTGTACCCAATGAAGCAGACCCCGAGGTGCCACGGATGGATCCCAGGATTCTCATTTTCCTCCTCTACGTGATGATCCTGCACGAGCTGGTGAGTGGCTGGATGGAGTACCAGAAGCAGATGGCCAAGCCGAAGAAGCAGGCGGGTCCGGTGTGGTCCTCCAGGTGAGTCGCTGCCTGTTCTGTCCCCACAGGGGCACAGCTCGGGGATGTTTTGATGGGGAGAATTGTTTTGTGTGAATCCACCGGTCCTTGTAGATGTGTCTGTGTCTGTCTCATCTGCTGGGCATTAATGCATTGAGGGAGGATTAGGGTCTGTTAATCCTCCAAGCCTGCATTGTCTGAGCATCCCGTGCATTTGACACACT
Organism: Catharus ustulatus; assembly: GCF_009819885.2. Classification (NCBI taxonomy): domain Eukaryota; kingdom Metazoa; phylum Chordata; class Aves; order Passeriformes; family Turdidae; genus Catharus; species Catharus ustulatus. Next base: position 1,763,676 of record NC_046241.1, read on the forward strand.
TGCAGATAAACATGCATGTCATTTGCCTGGGGCTTTTTTTTTTATTTTTTCCTGTGTAAATGTGCTGTAACTCAGCATATTTGCTGTGACTCAGGTTCCCAATCACCAGACCTGCAAGACAAAACTGTGGGTAGCACAAGGAGCTACACTTCATGCATGATATTCATCAATGAGGCACAAACCTCCAGAGGCTGCCTGCAATCAGAGTATTTCATGTTAAATCACTACCGTGCATGCTACTATCTCTCCATCTCCTCCCACCCTCTGGGCTGTACCCACTACACCAATCCCTTGTTTTCTGCCTAACAACAAAAAGCTGGAGAAATAATGACAATTAAGGAAAAATGTTGCATCTCTTTAAAATTCAGATCTGTTCCTGCAAACATTGTTTACATGTTGTTCACCTGTAACAGTGTCTGGGGTCATATCAGCTTAGTTGGGGTCTTATCAGGAAGAATATCTGGACATCAGATATTCCTTATCAGCCCTGTGATTAGGGACTCGCACCCCAAAATCCACCTGCTGCCAGATCTCAGGCCATGGCACACCAACCCCTCAGAGCTTTGGACCCAATAATGTGTCTGTGACCCAGTTTGCTCCAGGTCTGGCTGCTGCAGCTCGAGTGCACAGAGCTCTCAGCTCAGTCCTTATCCTAATCCTAATCCTCTGATGTGCATCATTCCCATCTGCACTCCCAGCCCTGCTGTGCCTGGTGCTGCACAAACCCCCCCAGAGGTGTCTCCATCGATAAATCCCCAAGAGAAAGCTGAGGTGTGAGGATGCACCCACAGCTCACTGGACATCAACAGCTCCCAGCCCCTTCATGCACACTTCAGGAATACATTCCCTGGCTGGATTTCCAGACCAGCAGAGCTCAGCTGCACCTTGTGCAAGTGAAATGATCAGCACTGGGAACACTGCCATGGGTGGAGACAGCACAGAAATAGCTTGAAAGGGCTGGGGCTGGCTGGGTTCTGATCGAGGGCAGAGGCAGATTTCCTGGCTGTCTCCATGGCAGAGTGCAGGGAGGAATTGGGACACAGCTTGCACTGAGCTCTGGGGCACCCTGAGGCCAGGAGAAAACCTGACAGAGTTATTTGGTTCACTGGAAGCCACAAAACAACTTGCATCAAGCAGCCAGAATAATGCTGAAGACTGGGAGTTTTTAAAGAGAATTAGGTACCCCGCCAAAACCAAAAATCCCCAAGAGCTGCCACCTCACCCAGCCTCATTTTGGGATGTGGGACCAAGCTTCACATCCTGGAGCTGAGTGTGCAGCCCACCCTGCCCATCCTGCTGTCACAGCCCTGCTCCTGCTGCTCATCCAGCTGCCTCCAGCTTAGGAAAGCAGAGCCACCAGGTCTGTGTGGGTCACCTGGATAATTCACAGATTGCACCATAAACAGGTGAAGCTCTGTGACCCAGAGAACTGGAGAATTTCAGGATGAATTGGGATCCTTTTACTGGAATTAAGACTATTGACAATTGAGAGAGAGATGGGGACTACTGATTCATGATCAGAATCCAAATTTACTGTCAGCTACATATGCTTATATACCATTTTTAGGAAGGCTAGGAAATTTTTACTGCATTCATTGGGTTAAACATCACAAACTTTACATTTTTACTTAGTTTGATCCTTTTTCCTGTTGCCAGTCTTGATCCAATTTTCTTGTAATTTTCAAAGCTCTGTTTGCTCTTGCTAAGACATTTTAGTTATTAAACTGCATATGCTAATTAAATCTACAGAACTCTCAGTCTCAGTTACCACAAGGACTGTCCCATATGGACTCCCTGGTCCTGGTGCAGCCTGGGTTCATACACCCCTGCTGCAATAATGCTGAGGTGTTCTTGACTGATGAGCCCATGAGGTTTCCAGTGCCCAGAGAGCACAGCTGGAGCCAGATGTTCATTCTTCAGTTTGGCTCTGGGCTTGGAAAGTGCCCAGAAACAGCTGCCACAGCTGTAGCCTGGCTGCCCATGGGGTTCAGCAGCGGGAAAAAGCTTCCTCAAACTTTGCACTGGGCCAGGACCAGCACCAGAGTGAGAACAGGGACTGGGACACCCAGCCCAGCCCTGGTGGCAGTGATAGTGACAGTGACAGTGGCAGTGCAGCCTTGGCAGGGCTGGTGCCATCTCCAGGAGGAACGACAGCGAGGGGCTGGTGTGGTCTGGGACTCACAGGTTGTAGGATTTTAGGAAGGATTTGCAGACACTGCCCAAGCAGCCTCCCAAAACCTTCCTGTAAGAGCTTAACCCTGAGGAAGGAGCAGGGCAGAGCTTGGCTGAGCTGGCTCTGAGGGCTCAGCTTCCCAGCACAGCCTGGAGCTGGCCCAGCTGGAGGGGAGGCTCCAGGGTGCCACCTCCCAGCCTGGCACAGGTAATTAACGTGAAAACCAATTAGGAATCAAAGCTAGAAAGCACCGAGCTAATTTGGAATTAGCTCAGTACAGGAGGGTGCTCTCTCTCGACTGTAGCCTCACCCCAGGCAGATTTCAGGGCTCTTCCTCCTTTTGTTGCTGCTGAATAGTAACAGGCTCTGTTGTGAGGCAGCTTTTTCTCACATTCACAGCTTTGCCACAGCTCTTCCTCCGCTCCTGGAGTGGCTGGCGGCTCCCCCGCCCCTGCTCCATTCACCGGCACAGTCCCAGCACAGCCCCGTGTCCTCCCTGCTGCCTTTGCTCCAGGGCAGGGGGATCCAATCCAGCAGCCCGGGCTGGGCTGGAAGGGACCGTAAAGATCATTTCACTGACCCCAGGGTCACCTGGACAGGCTGCTCCAATGTCCAGCCTGGCCTTGGGCACTGCCAGGGATCCAGGGGCAGCCACAGCTGCTCTGGGCACCCTGTGCCAGGGCCTGCCCACCCTGCCAGGGAACAATTACTGCCCAATATCCCATCTAATCCTGGAAAAGCCATTCCCTGTGTGCTGTCCCTCCATCCCTTGTCCCCAGTCCCTCTCCAGCTCTCCTGGAGCCCCTTTAGGCTCTGAGCTCTCCCTGGACCCTTCTCCTCTCCAGATGAGCATCCCCAGCTCTCCAGCCTGGCTCCAGCCCTGGGAGCAGCTCCGTGGTCTCCTCTGGACAATGTTCATTGGGGATCACAGGACAAGTGACTGAGCAGGATCTAGAAAGAGGAGAGATCTCTGCTCACCAGAGATCACCATGGACAGCCCTTTTTGCAGGAGTGGGGAGGGGCTGTGCTTCACCCTGAGTGAATGTCACCCCAAATTCCTACAGACACTGCTGTGCCCACATCACCCATGCACTGGCAGCACAAGGTGCTTGTCTGCTGTGCCAGTCTTTTGCCAACTTTGCAAATCTAGATGTGAAAATGAGGAGTGAAGGTGTTGGCCAGGAGGGAGGAAAGAAAAGCCTGGACACTGTGCCCAGGGAGAGGAGAAATGCCCAGGGTAGGTGGGTCTGAGTGTTCAGTTATCCCAAAGGAGCTCCAGGTGAACATAATCCCACTGCTCCTGCAGCTGAGCCAGCTCTGTGACCCTGCCCTGGGCATCTCTGCATGGGGTGTGGTGAATGGTGATGTGCTTGGTTCATGGAATGCTGGATCACCCCCAGGATCACCCCCTGAGAGAGCCTGGGGTGGCAAAAATCCCAAAGAAGTGCCAGGAGTGCACATTGTTTGGTTTGGTGGTTCTAAGGAAAACTGCTCAAAGATTCTGGAGGTTTTGAAGTGGGTTGGTTTCAGTGACTCCCTGGTAGAGGGGATGGTCCTGGGGGCTCTGACTGTTTATGGGGTTTATGGGGTTTATGGGGTTCTGTTTAGGGGGTTTATGGGATTTATGGAGTTCTGTTTAGGGGGTTATGGGGTTCTCTTTAGGGGGTTTATGGGGTTTTGTTTAGGGGGTTTATGGGGTTCTCTTTAGGGGTTCTGAGCTGCACCTGTAGTTCAGCAGCTCTTTCCAAGACCTCCCACAGCTGGTTTAGGGAAGGTTCCCATCAGGGGCACAGGGGAGGCTCAGCCCTGATTCTCTGCCCATCCTGAGCACTGGGGGCTGCAGCAGGACCCAGCACCTGATCCCTTGGCAGCAGTGGTGGTGAACCAAAGTTCCCTGTCCTTTTAGGAGCCTGCCCTGAGTGCAGATGTGTCCCAGCCCTGTCCCATGCCAGTAACGATGTCTTGCTTTGTTTTTGCTTTGTTCTTCAGCAGCAGCACCAGCAGATCAGCCCCCTCCAGCTTCTGCAGGCCCCTGGTGCACTCGGTGCGCAGGGAGCGGTACCGGGACTGGAGGAAACCGGGAAGGATCATCCGGAAAGCCTGAGCAGGGACCTGCTGGGAGCCTGGGGACACTGCTGGGCCAGAGGCAGCCACCCCTCAGGGTCTGCAGCACCCACACACAGAGCATCCTCCAGGGATCTGCATCCTGCAGCTTTCCATGGCTGAGAGGGAGTGAGCCCTTCCCCTGGGAATTCATCCCTGCCCGGGAGGAGCCACCAGGAGCAGTGGGACAGCCCGAGGTGGGACCAGGCTTTTGCCACCCAGCACCATGAAGTGACTTTTCTGTCTTCATCCCCAAGGGCTGAGTGGGTGGAGAGCAGATTTTCCAGGGGAAAAATGGAATTTGTTCCTGCAGGGCAGCCCTGGGAAGACTCCCAGTGGTTTCAGGCTCCTCTCCTCCTGCTCCAGGACTGCGTGGCCAGTCGGCAGCATTTCCCAAAAGTAAAAAATTTTCCCAAAGGAAAACCTTCAGGGTCCAGTTTGTCACCACTCCCAGGAGGAGTTGCCTCCCCCAGAAGTCACAGAGCACTTTGGGAATGCTCACTCCCTGTTAAGTCTCCTGCACTAAGAGCCTGCCAATTTTCTCCTGCTTTTCCTCACCTTTGCTAAATGAGTTGCTCCAGGGAAGAGGAGGGAAAATGCCCTGAACCAGTGACTCAGATTTATGTCACCAAATGCAATTTACTGCAACGGCCTTGTAATTAGCATTTTTGGAGCTTTCCCAGCAGCTGAGGCAAAGAACTGTAAGAGCCACCTTCTAATGAGCAGACAGGTGGGGAATACAATCGTGCTCTTTTAGACTCTGCTGTTTAGGTACAAAATCAGATTTTAGAGGCAAAAGTCAGCTGTTCATCCTGCAGCCCACAGAGCTGTTGTGAGCAGGATGGGAATTGTGGAGCATGGAAGGGATTCTGACACTGGGCTCCAGCAGCAGCTGCCCATGGCAAAACTGCTCCTTATTTGCTGAACATAATGTTTGGCTCAAACACAGCCTGTTTTCCTCGTTGCCAGCCATTTGTGAGCCTGACTCAGGCTCACAGACGCATTATCCAGACGCAGATAGGAAGGGGAGTGGGAATAGATTATGCATTCATTATCCAGAAGTAGCCACCAGATACATTTGCACATTTGTCTGCTGCTCAGTTGTTTGCAAATCGTTGCTGATGGTTGATGCTGTGTTTGTTCAGTCACCCAGGGCTGGAAGTTCCCAACCCTCTCTCCCAGGCAGGCTGGATCAGTAACTTGCATGTAAATCTCTGCTTTCACCTAGAGGAGATGAAGTTTCTACCTTGAAGTTCATGCCTCGTGTTGACATGGTTTTAAAAGGAGGCAGAAGTAGCTGTTAACAGTTTCTGCACATTTCAAAGCATAAACTCCGTGAAATTGTGCCTCAGCTGTGGGACACGGGGGCTGTTCCCCTGTCCTGATCCATGCAGGCACAAGTGACAGCAGCAGAGGGAGATGTCAGGAGGGAAAACATTCAGGAAGTGTTTCTGTGTGCTGGGGGAATTTGCTTCCCTGGAGCTGAGTGTGTTTGGGAGATGTTCTCCCCGCTCTTCTGACGGAGCCTGAGTGAGTCTGGGAGCTGTGGCTGTGGAAAAGGGGTTTGAATTAATTCCTGCAGTGGGGCAGGGTAGGGCTGGCCCCAGGGACCACGCTGGGCTCCAGCCTCAGCAGGACAGACAGACTGAGCAGGGACAGAGGCATGCACCTTTCAGGAAGGGTGAAGGGCCAGGACTGCCTTGCCCTGATGATCACATGCTGGATTTATCCCTGTAAATATAATATTGTTTACTCCAATAAACTCTTTTACATACACAGAATTCAGACTGTCTGTTCTCATTCAGCCCTTGTGTCTCTGCTGGTTTTGCTTTCCCAGCCTGGGACCCAGTGAAGGTATTGGCTGGAATCTCATGGTGATCCAGCATGGATAAAAGCTGAATTTATAGCACAAATGTTCATGCTCTCATCCTTTATGCAGAGGAACCAGAGTCTGGTTTCAGATGGTTGTAGGTTTGTTTTGGGTCATTTAATATTCAGGTCACTCTGCAGCTCTGTTGGAGGAAGTCCTGCCCAAGGAATGTACCCTGGGGTGGGTGAAGAGCTCAGGATGCACCAGTCTGCAGTGCTGTGGATCCCAGAGACCTGAGGGAGGGGTGAAACCCAAAGCTGGGTCCAGAGCCTGTAAGGACTCACCTTGCCCTTGGCATTTGGGCACCTGTCTGCGGGCTGTGGGTCTGGCTCTGCACCCCTGGACACACATTTCCCCAAGCAGGAGAGGGGGTCACTCCTCAGCAAGGAAAGGCTGTGCTGTGACATCACAACACACAAGGAATCCTCTGGTCAGGAATTCCCAAGAATGCCCCTCAAGTGCTGTAACCAGCAGTGCCTCTGACCCAAAACCAGCACAGCCACTGCACTGAGCTGGGCTGTTTGCTCCAAAAGAAGACACATGCCCCCAAATACTGCAAAACCTCCAGGAACCAGCACTTTGTGGATACTTCAGGTCTTGATGTGCAGCTTCCCCTGAGTGGAACAGGGGAAGTCACCTCATGTGGCTTCAGCTGGGGCACAAGGCTGTGGGGGCTGTTGGCTCTGCTAAAATAGACTCTGTGGGCTGCACCCTAAACCACACTTTTGTCATAAACTTCCTTTTCAGTTTGAATTTCAGTTTGCAGTCCTTTCACAGTGAGTCAGTGAAAGCCCTGGTCACCCTGGGGCTGCTTACAGGAGAGCTCAGGGAGGCTTTAAATCATCAAGTTTGGACCATCCATGGATTAACCTTCCTGCAGGGACTGTTTCCAGCAGGTCCCAAAGAGTTCTTTGGGATGGAGCATCAGGATTTCACTCTCTGGGCTTTTAACCTCAGCTGTGGATGTGTCCTGCCCTACAGAGCAAAGAGCTGGTGTCAGTGAAGGTGGAGGCAGTTTCACAGGCTTGGATCTGCTGGACTCCATACACTGGAGATCATCTTCTGAACATCTCAGCAAAGCCCTCTTGGGATTTCCTTTTGCCTAGGAAGACATTCTCAGAAGTTCCCATTTTCTGACCTACCACATGGTCCTTGTTTGGGGCATTTGCTGGGACCTGGAGACACATCTCTGCATGCACAGCTCATGATCCCACCCCTCTGCAGCTTGCACTGGGCCAAGCCTCACCCACACCTGCTGGATTTCAGTGCTGCAGCTGAGGTCAAGCCAGGGAGCTGCAACCCCCTGCTGGTGTCAAATTCTGCCCCTGAGGTCCCAGCTGATCACATTTTTGGGTGTCTGCAGTACCTGGCAGCCCTGACTGCCCAGCTCACCTGGCACTGCTGCTGCTCCTGCAGTTTGGGAGGTGATGCCAGCCCAGCCCTGCTGAGCTCTGCACCCCTCCATGCTCCCAGCAGGGCAAACCCCTTCACCTCCATCCTCGGCTGTGCTCAGCTCACGGCGTCTCCAAGCCCAGAGGCTCCTGCTTTGGGGGGATTTTGAGCAAAACCCAGCTGTTTTGGTGAAGCAGCTGCTGCTTTTGGTGCCTGCAGTTGGCTGAGCTGCTGGAGTTTCACTGCTGAAATCTCCCACGCACTGCACAGCCCCAGAGCCTCCTCCTGCCCATCCCTCCTCGCCCGGGGAGGCTGAAGGAGCTCCTGCTGCTCTGCCAGAGGCTGCACCACTGCCTGGCCCTCCTGGGAGGACAGGGTAAGTGTCCCCTGGGGCTCTGTGTGGGGCTTTATTCACATCCTGCCTTAACAGGAATTATTTCTGAAGGCAAAGCTTTCCATGGGTGTCACCCCAATGCTGTTGGGGTTTCTAAGGGCTGCAGCAGGTGGAGGGGTTTTTTACATAAAGGATGAGAAAATCTCTGTCATGCTCAGAGCTGGAGGGCTGGATGTGGGTCCTGATTCATCCCCTTCACATCTGCATCAGCTCTGATTATAAAATCACAGAATTCCAGACTGGTTTGTCTTGGAAGGGATCTTAAAGCTCCTCTTGCACCCCTGCCATGGCAGGGACACCTTCCACTATCCCAGGCTGCTCCAAGCCCTGTCCAGCCTGGCCTTGGACACTTCCACTTCTACTGCTGCTCTCCAGGCAAGTTTGTGGCTAATGGTTTGTTTGATTTCTCTTCAAGTTAAACTAAAAGTAACTTTTCTTATTTCTGCTTTGCCTTGTTAAGTTAAATCCCATTTCGAATTCTGTAGTAATTCCTAGGTGTTTTCATCTCACCACTCAAAATTCTTCCTCTCACTCAGAGTACAGATCCTCTGCCTCTTTCATGAAGGAATTATTGCATATATGAAAACTTGCTTTCTACAGAGTAGGCATTGAAGCCAGGCTATGGCTATGGGGAGGGGGGAAATAAAACCCAGGGGATTTTTGTCACTGTGAGCCAGCTGCTGTCACAGTTTGGGGTAGGAAAGGAAGGACCCACTTGTTGCCATCTCTCTGCTGTGGGGTGGGATTCTGAGCCTTGTGGATGATGGTGCCAGAAGGCAACAACAAAACATTATCAAAAAGCCCTTGATTTAGAAAGGTTCACTTTTTGGGAAGGACAGTGAAAGACAGAGGAAAGTAAAGGGTTAAAGTCTGCCATAGCCATGCCTGTGTTAGGTGCCACTGTTGTTAGCAAACAAAATCAGCATTCCCTGAGCCTCTGGGTTAGATCCCAGATTTACCCAAATGAGGGTTAAAGGCTACACTGAGGAGATGCCACTGAGGAAATGTCAGGCTTCAGGAAGCCCTGCTGAGGACAAAGTGGCTCCCAGCAGCTCCTGAGCTGTTCACGTTCTGCACCCTGGCAGGGAGCACAGGGGAGGGGCAGGTTCATTGTGGGTATCTCTGCCTGACCAAGCCAGGAGACAGCAAAGGTGCCTCTGTCTGAAAACACATCACTGGTAAAATGTCCTCAGGCTGTCTCCACCCTGAATCTGTCCCTCATCCCTCGGGATGTGGTGCAGGGGGCTGAGAGCATCACTACACAGAGCCCTTATCCCACAGGGCCCTGAGAACTTTGGGGAGGTGCTGGGATGTGCCACGGGCACAGCCCAGAGCCGTGCTGAGCAGCAATGGGCACAAGAGCCAGGTTGTAAATCCAAGTGCTTAAACATAATCACAGTGTGATTTTGGGAACAGCCACAGGTGAATGTGAGGCTGACAAGTGGCCAGGGAGGTGTTTCACAGCTGGTGAATGGGCTGAAAATCTGCTTCCCAAAAAGGGGAGCAGTGCTGGTGCTGCCCTGCCAGCCTCATTCCTCACCCAGTCTGTTGCCAGCAGGAGCCTGGCACAGCCTGGGGCACCTCGGGGCTATAATTGTGCTCAATGGGAGCAGCAGCCTGGGAGGATGCTGTGCCCCCAGCCAGCCTCCCCCAGCTGCTGCTGCTTTTGGAGCCAAGCAGAAACAGCATCAGCTCTTCCATGTCCTCCCTCAGCACTGAGTGGTGGTGAACATTTCCTGTGCAGCTCTTTCTCTTCCTTTTGTTGTGCTCTGGGGTTGGGTGGTGTCACCTCCAGTGCTGGGGACAGCTTGGGGCACCACAAGATATGAAAGATATTGAAATATTACAAGAAAGATGTTGAACCATCAGAGAGAGTCCAAAGGAGGGTGATGAAGGTGGTGAAGGGCTTTGAGGGGAACTCTGTGAGCAGCAGCTGAGGGCACTTGATCTGTTCAGCTGGAGCACACTGAGGGGAGACTCATCACAGTCATCATTTCCCCAGAAAGTGAGAGGAAGAGGAGGGGCAGGCACTGATCTCTGCTCTGGGCCAGGGACAGGAGCCAGGGAATGGCTGGAGCTGGGCCAGGGCAGGCTCAGGTGGAGCTCAGGGAAAGGTTCTTCCCCCAGAGGGTGCTGGCACTGCCCAGGCTCCCCAGGGAATGGGCACGGCCCCGAGGCTGCCAGAGCTCCAGGAGCGTTTGGACAGCGCTGCCAGGGATGGACAGGCTGGGATTGTTGGGGGGTCTGGGCAGGGACAGGGGCTGGGCTGGGTGATCCTGTGGGTCCCTCCAGCTCAGGATGTTCTGTGATTCTGTGATGTCAAGCTCAGCACAGCAGGTTTGACACTGATTCCCACAAGGTCGTGTATTTATACATGGAAAGCAAGATTTGGCCCCTTGCACCTGCCAGGTGTGCTGTGGAGGCAGAACAGAGTCACAGCTTTTGGCCACAGGTCCTCGGGATCAGGGATCTTTGGAAGACCTGCTGCAGATGGAAAACGTGCTCCTGGTACTTTCTCCTGTCTGCTGTGATCTCCTGGTATCCTGGGCCGTGTCTTGCACCTCTTGCTCTGAGACATTGCTGGCTGCTCACCCTGGCACCCCCCTCCACATCCCCTGATTTGTGTTGGCTGATGACAGCTCTGAGGAGCTTTGCTGTCTCATTTCACACGTGCTGGGCACTGACTGAGTGTGAAAGGCCAGGAGCAAGCCCAGACATTCCTGGGAGATCTCTTGGGGCAGCTGATGGAGATGCAGACCCTGAGCTTCCTCCTCCTCCTGCTCTGTCCCAGAGCTCCTGGGAGCAGCACTGCAGACTTTGGGGTCTCTCTCTGTTCCTCCAGTGCTACTGAGGGGCTGTTCCTGTGGGCAGGGACTCCCCTGGGCTGTAAGGAAGCTCTGACCAGGGACCTCTCCTGCCCTGTACTGGTGGCTGGATCTCCCAAATGTGGGACTTTTCACATTGCTGAAGACCCAGACCTCATTGGGTGCAGGTAGGGAAAGAATTTACAGCTACAGTCATAAATCATGAGGAAGTCCAGTGAAAATTGCCTGTGAATATCTTGTGCTTTCTCTCTGCCATCAGGAGCAGGGGTTGGGTGGGTCTGTGTAAACTTTCTTTTTGATCCCTGGTCGTTGTTTTACCAGGGCCTGAGAGTGCTAATATTGATCAGCCATCTCTCAGGAGCTCACTTTTAGCCAGCAGAGAAAGACCGGAGGCCTTACTTGATGAGTTCCACAAGAATCTTTATTTTATGCAAAGGGGGTCAAGCAGGGATTCTCCCAGAACAAAGGAGAGACAGTCATAAGTTCAGGGGGAAATCTAACTACAACCAATAAAAGTTTATACAAAGAACAGCATCCAATCTAAGTGAGAAGTTCTAAAGGTGAACTGACCAATTACACAGACTAATTTCTAACCAATTATCTTCCAAAGTGTTGGAGAGTGACCAAATTCTTAAGGAATTTGGCTCAACCTTGGTATCTAGGATACCTTATCTATTATAGCAAGTTCCAGGGGCCAGGGGAAGATGGCTTTGGAGGAATTGTACAATCCACAGATCTGAATCCAGCACCCCAACACAAGGGAGAATAATCCATGCCCAGACCCCTGGCTGTCCCTTGGCCACCCAGAGCAGCTCATGTTGTAGTGATCCAAACTGAGGAAAAGAAGGGAATGAAATGAGGACTAGAACAGGAGACAGAGAGAGGAAATTCTCCCTAGGTAAGGCAACAGCTTGAAGTTGGGGTTTATTTTTAGGATCTGCTGTAAACTCAACCTGTGAGCATGACACAGGATCCACATTTCACTTCTCCATCCCTCAAACTGGTCTGAATTGTTCTTCCCTTTTCCATCTTGCCTCTTTCAATGGAAAACCTGCAGTTAGCTGAGAAACTGGGATTTGCTTTTTGCATCAGCAAAGCCAAGTACAGAGACCTGGATTTGCTCTGGGTTTCTGGAAAATGCTGCAGTGAGAGCTGCTGTGGGAGGAAGCAATTCTGCATCTCCCAAGAGGAGCTGGGCAATAGTTGGGATTTTCATCAAGGTTTTTGTTCCCAGTACCCCGTTTTGGGTTTGGGGTCTGCTCTAACACAACCCTGCAAATAACCTGTTTATCCTAGAACCTGGCATCAAGGGCAGGGCAGAAGTGACTGACAGGCTTGTTTTCTAACTTGGCTTCTCTGTACTAATTAATTCCTTGATTAATCCCCACCTGCCTGCCTCACTGGGGTTGCTGTGAAGCTTAATTGAATTTGTGTCTCTCCTGCACCTGGCAAGCTCAGAGGAAAGGTGTTGTTCCCTGCTGTCAGAACACTCTTGTTGGATAAATCCTGTTGCCAGCAAACTGCACCTTGGATCTGGGCTCTTACTTAATGAAGGAAATACTTTTGGATTAGGGATTTGATGCGTAAATAAGAGGACATTAGTATATATCTGTAGAAAAAGTTTCTGTTTCTATTCCCACATTTGCCAAAGTTCCCAGCAAACAGATGAAGCCTCATATTTCAACACTCAGCTGAGCAAGAGATGGGTAGGAACTGATTCAGGATAATCCCTTTTCATTCCACCAGGGAGCATAACTCTAATGATTTTGGTACTGGTCAACATCCACCTTTTTATTCTTAACTAAGTGTTCATTAGGGATCCCCTTGGGACAGGCAGCTGTGAAGCCCAGAATTGTTCCCAGGCATGGCAAATAATAACAAGGAATTAAAACATATCTCCAGTCCTGCAAGCAGTGGTAGCTCAAAACCTAACCCAAGCACTCCCAAACCCTCTTGCCTCTCCTCAGTTTGAGCAGTTACTCAGCATTTAGTAACTCCAGTAAAATCCTTCCATTCCAAACATGTTTGGTTTAAAGGAACTTTTGGGAATGTGGTCCCAATATTCTAATATTCACTTAGAGGTAAATGGTTTTAAGCTTGTAAAATTTTAAAGTGATTTCCTTATGCTTTTCTGAGATGGATTTGTGTGCCTGGAAGGAGCATGACCACACCATTCCTTGGTTAATCCAGATTATCACTGTTCTAGGGAACTGGGAACAGATCCTACAGCCACAGCTCAGAGTTTCAGCAGAAAGTCATGAGTGCAAACTTCCTTCTGCACATTCCCTGGTTTTCCCACAACCCTTCCTGCCCAGGAAACATCAGCTGTTTGCATATTAATACTGATAATGAGCGATGGGAGGTTTTTCATGATGTCAGAGCCCAGGTGCCCCAGGGGAGGAGGGTCCAGGCTGCTGACTCAGGGCTGGGGACAGCCCTGGGTGCAGGGCTGAGGCTCTGTCCCACTGCTGTGGGATCTCAGCAGTGCCAGCCTGCTGTGTGTGGGCAGCCCGAGCTGCCAGGGCCTCCTGCCCAGCAGGAACGGTGGCCATTGCCCCACATTTTTAGGTGGTGACTTGCAAAGGTGCTTCCTGTGGCTGAGCTGGCAAAGCCTGACCACAGCAGGGATGGACGTGCCCTGCCAAAACTCATCCCACTCTGCTGCACTCACAGCATGCTGCCCTGGCTGGGTGCTCTTGGGAAAGATTTACAGTAATTTCACGGTTATAAGCTGCACCATTTTGACTAAAATTTTGGTCCGAATCCAAAGTGCGGCTTATAATCGGGTGCGGCTTATATATGGACAAAGAATGAAAAGTTGCTGTTTTAGTTTGGAGGACAGGTGTCTGCTGAGAAAGGCAGGAGCTTCTCTTTGAAATGGAGAATGTAAACCCCCTCCCTCCAAATTATTATAATTTTGAAATTAAGAGGCTTTCAGGCAAAGATATGGGAATTAGGAATAACAGTTCTTTACTAGGGAAATTAAAATAGAAATACAGTACTACAAAGAACAAACCCCAAACCCTGACACAGTCAGAGTACAACCTGACACCCGTCAGGCAGGGTGTTGGCAGCAGTCCCATTCCATGGTGGCTGCATCCTCCTGCAGTGACAGATGTGGCTCAGTTGGAGCAGTGCTCCTGTACAAGGTGCAGTTTCCCTCCGGAGCTCCAGTGGTGATGTGGAGAAATCCGGTTTTCCTCTGGAGTCCAGTGGAGAAAGGGGCTCCCTTAGTGTCCCAAACCCTCTGTTTTTATCTTGGTAAGAAATGTTGGGCTCTTCCCCCTGGCTGGAGCAACTCCCAATGGGATGCAGTAATTTTGTCAGTTCCACAGTGGGACTCAATGGCCATGAGCAGAAAATGACTGGCTGGAGGAAGGATGGGTTGTGAAAAGATAAAGAACAATGCCCTGCCTGGTTTCAATGGATGCCCATTAGCAGAATATCTCCCATGGAGATCAGGATCACTGCCCCACCCTCAACAGATGGTGATAGAACAGATACCTTTTATCACACTCTGTATTGTAACGTGCGGTTTATAATCAGGTGTGGCTTATGTATGGACAAAGAATGAAAAATTGCCAACACGTGGCGTGAGGCCACCAGACCAAACTCCTGTTCAAGCAGGGTCAGCCAGAGAGGGCTGTCACATCCAGGTGGCTTTTGAGCATTTCCAAGGATGGAACATCACCTCCCTCAGCCCTCAGGCAGCATCTGGCAGCTCAGGGTGCCATCACCTTTGGTGGTGGCTCCTGTTCAGGTCAGTGCCCACCAGAACCCCCAGTTCCTACCTGCCTTTCCCTGGTCCCCCTCCCTCTCCCATCCTGGTGCTTGTCCCTCCCTGAGGCAGAACATTTTATTTCCTCCCTGTGGAACTCACTAAGATTCCTTCCTCCCCATTCCCAGACTGTCCAGGTCCCTCTGGCACATTCCCCATCCCTCCCAGCTTGGTGCCAACAGCAAAAATTGTCAAAAGGACATTCTGCCCCTTCATCCAGATCAGGAAGATGTCAAATTAGAATTGGAGCCAGGATTTCTAGGATTGACCCCTGGGATAGAGAATCAGTCACTGGCTGCCAACTAAATTTCATGTCACTCCCCCAGTTTTCAATCCACTCACTCTGCTCCTCCAGCCTCAACAGCTCAGACCCCAAGAGTGAGGGCTCCAAATCACCAAATCAGTTTTGCAGTGTTGGAAGGGATTAGCTGCATTTTCAAGCTTATTTTGCACCCAAAACAGCTGGAAAATTGACGTGGGAAAATCTGGAGGTCAGTCAGTCATCAAGGGTGACATGCAGGGAGCAGAGCTGGAAACTGAAAAGCCAGGTTCCCCCCTCCCACCCCCCAACCAGGACCTTGGTGACTTTTCCTACTCTGAGCACAAACAAAACCAGTTTTAAAAGCTCCTGTCCTGGCAAGAGGCCACTTGAGTCTGCCTGCACCTCCAGGGCTGCTCGCTGATGGAGGTGGGAGCAGGATAAATATTTTCCAAAGGGATTTGTATGAAAAGGTGCCTTTGGATGTCCCAGGCATGAGTTGTTTAAAAACCCCCATATTCAATGAGATCTGTCCCACTGGCCTGTGTTCAGCCCCGTGCTGAGCTGGCTTGTGGCCCCTGCTGGAGTCAGCCCCCCCCAAAACCAGCAGTAACCATCCCAAATCCATTTCTGCTGGAAGTGAGTGATCAGTGGCTGCTTTGCACCTCCCTTTATCCCCAGAAGATCACAATGTTCATTTGGCCCAGCATCCCCCTGCCCCAAGGGGTGTACCAGCCTTTCCAAGCCCAGCCCAGCTAAAAAATGATGAGCCAAGAACACCAGTGCCAGCCACTGCCATGAGATCTCACACAGGTCCCAGGGGATGTCTGGAGAAACTCCTGGTTCCTCCTCCTGCACCTCCTCCAGCTGGCCAGCAAGGGCTCATCCTTGTGCCTCAGTTTCCCTCCCAGCCCTCTGCTGAGGATCATCACCCATCCTGAGGAGGGGAGGCTGTCAGGGATTTCTGCCTGTGCTCAGGGGGTTGGGGGTGCAGATCCCATCCCGGTGCTGGGGCCATGTGGGTGTGGCACGGAGGGATCAGGGAGGGAGCAGCCCTGGCCAGCCCCAGGGTGCTGCTGGAGCCTTGCTGGGAGCACTGGGAGCTGCCTGGTAAGGGCCAAACACGGCATTGTTTTGGCTTTCTGCAGAGGTGAGCGATGGGGAGAGGGTCCCAGGGTGCCCATGGGGCAGGGGGCAGCCAGCAGTGCCCCAGGGGACTGGCACTGTCCCAGCAGCAGCTCCAGGTGGGAGGAGATGCTGGTCCCTGGCTCCAGGCTCTGTTATTTTTCCAGGTCCATTCCCAGATGTAGGCAGGTGGTGCCACCAGGGGTGGGAGGTGGGTGGCACCTGGGTGAGGGACCAGGAGGGGATTCCTGTCCAGGGCTCCTCACAGGACTGGGAGCAGCCTGGAAAGGGCTCCCTCACAACCTGCTGTGCCCAGGCTTGGTGGCACCTACAGGGTGTCCCCTCCTCAGCAGGATGCCATGGGCAATGTCACTATGGCTGATGCATTTCCTGGCTGGAGATCCCACGGGTGGCATTGCACAATTCCCTGGTTTATGGCCCCTTTTCCTGGGCTCTCCCAGTGGGCTGCTCTGGCTCTGCTGGGGCAGGGGCTGCTTCCTTCCCACCTTTCCTCATCCCTGCTCCCTCTGCCCAGAGCTGGGCCAGGTGTGAGGCTCAGGTGTGTCCAGCCAGGTGTGAGGGACAGGAGGCTGCACATCCCCGCCCAGGGCACTGCCCAGAACTGCCAGGCTGGGATGGGTGAGACAAACCCCAGAGAGGGTGTGGGGGGCCACGAGCCTCCCCTGGCTCTGGGTGGGCACCCTGGGGTTCCCAGTGCTGCCCCTCCCTCCAGCTTTGTGGGGTTTGTGGTGTTTGGATGTCTGGGGGGTGAGTGGGCCCCAAGGAGTCCAGTGACACCTCCCCTGTAGGATGGAGGATGTTGGTCTCCCTCAAGTTGCCCTGGCTCCTGCATTCATCCATCATCCATCCATCCATCCCTCCATCCATCCATCATCCATCATCCATCCATCATCCATCCATCCATCATCCATCCAGCATCCATCCATCCATCATCCATCATCCATCATCCATCCATCATCCATCCATCCATCATCCATCCAGCATCCATCCATCCATCATCCATCATCCATCATCCATCCATCCATCATCCATCCATCCATCATCCATCCATCCATCCATCCATCCATCCATCCATCCATCCAACATCCATCCATCCATCCATCCAACATCCATCCACCATCCATCCATCCATCATCCATCATCCATCCATCATCCATCCATCATCCATCCATCCATCATCCATCCAGCATCCATCCATCCATCATCCATCCATCCATCATCCATCCATCATCCATCCATCCATCATCCATCCATCATCCATCATCCATCCATCCAACATCCATCCATCCATCCATCCATCATCCATCCACCATCCATCCATCCATCCATCATCCATCCATCCATCATCCATCCATCCATCATCCATCCATCCATCCATCCATCCATCATCCATCCATCCATCCATCATCCATCATCCATCCATCCATCCATCCATCCATCCATCATCCATCCATCCATCCATCCATCCATCCATCCATCCATCCATCATCCATCCATCATCCATCCATCCATCATCCATCCAGCATCCATCCATCCATCATCCATCATCCATCATCCATCCATCCATCATCCATCCATCCATCATCCATCCATCCATCCATCCATCCATCCATCCATCCATCCATCCAACATCCATCCATCCATCCATCCAACATCCATCCACCATCCATCCATCCATCATCCATCATCCATCCATCATCCATCCATCATCCATCCATCCATCATCCATCCAGCATCCATCCATCCATCATCCATCCATCCATCATCCATCCATCATCCATCCATCCATCATCCATCCATCATCCATCATCCATCCATCCAACATCCATCCATCCATCCATCCATCATCCATCCACCATCCATCCATCCATCCATCATCCATCCATCCATCATCCATCCATCCATCATCCATCCATCCATCCATCCATCCATCATCCATCCATCCATCCATCATCCATCATCCATCCATCCATCCATCCATCCATCCATCATCCATCCATCCATCCATCCATCCATCATCCATCCATCCATCATCCATCCATCCATCCATCCATCATCCATCCATCCATCCATCATCCATCATCCATCCATCCATCCATCATCCATCCATCCATCCACCATCCATCATCCATCCATCCATCCACCATCCATCATCCATCCATCCATCCATCCATCATCCATCCATCCATCATCCATCCATCATCCATCCATCATCCATCATCCATCATCCATCCATCCATCCATCATCCATCCATCCATCCATCCATCCATCCACCATCCATCCATCCATCCATCCATCATCCATCCATCCATCATCCATCCATCCATCCACCATCCATCATCCATCCATCATCCATCCATCATCCATCCATCCATCCATCCATCATCCATCCATCCATCCATCCATCCATCCATCCATCCATCATCCATCCATCATCCATCCATCATCCATCCATCCATCCATCCATCATCCATCCATCCATCCATCCCTCCATCCATCATCCATCCATCATCCATCATCCATCCATCATCCATCCATCCATCCATCCCCGTCTTCCTCCTGCCTGGCTCTGGGAGGCTGGAGAGGGCCTGGGTCTGCACATGGGGCTGTTTTCTATAAAGGGACTCTCTGCACCCCTGGTCACCCCAGCCAGGACACCCTGAGCAGTATTTAGTGATTAAATGAGGTGCTGTGTCCTTCTTCCCACCCTGCCACAGGCAGGACTTGGGCCAGGGGTGCTGGGGAAGTGTCCCTGTCCCCAAGCCAAGAGGACATGGCTGTGCCAGCTGAGGCTGTGTCAGGGCAGGGCTGTCCCTGTGCCACTGGCTGGGGACCAGCAGGGAGATCCCACGTGCCCTGAGGTGACAGTGACATCTGTGACCATGGGCTGGACACTGTGCCAGCACTGTCCTGCTCTCCAGAGCTGCTGAAAACCTGAGGTCCCCAAGGAGGGGTCAGGGTGTCCCAGAGTCTGGAGGAGGGGGCTGCCCCAGGCTGGGTGCTGTGGGGAGGAGATGTGCTCACATGTCTCATGTCCCCAAGTGCCATCAGTCAGAGCGGGGCTGGAGCAGCTGGAGAGGGCTCAGGGCAGTGACTGTCTGCAGGCTCAGGGCAGTGACTGTCTGCAGGAACAGGGCTTGGGTCTGGCTAGAAGAGGCAGAGAAGCACCCCCAGGGTTTGCCCAGAGCTGGAACAGGCTCCTGCTCCCATAGAACAGTAAATTTGACTTTCCTTTGTGACTCTTCCTCACTCGTTCTGTGGTCACTTGAGCCAAGAGGGCAGCAGAGCCTCTGTCTTCAGCAGCATCTTGGGCAGGGGGGAAATGACACCTGTAATGAGACTGAGCCCACCAGGGACATCCCAGAGCTCTCTGGGTTCTTACCAAGGAGTAATTGGTGACTCTGCAGCGTGGAGAGGCCAGAGGGTGGAAAAGGGGTGATTTAAGGTGTGAGAGGTGCCCTGGCTGTGGGGGAAGCAGTGCAGCAGCTGACAGCCCTGGAGATGCAGGTGAGAGGGGAGCAGAGACAAAACTGTTCCTTGCAGGGGGATTTCACTGCCAGATTTTGGGCAGCTGAAGAGAGAGGGGCTGGAGGGTGCTTTGCTCCATGCTAGGGAGTAAAACAGGGAAAGGGGATGGGGCATTGACACTGGCTGTGCCACTGCTCCAGCTGCACACAGAGGTTCCCAGGGAGCAGCTCTGGCTATGCTGGGGTGTCTCCAGCCTTGCTGGGGTGTTGGACCCCACTGTTTGGGCTGGAGGCTCAGATTTGGGGATTGCTGTGCATGGCTGTGCCCCTCAGGGCTCACCAGCCCCACGTCAGCAATTTGGTGTTTTGGGTTTGGCTGCTGAGACAGGGTAAATCCAAGGATCATTAATGTCCCTGGTCTTGCTGGGCAGCAAGAGAAGGGCAGGTGAGGATGTGGGGCTGCATCAGCAGCTCACCCCAATCAGTGCTGGGAGAGGATTCCAGGATTTGGGCACTGACAGAAGCTGCATGGGGCTGGCAGCTCGGGATGAGCACCCAGGGGGATAACAATGGAGTGGCTGCTGCTGTGGCAGGAAAACAAACCTGTGTCAGCTTAACCTCAGCTGGGACAGGGATGGGAACCAGCATGGATGGGGATGCCCTGCTGGAAAGCAAAAGGAATTCCTTTTGGACAGATCTACTCTCAAAAGGAGCTAAACAAGGCCAAAATGAAGTGCTCAGAGAGTGTTTTCACCCAGAACAAGGGATTTTCTAGGGCTCTGATTTGGTTTAAATTCACATTAAAGCCCTACCAAGGGGAATCCTGGTTCTGCCTTTGTAGGATCTGGGTTGGGTTCCAGCCTCTGCAGTTCAAGCCCAGTGCCCACAGTACTGAAGCACATCTGGCTGTTTTGCACTGCAGGAACCTGCCAGGATTTACCTTTACCTTTTCTTTGTGAAGCGGCCTGCAGTAAGCTGGCAGCAAGGTGGTTTTCCTTAGAAAACAAACCTTTTGGCCCCAAAATACCTCCCCAACTACTCAGACATGGGACCTCTTCAAGGCAGCCTTGTCCTGTGAACCAAAGGCCAAACCCTACAAGCTCTAAAGTTGCCTTCAAAGTGCTTAATTTTTTTTTTTTTTTTTTTTTTTTTTTACCCTTTGAAAGTCCCAGCTCCTGAAATCATGTGATTACAAGGAGATGACATTGCTGAAGAAAGCACTGGGTTTGGGTAAGCACTGAGAAAACAAAAACCACCAGCGAGGAGCCTCCTGTTTTCTTCGGAAAAATCCCCTCATGACTTGGACAAACAAAGTGGCTCCGGTTTGAAGGCGCTGCTGGCAGCAGCCAGGGCTCAGTGTGGGCAGGGAGGGAAGTGAAAGAGCTTTGCAAAATGGGGTTGCCAAACAGGATACAGGCTGGGTGAGGAGGCTGTGGCCTGCCCCCCTGCATCCATTGCTGGGGCTGATAATTCTATTTACATTAAAAGGGAGCTAATCCTTTTGGTGGTTCACTTGTTTAGACTCTGCTCTGAGCACTCTGCTGCCATGGGGGCTTTGGTGCACTTGGAGATGTTTGATATTCAGCTTTGCTAAAGTAAAGGTTGCTGGTTAAAATTCCCTGGGTTTGCAGCCCAGGATTCTGGCTGGAATCTGGGGAAGGATGTCACAGGGCAGCAATCACAGAATTGCAGTCATTAAAGCTGGAAAAGACCTTTGAGATCATCAAGTCCAACTGCCAGCCCAGCACCACCACTGTTCACCACTATGTCCTCAAGTGCCACATTCACACATTGCTTTGAACACTTCCAGGGATGGTGACTCCATCAATCCCTTGGGCAGCCTGTGCCTATGCTTTACAAGCTTTTACATTATTTTTTTTTTCTTAATATCCAGCCTCAATCTCCCCTTGTGCAACTTTCCTCTCATTCTGTCACTTGTCCTCTCTCTGAAGCCAAGAGCTGTGTGAGAGCCTTTGGGACAGGGCTCCTGCCTTCAGTGTGGGGAGCTCCAGCTCATGGTTTCTGTCTCTGAAGAGATGAGAAAGTAATTCCCCCTGTGAGTCAGAGCCTGCTGGGTCCTTCTCTGCAGAGATCACAGGGAAATTGGTCCCTTGTGTGGTGCCCTGGCCCCACTGCTTCCCTGTGAGCTGTGAGCCCTGGTTTGTGTCCCAGACAGCTTTTCCTTCCTGCCTGTGAGTGATCCCAGGGAAGGTCTGGGTGAAATTCAGCCCAGCTGCTCACCTATCCAGTGGGGTTTGTGTTCCTGCTCCTGCCTGTGCTGCTCTTTTCCTGCCCTGGCAATCAGCAGTTTGGCTGGAGATTGTCCCCCCTCACTCTGGTTTCCTGAGGCTGGGCGTGTGTCACATGCCCCCTCCTTTGCCCCTAATTTCCTACAGCCTGCAGTGACTGTCACAGGTCAGTAAAGTGATAAATAAAGTAAATTCAAATGAAAGCCTGTCAGGGGAAGCTGTTTGGGGTTTACACCCGGGGTTTATTCTGTCTGTGAGCTAGAGGAGTGGGGCTGCTCAGGGCAGCTCAGCTGAGCCCCTTCTGCTGCTGTGGGGAGCAGCCTTACCCTTACACACACCCCTGAAGCTGAAAATAACCTCCAAAATGTTGTTCAGCCTGGAGAAAAGGAGGCTCAGAGTCTTTTCCAACCTCATTGATTCCGTGATTCTGTGAAAACTGTTTATTAGAGCTTTCTGCAAACAGACCCCAATGCAGCTCTGTGCTGTGAGAGAGCCTGGCTTGCACTAACCTGCACAGACCTGTGAGGGGATGAGGGCTCAGGATTTCAGCTTGGTGCTGCGTGCTTTGGTGGCCACTGAGTTGGGTTTCCCAGGTGTATTCAAGTGTGACATAAACAATGATGTGTATGTGCATATATATATGTATTTATATGTCATGTATATATGTATTTATATGTGTGTGTACAGAAAAAGGTATGGCAGCACTATCTGAATGAAGACAAAGTGGTTTGGGTACAAATCTAAGGAGATTTGCTATTGCCTAAATGTTTTTTAATTGTAAAAGAAAATTCAGTTCAGCTGTTTTGCAGGAAAAGTGTAAAAGTGCTGTGTCCCGGGGACAGGGAATATCACAGCCCCCTTGGGCACTGGGTGGTCTCAGTGTGGCTCTGACCCACCTTGGCCATCTCCTGCCACATCCCAGCACATTCCCAGCCCGTTCCTGCAGCCCTGCTGGGCCACCCACCTTCCCCCACAGCATCCCCCGGTTTCCTGAGCTGGAAAAAGCCATCTCCTCCAGCTCAGTGCATGCAGGAAAATTCCCACCTGCTCTGCCCCCAGCTCCTCTAATCCCTTTATGGTGTTTGTGCCGGGCTCCTCCTGCCGATCCTGCTCTTTGCCTTCCCTCTAATCTCCCCTCCAAACTGTTTGGCAGGACAAAAACCAGCCCAGGTTGTTCCCAGCGAGCCTGGGGAGAGGGAATGTTCTCCCAGGGGAATCCGTGCTCCAGGGCTCTGGGAGGTGCTTTGGGGGTTTAACAACCAGGGAGAAACTCCCTCAGCTCTGAGCAGTGTCCTGGATCCTGGAGGATGATTTAGAGCAGAACCCAAACTCTTCACCCAAAACCCTGCTTTGTGCCCAGGGATGATCCTTCTTGGGCGAGTGTGGGAGGGATCTGACAGCCACAGCCCAGCCCCCTGTCCTGCTGCAGCATCAGGGAAAGGTGGAAAAAGTCACCCCAGGAGGTAAATCACTCCGTGTTTAACCCCTTTGTAGTAAAATGTGTTACTGAAGATTTACAATCTGAAAAAATTTCCTAATGATTTATTACTATCCAATCAAAGCAAAAATTATCATTGGTGTGTTTTGGCAAGGCTGGAAAATACTCAGGCTGACAAAACCTCGAAGTCAGAGAGATAAACGCTGAAAAGTATTTAGGGCTTGGCCAGGTCTCCCTAGGATGGGTCTCCAGACTGATCCATCACCCCCCCCCCCCCAAAAAACAGACACTGGGAAGGGGAGCAGCCCTGCTGCATTCCTGTGGGCACTGGGATGACATCCCAGATGGCACCAGAGGTGATGGTGGGTCCAGGCTGTAACAGCAAAGTGGAATCAGCTTCTCTCCCTGCTGTCCTCTCTTTGCTGCAGCTCTAGGCTTCACAAAGTCCTCTGGAGATTTAATCTGTGACCTTTTACTTCTCCAAGGACACCCCTGCTCCCTTTCCTGCCCTCAGCTCTGCCGCCTGCCCGACCTTGGGCCAGTCACTGATTCCCTGGTCGGGAGCCTCAGTTAATATTTACTGTACCTGGTGTGGAGTGGAGCAGGCAGGAGCCTGCTGATTGCAGAGCGTGGGCTTGTTTGGGGTAAAATGTTAATCCAGAGCCTCGAGGATCCAGGTGTGAACTGTGCTGGCTGTATTGGTGCAACAGGGTTGTTGCTATAGAAATAGCTGGAATTGGGCTGTGGTGAGGTAAGGATTGATTCCCAGGAAAAACTGACTAAGCAGGTGCCCAATCTTATATAGCAGAAACACTTTTCCCTGCTTATTAAAATTCTTTTAGGTATGAAATAATTTTGTATATTTGGAAAGCTGCCTCAGGGGTGGTGTTTGGGCAGGGATGGCACTTGGGGACCTGGTGCAGTGGTGGCCTTGGCAGTGCTGGGTTAACAGCTGGACTCGATGGTCTTTTCCACCCTTAGGAATTCTGTGATTCCACACTTGTGCACCCACAGGCTGCTGCTGTCCCTGCTGTCCCCAGACACCACAAACCCACCGTGTTTGCCTTCCTGGGGCAGGTGGGCTCTGACCAGGTGAGGAATTATTGGGGGTTTTGGTACTCAGCGATTCCAGCTGTTCACAGAGGAGCTCTGCTTCCCCATCCACGTTAACTCAGCCTGGATTTGGTTGCATTTCTCTTGGCTTTGAGCCCACTCCAGCTCCAGGGTGTCTCTGCACAGGTGGGCACATCCAGGAGGGAAGGCAGAGCTTTCACTGGGAATAAAATGAGCCTCTCCCCTACCCAGCTGAGTCAGGAAGGGGCAGGGGCTTGGCTGGACCCTCCTATCACAATGAACACACGGGTGCTGGTGCTGCTGTCTCCGAGGGATGCAGCTCCCCTCTCCTCGGGTGGGGCTTGCAATCCTTCCCGAGGGATGCAGATCCATCTCTGAGCTTCCTGCTCAGCACCAGCTGCTTCTCCAGCCCCGAGGCCGGTCCCGCAGGCTCCAGCTCCCGATGGAGATGGAGATGGAGATGGAGATGGAGATTGGAGATGGAGATGGAGATGGAGATGGAGATGGGAGCAGGGAGCCAAGGACCTGGCGGAGCCGCTGACGCCTCCCCAGCACGGTGCTGGCTCAGCGTTGCAACGCCTCCGGGAAGGGGCTGCATACCCAGGGCTGCGTTTCCTCCTGCCCTGGGACGATTTCCAAACAAGAATGAGGAAATGCTGAGCTGTGCAGCCACATTCGTGGATGTGTCCCTGAAATACCCCGCAGAGGGAGGTGGCTGCTGTCGGGCTGCACCCAGCTTCAGTTGCAGGAGACCCCGAATGTCACCGGGGCGGTGTCAAGGACACGGGGGAGACCTGGCTGGGTCTGCCACTGCTGCTCCAGGCACCTCGGGCACATCCCCGTGTGCCAAGCCCCGTCCCAGGCGCTCTGCTCGGGGCAGCACCCACGAATTGTGGGGTGGGTGACGTCTGGCCCGCCCGCAGCCCGCTGCCACTGATGTCACCGCCCGGTCACCAAAATTGCTAATTAAGTTTTGCCTCTCTCGCTGCCAATCTCATTTCCTGGTTCTTGTGCAATCCTAAGTGCTCTCAGGTTTCTTCCCGGTTCTTTATCTGCCTGCGGGACCAAAACACCTTCAGAAGAAAAACAGAGCTGATGTCTTGGGTCAGTACCCGGGGAGGAGATGTCCTGTGGGGGGCAATCAACCATAAAGTGGTTTTTTTAGCTGCCCTGGTGTTTTGCAGAAAAACATTCCTGGGGGTGAGTCAGGCAGCCGCAAGCATGAGTGTGCCTTAAGAACCGGGGGAATTGGCAAAAACCCAACTGCTTTAGAGCCCAGTCATGCCATTAAGTCTTTTCTCCTTTTATAACATCGAAAAACTGCTTCAAAGCCGAGGCTGGAGAGTCGAGGCGCGCTCGCCCCGCCGGGTTTGCTGGCGGAAGGGGGTTGTTTGGAATCTTGCCCTCCTCCCAGAAAAAAATCCGGGAGTATTTGAGATAAGCCCCGGAGGCGGCGGCACGGGCTGTGCCTGTGCTGGTTGTGCATTGGCACGTTTGGGGTCTGTCTGCTCCGACACGTGGGAGCCTCTCAGGCAGGATCTATGGAAAACTGGGAAGGCAGCGAGGCGTTTAATTCACCTAATTGGATCTGCGTTCGGTTCAATAGCTGGAAATTGCTGCTATATTGAAATAATCGACTCAAATTCACACCTGTTGGCTGAGGATTTTTAGCTGACTGTATTTCCAGCAGAGCATGTACTGAGCGTGGATAGTTTGAGAGTTTAAAGAGACTCTACTACGCTCTGGTGCTTTAAAATTGTGCTTTTAACTCAGCGGTTGAAAGACGGGAAGGGCTGAAGTAGGAGATTGCGGTGTTTTCCCAGAGGCTCTCCCTGCCGCACTCGGCCTTTCCTCCCTTCCAAGGAAAGGCTTGGGGCCAAACCCTGCCCTGCAGCCACGGGGGGGCTGGAGCCGGGTGAGAAGGGATAGTTCCTGGGGTGTCCAGGGCAGGATGGGGGTGGTAGGACTGCCAGGCTGCCTGCTCCTGTCCCCAGGACCACCCAGGCATCCAGATCCATTCCATCACACATCCACAGGGCATGGGCCCAGCCAGACTTTGGGATGCTGGGGGAGCACAACCCAGCAGCCTCCCCAGCTCCCCCCCGACAGCAACTTGGCAGCGCTGGGAGAAAAACACCTGCACACGTGTACGAGGGCAACCCTACACAAACAAGGGGCCAAAAGGGCCCGCAGAGAGGGGACAGGAGGTGGTAAATACAATTTTCAATGAGTTACACCTGTTTTTTTTTTAAATAAACGACAAGTTATTTAGCCCATAACTCACTGCTTTTTATATAAAGCGATGCTTTAGCCGCGGGATAGCTGTCGGTTTCAATAAGTAATATTTTAATCAGAAAAGAAAGCAATACTAAACATGCTCAGTGGGTGTCCCGGAGGTGGGGGCCGGGGCCCGGGGCGGAGCCGCCTCCGCGCCGCCCCCCGAGCGCCGCGCCTTTAAAGCGGGAGCGGAGCGGAGCGGGCAGCGCTGGGGCAGGGCCGGTGAGCGCGGGGGCCGCGGGTTCGAGTCCCGCCGGGGGGAGTTGGGGTGGCTTCGTACGGGCTGGGAGGTTGGGTTGTAAAATCCCCGAGGGGAGACGGGCCGGGCACTCACCTGTGCGCCCTCGCAGGGCCGTCGCCATGTCGGTGTCGCACAGCTCCAGGCTGAACAAGCTGGTGCGGGAGCAGTATATGAGGCTGCCCCAGGATGGCAGGGTTCAGGTCACCTACGTCTGGATCGACGGCAGCGGCGAGGGAGTGCGCTGCAAGAGCAGGACCCTCGATAAGGAGCCTAAGAGCATCGAAGGTAACGCGGCTGCTCGTCCCTCCGGGTGATGGGTGCTGTGGTGGAGGGCCCTGAGCGTGGCCTGGGAAAAGTTCTGGGGTGCTTCGGGCAGTGGGAGCTGGGACAGGCTCTCCTGGTTGCGTGGCACCGGTGATACCTGTCGCAGCTGTCCGGTGGAATTGCACCAAGCAGCAGGGTAAATAAATACCCAACCTGCGTCCCTGCGGTTTGCTTAATCCGCTAATCTCTGCTATTAGCACTGGGTGGGAAGGGGAGGATGAGTTCCTCGCCCCTTTGCGCCAGGCAAACAGGCACGGAGACGTGTTGGCATCTGGGTGAGGGTTTGGCAGAGGGAGTGGAGTGGCTGGGATTGATCCTGCCCGTGCCTGATGGTGCTGGGGGGTGAACACACTGATGGGCTCCGGGGATGTGCAAGAAAACCTCTATGGCTGACATCCCACATGGAACTCGGTGCCCTTTGGGTGCTCCATCCTGGATCTGAGCCGCCGTCACTTGGCACAATTCGTATATGGAACTTTTTCCAACCTCACTCCCACCTCCGTCCCCGCAGATGTCCCCGAGTGGAATTTCGA
Source organism: Catharus ustulatus (assembly GCF_009819885.2). Taxonomy (NCBI): domain Eukaryota; kingdom Metazoa; phylum Chordata; class Aves; order Passeriformes; family Turdidae; genus Catharus; species Catharus ustulatus. The sequence goes on from NC_046241.1 coordinate 1,791,220, forward strand.
TGGCTCCAGCACGGCACAGGCAGAGGGCTCCAACAGTGACATGTTCCTGGTGCCGGTCTGCATGTTCAGGGACCCTTTTTGCCTGGACCCCAACAAGCTGGTGCTCTGCGAAGTGCTTAAGTACAACAGGAAACCCGCAGGTGAGCACCCCCGGCTCCCGAAGGTCACCCCTTATTATTTAGGGTGTCGCCTCCCCCAGGGGCCGCTTGCTCGGGACCGCTGGCCTGGGGCGCAGCTGAGTGCCGAGCACTTGGCCCGAGGCTCCGAAATCCCAGCAGAGATTGTTTGCAGGAGGTTATTTGCAGGAACCTGTTTTAGGAGGTTGTTTGCAGGAACTTGTTTTAATGGCACAGGGCGAGGAGAGCAGTGGAGTTCATTGACGGCGCTCGCCAAAGGCACCTCCCGGCTTGAGCCTGAGCTCGCCCCACATCGGGGAGAGCAGGGCTGGAAGTGCGGGGGTTTTAGTGTGCCGGGGTTGTGGCTGCTCTTCTCGCTGGTGGGAGGCTGCAGAAAAGGAAGGAGAAGATGCTGAAACGGCGTGTGCTCGCTCAGAGTGACCTTTTGCAAACAGCCCCAGAACGCGCGGCTCCTGGTGTTATCAGCGAGTCTGCAGTCCGTCTTGTCCCTGTGATAAAGCCCCAGACACAGGAAAAGGAGCCTGTTTGCAGGGACGCGCTGAGGGGCTCCCGGAGGGGTTATTTGCCGCAAATAACCGGATATTTGCCACTCGAGCAGGGCTGTACCTCGCTGGGTGCGAGGGGGAGGGAGAGGACATCTGCGGGTGATGCAGCTCTGCCGGGAGAGCGGGGGCTGCGGGCAGGGATGGTGAAAGACGGGGCCGATTCCTCTTCCAGCAGCGTCCAGACGGGTGGGGGAAGTGTCTTCGCTGAGATTCCTGCCCGGCAGCTCCTCCGCTGGAGGAGTTTGTAAAGAGAGCTCCTGATCGCGGGGCAGAGAGCTCAGCCCAGAGCCCTGGTGGGGAGAGGGGTGCATCCTCCAGCCCTTCCCGTGCTGGCTTTCCATGGACCTTAAGGGATGTGTTGGGCTCAGGGGAAGAAATTGTCTTACCCGTGCACCCCATCTGCCACTGCTTCCCTCCAGCCCTGTGCTCTGTTGTAGCTGCTCTGGGGTTTTATTGCAAGTTAAGGCAGAATGTGCAGCCTGGAGCCTGCCTGTCCCTTTCACACCAGGTTTTTTTTCACTGATGTCTTGGTCCAAGTTCTCATTCCCTCTGCCTGGCACGTTGTCCCATGTCTGGACAGTTCTCTGCTATCTGTGTTTTCCTGGCAAAGCCCCAGTTGCCTTGAGCACCTCAAAAGGCCAAGGCAGGGCCAGTCAGTCTGAATGCTAACCAAAATGATGGAGCTGCAGAAAGATAAGGATAATTGAGATGAGATTGGTAGAAGGAGAATTCAGGTGAAGGAGTGATAGAAGTCCCTGTTCCCAGGTTCTGCTGAATGTCTGTAGGATGAGCCTGAGGTAAAGCTCCTGGTCCTTCAGTGAGTAAGAGGAGGAGGATGTTCATGGGCCATCAGCAGTGGTTTGGGGCACAGGGTAATTAAACCCTCTTGACCTGTGGCCTGATGCTGTGATGATGGAATAACTGCCAGGAGGAATTCGGTGAGCAGGAAGGGGGATTCACTCATGATTTCCTTAAAGCTTCTGTGGGAAGCACTTGGCAGTGGTGGAGCCTCAGAGGGGGATGGAGCAGATTGGTAGGTACTGGCTCACAGCACGGCTCTAACCCAGACCTCTCTGCTCCCAGAGACCAACCTGAGACACACGTGCAAGAAAGTCATGGACCTGGTGAAGGACAGCCACCCCTGGTTCGGGATGGAGCAGGAGTACACACTGCTGGGCATCAATGGCCACCCCTACGGCTGGCCCGACAACGGCTTCCCTGGCCCGCAGGGTAAGAGCCCCCTCCTGCCCCAGCCCAGAATGTCCCCTCTGCTCCCACCCTGCTGCCTGTGGGGCGCTGGGCGGTGGCAGTTCCCATGCCCAGGCTCGGTGCGGCTTTGCCATGGGGCTCAGCCCAGGCAGGGGCTGTTTGCCCAGCGCACCTGGTGCCCCGTGGCTCACGTGAGCCGCGCCGCTCCCGCCGGACCCTGCTTGCACAAACAGCTCAGCTGCACGACTTGTTTGGCAAGGGCTGGAGAACCGGGCTGGAAAAACCTCCTCCCCTTGGCTGTCGGGGAAAGGGCTTGGCATGGCGTGTTGTGCCCTACTGCAGCTCCTTGGCTGCCTACTGGGAGAGAGCCAGAGGTTTCCCAACCTGGTTCTTGTGTGGACCGGCTGCTTGCAACATCTCCCTTCCCCCAGGCGGGGAGAAGATCTTTGCCTGACCTGCTTGAATGAGGAAGATATCAAACCCCAGTGAATTGGATTTTCTAGCAGAGAACAATGCCAGCTCTTGTCACAACAATCTCGGACGCTTGATGTGCTCAGAGGGCGAGGGAGGTGCCCCGGGGCAGACTAAACTTTGCTTATCTCGAGGTCACCTCCCGTTTGATGTGTTACAAGTATTATTTAACTGCCCAGATAAGGCTGAGGTTGCTCAGATGAACTGCTCACACTTCTAGTCCTGGAGCTGGGGTCGGTGGTTTGATGTCCTGTGGAGAGAAACATTTTAATTCCCATAAATCCTCTGCCCGTGGCAGCAGGTACCTGGGAGTGTGGGATTATACTACAATGCTGTTGTTGCTCCCTGAAGTTTCTCTTGGGTGGTGACTTCTTGTTCTTTCCAGGCCCCTATTACTGCGGGGTTGGAGCAGATAAGGTGTACGGGCGTGATATTGTGGAGTCCCACTACAAGGCTTGTCTCTACGCGGGGGTGAAGATCTGTGGCACCAATGCTGAGGTGATGCCCTCCCAGGTAGGTGTGGATGGCCCCAGGCAGTCCCTTCCCAGTGATGGATGTGAGTTTATTGAGGCTGGAATAACCCAGCAACTCCCAGCTCCTCTGGAACACCCAGTCCTCACTTCGGTTTTGCTTAGGTGGGAGCAGCTGCACTGCTAGAATGGAAATGTGCGTTTGATTTTCTCCTAACTCACCCTGAGCTCCTTGCACAGCTCAGCTGGAGCAGAGCTCGGAGCTGCCCCATGGGAGCAGGGATGTTGGGGATGGCAGGAGCTGGGACAGGCTGCAGGAGCACCGTGTGGGGTGATGGGGTCTGAGCCCTGCTCTGAAACTGGGATGGGATGTGGCCTTGGGGAGCAGTTGGGAGGATTTGAGTTTATCTGGGAGTGAGCAGCAGGGAGCCCCTGATTGCATTAGGCAGGTGGTCAGATTGACCGACTGAGGGCTGCTGACTCTTCTGCTGCTGATGTGGCATTGATAAGTGGGGGCTTATCAGCAGTGGAGCTGAGGCAGGACTGTTACCAACCCCGCTGTTTGCCCCAAATTCTTAAAGGTCCTTCTTGGCTGCCTTCGGCATCCTGGGCCCAGGCTCTTCCCTGCCAGCAGCCGTAAGGACGTCACCCAGCGCTTAGTCACTGTGGGTGGTGCAACCCTGGCTCCAGCTGGGCAGGGAGCAGCCCTGGGAAGGACTAACTGGCTCCTTGGTAATCCTGTGCCCTATTTGCAGTGTGGTCCTGCTCACAGCAGCTCCAGCCTCAGTCAGACTTGGTGCTTATTTAGCTCTGTTTTGGTTAAAAACCCATCTGATTTGCTCTACATAGTGATGAACAGTTAATTCCCTTTATTTTTTTGCATGCCAAAGTTGTCCTGTTTGCTTGACTCAATGCTCCCCATCCTTGTTGCTGTTCCCAGCCCCAGCCCAGTCTGGGAGAGGCAGTGATGTGGTGGCTGGGGAGGCACCCACCTCTCCCATCCTTACCGGTGCTTCTGCTCACTCCTTCCAGTGGGAATTCCAGGTGGGCCCGTGTGAGGGCATTGAGATGGGGGATCACCTCTGGATGGCTCGGTTCATCCTCCACCGTGTCTGTGAGGACTTTGGGGTTGTGGCCACTCTGGACCCCAAACCGATGACTGGCAACTGGAATGGCGCTGGGTGCCACACCAACTACAGCACCGAGGAGATGCGGAGAGAGGGGGGTCTCAAGTGAGTCTGGGGGGGCTCAAGGGGAGTCTCAGGACTCCCTGGGATGTACCTGGGAGGTTGGGGGTGTCCTGGGCCATATGGATGTGTCTCCCTACCTCTGTGGCTACACCAGGCAGGGTTGGGGCTGTTCCAGCTCATTATTTTAAGAGCAGCGGAGCATATGAAGGTGTCCCCTGGGCTGTCCATGTCCCTGCACAGGAGGAGAGGGTGACACCCCCCAGACAGACCCACTGAACCCCCTCTCCTCTCCCACAGGCACATTGAAGCTGCCATCGAGAAGCTGAGCAAGCGGCACGATTACCACATCTGCGTGTACGACCCTCGGGGCGGCAGGGACAACTCCCGGCGCCTCACCGGCCACCACGAGACTTCCAACATCTTCGAGTTCTCAGCCGGCGTGGCCAACCGGGGCGCCAGCATCCGCATCCCGCGCCAGGTCGGCCAGGATGGCTACGGCTACTTCGAGGACCGGCGGCCGGCGGCCAACTGCGATCCCTACGCCGTCACCGAGGCCATCATGAGGACAACGGTGCTCAACGAGACCGGGGTGGAGACCAAGGACTACGCTGACCACTGAGGGCACAGCGTGGGTGGAGGTTCTCGTGCCTACAGTAGCTTCTCACGTGGGATTTGTGCCTGTGCGGTGTCTTCGGCTGCAAGCTCAGACTCTTTAGGAACCTCGCTTCTGGTCTTGTGAAACGTCGCCTTAGAAATATGTATTTTATAGCGAGAGGGAGGGGCCCAACCTATTTTCTCATCCGCTTTGTTTTTTCCTGGTTCCTGGTTTTATGTCGTGAGCTTTTTTTTTTTTTTTAAACTTGGATTGAATTTTTTTTCCCCTGATGGACTTTACACTGTGATGTACATAGATCCCAGCGTGGATGCTGCAGCTGCTGCTGTTTGCACCTGTGGAGGGTGGGTGCCTTTTTTCCATATCTCTGTTGCAAGGAAATGATAATAAATTTCCTGGCTGCGTGGCAGCTGGGTTTATGCTGTGGCAAGTGTGTATTTCTGTAGCTCCTAGAGCTCTGTGGAGGTTTTAATTTGGGTGGTGCTGGTGGGTTGCAGCTACTGAGCAGCCTGGGCAGGAGCTGGAGGAGCAGAGATGCCTGGAAGATCCTTGAGGCAGGTGCCTGGAGCTGCCTTGCCTCATTTTCTGGACCAAAGGCCATCTCCTTCCATCGTGATCCCAAAGGCAAACAGAGCAGTGCGGGCTGAGCAAACAGCAGCTGGTGGGCATTTACACAGGGTGTGTGCTGCTGAGTCAGCACAGCCAGCCCGGTCCTGGGCACAGCCAGCACAGCCCTCCCCTCTGGGGACTCCTGTGGGTGCAGGAGGGGACCCTGGGGCCATCCCCCCTGCTGCCTTGGTGAACCACAGAGTCACAATGCAGCTCCTTGGGTTGGAGTCTTTTCACAAGGTGGAGGACGTGGATTTATTTATAGAATCACAGAAGGGTTTGGGTTGGAAGGGACCTAAAAGCCCATCCAGCTCCCTCCCCTGCCTTGGGCAGGGACACCTTCCACTATCCTAGGATGCTCCAACCCCTGCCTGTCCCACCTGGCCTTGGCCACTTCCAGGGATCCAGGGGCAGCTGCAGCTTCTCTGGGCACCCTGTGCCACGGCCTGCCCACCCTCACAGGGAAGGATTTCTTCCTAATATCTAATCTAAACCTACTCTCCTTCAGTTTGAAGCCATTCATCCACACCCTATGAAATTCATGTAGTAAAACCCTGAGGAAGGGCGTTTCCATATCAATGGGATGTTAACAGCAGCCCCAGACCCTTGGGTCCCTCCACGACACAGCTGTGGGGTGATGGATACAAGCACAGGGGCCATCCCTCTAACCCCAGGGACATCTCAGACAGAACTGACCTACAGCTGTGACCCAGCTGCAGCCACCAACAGAGAGTCACTGTAGGTGAGAGGAAGCAGCAGCATGGACAGAGGACATTGTGTCACCCCAGTGCAGTCATGGATTTTCAAGCTGGTTTGATGTTATCCTTGAATCTGGCACAGGTGACAAGCTGGACTGGAGGGAGGTCTCTGAGTCCCTCCCGCAGGGTACAGTGCTGCCAGTGCTCAGGGAATAAGGGCCATGGGAGATGTCAAGCCCCAGACCACAGCCAGGAGCCCTCAGTGCCTCTGAGCTGTTAAAGAATAAATGTAACTCAGTCCCCACCCTACAAAGGAAAGATTTTCCTTCCAGAAGTTGCTGTTTGGGATGTTCAGCATTTTTCATCAAAACCACAAGCTTGTCTTGTTTTCCTCTCTTTTCTATGATATGTCTCTAATGGGTAATTTGAGCACCGGGACAATGACTGATGGATGCAGCTGGAAAATCAATAAAGAGCTAAATCTGGAGTAGGGTGACTCCTGTTCACTTCCCTGGCTGCACCAGTGGCCAAAGTACTTCAGCTTTCATCACACTGTGCTGTACAGACACTGTCAAATTTGGGAGTCATGTGAGTTCACATTCCCAACATGGAAACATCTGCAGCTGGACACAGCACCGTGGGACATCCAAACTCTGGGTCTCACCCTGTGGTTCCCCTGCAGCCAAGCACAGGGTGGGGTAGTGAGGCTCCAGTGCCAATCCAGGAGCTCTCCCAAAGCCGCTTCTGGGGCTTTTCTCTGAGCTGGGATCTGTCCTGTCTGCCCATGCCAGGAGCCACTGTGTGCTTGGAGATGTTCATGCTGGCCTCTGCCAAAACACAGATCTTCTCACTGGTACTTTTTGAGGTCAAACTGGGCCAGAAAACACATGTCAGGGTTTTGGGTTTTTCCTAAAGTAGAAGTGATTACCACCCACAGGGCCCACAGCACAGGGAAACAAGGACGATGACACATTCCCACAAGAGCTTTTCCAATAGTTTTGCTGTGTTTGCCAGTGTTGGAGGTGGATTTTGGGGTTCAGTGAGGTGCTGGGGATGGAGCCAGCCATAGGGCTGAGACTCGAGGCTGTGTCAGGGATTATGGTGTCCCTATCCCCATCCAAGCGTTGGACAATGCTGGAGGAGTTGCAGCCAGCATCACCAGGTGCTTCGTGCTGGACTGCAATGGGTGGAAGCAGTGCTGGGATCCCAGCTGGGATCCAACCTGGAATGGGACTGCTGAGGCTGGGTCACTGTTATCCAGGGCTCTCCTGAAGGAATGTCCTGGATGGATGGGTCACTGTTATCCAGGGCTCTCCTGAAGGAATGTCCTGGATGGATGGGTCATTGTTATCCAGGGCTCTCCTGAAGGACCATCCCGAGGGGATGGGTATCCCGCGTGTCCCGGTGGTGTCACCCAGAACATTCCCAGGAGCATCTCGCGTGTCCCGGTGGTGTCACTCTGGGCATTCCCAAAGGAACATCCCGCGTGTCCCGGTGGTGTCACTCTGGGCATTCCCAAAGGAACATCCCGCGTGTCCCGGCGGTGTCACTCTGGGCATTCCCAAAGGAACATCCCGCGTGTCCCGGCGGTGTCACCCAGAGCATTCCCAAAGGAACATCCCGCGTGTCCCGGCGGTGTCACCCAGAGCATTCCCAAAGGAACATCCCGCGTGTCCCGGCGGTGTCACCCAGAGCATTCCCAAAGGAACATCCCGCGTGTCCCGGCGGTGTCACTCTGGGCATTCCCAAAGGAACATCCCGTGTGTCCCGGCGGTGTCACCCAGAGCATTCCCAGGAACATCCCGCGTGTCCCGGCGGTGTCACCCAGAGCATTCCCAAAGGAACCTCCCGCGTGTCCCGGCGGTGTCACCTCCCGGCCCTGGGGGGACAGGGACATTTGGGGGGCTGGTGCCCTCTGCAGGCGCGGACAGGGATCGCAGCCCGGTTTGTGCCGGGAAACTCCTCCTGGATCATCGGGTGCCGCCGTCCCCCAGCACTGCCGAGGCCACCTCTAACCCACGTCCCTGGTCCCCATGTCCCCACATCCACACTGATTTTAAAACCCTCCGGAACTGTGATTCCATTCCTGTCCTGGGCAGGGCTGGACAATCCTTTTGGTGAGGGGATTTTCCTTAATATCCAACCTAAACCTCCCCTGGAGCGACTTGAGGTTGTTCCCTGTCATCCTTGTTATCTGGGAGAGGAGACCGACCCCTGTGTGGGTCCCCTCTCCTTTCAGGTGGCTGTAGAAGGTGCTGTATAAAACATGGATTCCTGTCTCACGTTTTTTTTACTCTAATAAAGATACCTGATAGCCAGAAACCCAGCAGCTGCCACAATGCCAAGAGAAGTGACTATAACTAACAGTCAATCTGATCCCAGACTTGATTTGGCTTTCTTGCACCCTTACAGAAGTACAATGAAATGCTAGGAGGTGAAGGAAAATAAATCTGCTTAATGCACTCCAAATCATTTCATGCTGCTGTAAAACAAAATTCGAGTTAGTTGGATGGGAGGAGATTGCAACAGAACCTTTGCCTGTATCAAGCAGAACTGTCAGCAATACTTTTAGGGAGAAAAGCACCACAGCAAACAAAAACATCAAGCTCCTTTGGTTTAGGCTCTGACCATGCCCACCTGCCCCAGGACCACCCTCACCCATGGGGCAGATACAAATCTTCTATTTCCACACAAGCACTCACAAATAGTGACAAATAAAACCCCTGTGGGTTGTATCCATTCCCCATCCCAGCCCTGGGCTGGGGGAACCGAGCTGGGTGCTGCTGAGGGACAGTTACCCCTCAGGAGGAGTTGTCCCCAGGGCTGTGACCCAGCAGATGGATAAGAGACTCCGAGACGTGGCTCCAGTGGGTGACCAAGCCTGGACACATCCTCATCTCCTCATCCAGGCATCCCCTGGGGTCTCTTCCTTCACCAAGCACCCCAGGAAAGTGCTGCAGAGGCTGCCCAGGGTGGGTGAACACCAAGGCCACCCCATGACAGGGAGCAATAGCTCAGGGGTTTGCACATTTCTCCCTTTTCAAGTCTCTTTTTACCACTATACGTTCCATTATTTTGAATTTAGTCAAAGCCTTCAAGATTGTATTTTTTTCTTCCAAGCCAGTTATAAAAAGGACATTGGAATTACAGTTCCAGTGCTAACAATAGCATTACTCAAAGCTGCTGCCCAGAAGTGGGGAGCTCTGCATAGAATAAAGACCTAAACTAAAATGTCAATAATAACTCCTTTTTTTCTCTCCCTGTCTTCCAGCCCACACAATCTACTTGGGTCCCTCTATCTTAATGAGCATTAAAATGGTTTCAAATTAGATCTACAGAAAATTGAATTTCTTTCCCTCAGAAGCTTAGTCTGGCCTTTAAAGGCCACTGATGATATTTTGGTTTTGTGTAAGAGCATCTTTGATCTCAGCTCACAGAGAGACACGGCTCATTACCAGCAATTTGTTGCTGTTGAAATGTGAGTGGAGAAGGACAAACACCATGGAGAGAGAGTCAGGGAGAGGTTTGGCCCCAGACCCAGTAGCCCCATGTGGCTCTCCTGGCCTGACCCTGGCCCCCAGGCTGGCAGGTGGGTGGTCACAGGCTGGTGCTGGGTTTGCAGCCAGCTGCTCTCAGCTTGGTTTTGTCCCCAAAAATGTGGGATCAAAGCCCCATGAGCCTGACCTGAGCTCCAGGTGGGCTGTTTGGAGAGTCCTCAGGGACTCTCAGCAGTGTCTTGCTGAGATGCAGCAGTGACCTGGCAATGCACAATGGCTTTTCTTGTATTGCTTCTGCTAAGTAGCAATCTCTCCACATCCGAGCTGGCACTTGCTCCAAGGGCCTCTGGGGAAGGGGTCAGGCTGCCTGTGACCTGCTGCTCCCTTACTGCTGGGAAGATGCAGCAATCAGACTTTCCAGGAAAGCCTGTTACCATGGCAGGGCCTGGCTGCGGCAAAAAAAAAAAAAAAAAATCTAGATGGTGCAAAGCTGAGCAGTCCTGAGCACTGCAGTGCCCTGGGGCAGCACTCACTGTCTGGGGGATGTTTGTATGGCACAAATGGCCTCAGGGTGAGCAGCCTGGGTTAAGCTGGGGCTTGTACCTGGGTGTAAGAGGAGCCACCAGGCCTGTCCTCAAGGCAGCAGAGGCTGTGACAGTGCAGAGCACAGCAGAGCAGCCCCTGTCCCTGCTTGTCTCAGTCACACTGGGAGGGGCAGAGACCCTGTAGGTCACAGCAGCACTTGGTTGCTGCTTGAGAAATCTCTGCAAAGAACACAGCTGCCCCAGGTGTTCCTAGAGCAGCCTCAGCAAAGGAGTCCTTCATGACCTGCAGCAGCTCCCTCTTCTCACCAGCACCCTCCTGAGCCCTCAGTCCTACTGGTGGGGGAACAGGGCCAGGAAAGCCGACACAAGCACCCACCAGCTGCAGGCTGAGAACTGCATGGCTGTCAGGCATTAATGACCATAACCAGCCCCACCTGGATCCCAGCCCCACATGGATCCCAGCCCATGGGCTCTGAGATGTTTATTTAAGCTCTGCCAGAACCACCACTCCCTGTTAGAGTTTTACTGAAGAGTGTTGGTCACCTAGACCTTAACCCATAGACTACAGAGCTACCAGAAAATCCCCAGGCTGTGTCTTGCCCTGATTGCCCTCACCAAGCCTCATCCTGACCTACAAGTTGATTCTTCTGGCTTGATTTCAGACCTGCCTTATTATAGGGAACTTTCCTGATGGTCTAGACTCCTGGAAGAACACTTCTACCCTCAGTGGGTGGGTTCCTTGGAACAGGGACAGGCCTTTGCTGGTGGGACTCTGCTCTGTGGCTGAGGGGCCTCTTCTGGCTCCCTGGACCTCTGGGAGTACCTGGCCCTTGCTGTGACCTGATGGGTGGGAGAGGGGGTTGTACAAAAGCCTACAGGAGAAAATCATGTGTTGGGTGTGGGGAATTCAATTTCTTCATCAATCCTTACTTCTTGTAGCTGCTGAGGAGCAATGCCCGTGATAGGATGTGCATGGGATGATGAGATGCAATTGCCATAATGCTTTTCTCTTTTTCCTTTAAGCTTTTTGCAGCTTCTCTAGGTGCTTGGGTTGCAGCAAGGAAGGCCAGCAGTGAAATTATATCAGCAGAGCTGCCCAAGAGAAGGAGGGAGAGGCTGGCCTGTAGCTGCAGGCAGGTGTCCAGTGGAGAGATGATCCAAACCGAAATGAAGCTCTTTCTCCTGATATTTATAGATGAAGCTATTTCTCCTGGTGCTGCTCTAGCCTGGTAACTGTAATAACACAAATTGAATGCATTTGTTGGCCTTGACTCCCATCAGGGCAGATGTTTTCAGTGTCTGAAATGTCAATGCAAGGCAGGTTTTAAAGGGACTCTGTAAAAATAGCTGTAATAGGGCTGGGATTGTGATATTTGCCATGGCACAAGTGGTGGATGCTGTTGGGAAACAGCTGCTAGTAGAAGAACTGGTTTGATTCTGAACTGTTTTCAGCTCCCAACATAAAAGGAGAGTGGGGAAATATAACTGTGATATTGTAGCTCAGGGAAAGTAAAAGTTTGACACATTTGGCAGTAGCTGATCTATAAGGAAACTCCAGCCCTGAAGGGATAAAATCAGTGAGGGGAGATGTAGCTGGGGTGATTGTCTTGTCCTGGAGTGAGCTCCATGGAGATGGATCCACACTGTGTCTGGGATGTTTTCACCTCATCCACATGTTCTCAGGGAACTAAAGCCTGTTAACAGTTATCTTGGCTGTATTAATTCAGGCATACCAAGTTCTTTCCCTTCCTTGTACTTAGATCAAGGTCCCAAGGCTTAACCAGCTCTTCAGTGCACAGAATGTTTTTTCTCACTGCCACTAAATTTGGGGAAGGGAAAGACTGTTAGGGTCTTGTACATCCCTCAGTGCTGCTCTGTCCTCCTTTGCTTTCTGAGTTATGCTGTTGGAACAAGCTAGCCTGCTCTTGGCTTTCAGTTTAATGGATGAACCTCTTGGATGTCTGTGTGTGGTCTCCAAGGCTCTGCCCTCCTGGCTGCACACACTGGATGTTTCTCTGCCTCCTTCTGCCAGGCTGCCCTCTCATACCTCCCCTAGGTGTTGGAGGCTCTTGATGTGCTGCTAGACTCAGCTCCTTTGGGATTTTCTGTCAGGACGGGTCTCTGGGGTTGCACAGTGACTTCAGCTCTCATTTCCCAGTGGGAAAAGTGGGTGGTGGTACCTTGGCAGGTTTCCCCAGAGAGGCAATGTGAGGACAGTGTAGAGGCTTATCTTGCTCTGCTCCCACCACAGCAGAGCTGGCAGAGTACTGAGGGCACTCTGATGCCTCTTTCCATTGCTGTCCCCATAGTGACAAGTGCTGGCTGCCTCCTCAGGGCAGTTTTGCCCCCAGGTCCAGCCCCGGGCCACACCAAAATCACCTGCATTTCCATTGTCACCACCCTGTACCACCAATGGACCTGTGAAGGTGGGATGAGCAGTTTTCCTCCATGCACAGAGCTGGGAGGTGCTGGCAGGAGCAGCGTCCCAGGGGCTGCTGCTAGAACCTGTCATGAGCTGCTCCATCTTCTGGGGACAGTGAGTTTGATTTTTGGTAATTGGCCGAGTACAAGGGGCTGCATAGCTGTCATTGGTGCCTGGAAACACACTGTAGACCTCCCTCAGCTGCTGTGGCTGCCACCAGCTCAGGTGGCACGGGCAGGGAGTCACCTCAGGGTAGCAGCACTGTGCCAGGGTGTGGATGGGAAGGCATCGCTCCTGTCCTGGCATTGGAGGGCGTTTTGGTGCTGCCTCCTGCTCTGGCCAGAGCAGGTTTGTCAGGTGTGACTCACCTGCCGCGTGATGGCTCTGGCTGCTCTCAGCAGTGAGCTTTGAGTCTGGCGTATTAGCTCATGGAAACCCAATTAATGACTTGGCATAGGAAACACCCAGTGAGGGACAATCCCCGGGCAGCCTCGATGAGCAGCAAGGTGCGACAGCAGGGAGCACCTCTGCTGTCCCAGGTTTTTCCCCAGCATCCCCCTCTGATGCAGCCAGCCAGCAAACTCCTTTGGAAAGCATTACTTCGCAAAGAGAAATGTGCTGTGGCTGATGGTGCCCTCGGGCAGAGCCAGAGTGCTGCCTCAGCAGCAGCTTGGGCTGAGGCATTAACTCCTTCCCCTGCTTGCCTGGCTCGGGGTGGTTTTCTGGTCCTTGTGCCAGCACTGCTGGGGTGCCATCCTGTCCCTTACCCAGGCCCTGGGTAAGGGCTCTGCATGTAGCCTTACACCACCTTTTTGGTGGTTTTGTTTGGAAGGGGACCCTTGGCTGTGTCACCACGTGTTGATTGGGCTGTTCACTTCACTGGAGCCACTCTCATCAGCAGATGGAGGGGGTCAGTGTCACCCTGAGCCTTGCCCCTCTGGGTGCACCAAGCCATGGTTTGGCTCAGACATCCTGCCCCAGGATGTGCCATGAGGGCTGCTCACTGCATTCCTGCAGGAGCAGCTGCTGGGACATGTTTCTCCATGCTGGGGATTGCTATATTTTGCTCTGGACACATGGAATGACTGGTGGTGAGCAGGGAAATGAAGTCCTGCTTTCCTCAGCAGTGGGGTGAGGAGATGTGAACTGAGACAGGGAGTGAGATTGTCTATGAGCTGTCACAAGCAACCAGGTGTGGGAGAGGAGGAAGGGTATTTGTGGGGACCCTGCACCCCAGGGGTCTCCAGCTCTGTCCCTGATGTGACCCTTGGTGCAACATCTCCTGGGTTGTGTGGAGAGTTGAGGGGTTTCTTGGTGACTTCTGTCCCTGGCATGTAGGTCAGGGGCCCTTCCAGTTTTTTATCAACTGGAATTTTGACGTCTGGGATGCTTGAGTGAATTAATCCTAGCAGGAGGCTGCTGAGCCACACAGAGATCCAATCCTCTGGCTGGCAGTAGTGGTGGTCTCATGTCACCATTGTCATCACTGGCTCTCTGTCACAGGCTGTCTCCTCTACAGCCAGCAATGTGGGAGTGTTCCTCAGCCATTTCTGAAAGGAATTCAGTGGATTTAGGTGACAGTGCTGCAGGAGGTGTGATTGTGGACCTTGCCTGGGAGTGGCTATTGAGATGTCACTTCCCTGATTATGAGTCTGTGGTGAAGTGATCTCCCCACTGGGAGGGATGGGATCAAACATCAGGAGTGAGGGAAGCGCTGTTGGCTGGGGCTGTAGTGGATCACTGTCCTGGGCAGCCATGCTGAGATATTGTTACAGGAGAAAAGGGAAGTAGGAAAAGAAAAAGTGGGCAGTGAAGGGGAGGAAGGTGTGAAAGCCAGGTCAAATACAGGACCCAAATGTCTTGCACCTCAGGTGGTATCAGTGATCTTGTGCTGCTGAGATCAGAGATCTCCCTCTGCCTGCCCAGGGCATCTCTTGGGATGGCAGGTAACTGGGGATGGGGCTGCCCTGCTCTCACAGCAAAGTGTTTCCCTGGAGAGGACCCCATGAGCCTTTGACCTTAGCTTGCTTCTACATGTGGAAAATCAACTGCTGCCTTTCTCTGGCCCTGATAAACATGATGTGATTCTTGGTGTGATCCTGTGCAGGGCTGGGAGTTGGACTTTGATAGTCCTTATGGGTCCCTTCCAGTTCAGGATATTCCATGAGTCCATGAAATGTCATTTTTGCAGTGAGGAAGCAATGCAAAATCCTGAGTGATACTAGAGTATGAGAGTCCTGCCTGTGGTTTCAATTTTTTCTCAGGAAAGGTCCCACTGGGATCACTGAGACTGAGTGAATTCTCCTACTCCCACACCCTGTAAGTTGTGTAAAGACACTGCCATCCCTGCAGATGCTGAACCCCACAGGGAAGGGAGGACAAGCATCCCACCATCCAATCCTTCTCCCCAGGCCCATGCTGAGCAACGGGAACTCTTCCAGCAAAGGAGAGCAGAAATCCAGGCAGTGCAATTAGAATTATAATAATAGTAATTAATGCCTTGCCTCTCTCTAAGGATTTTCTAGTGAGGCTTGCCAGGTGCTTGCTGTGCATTAACTGATCAAAGCCACAGCACCCATGTGAAGGGGATGGGTGCCAGCTGGGCCACAGGACCTCAGTACCTCAGCTGGGGACTTGCTTCCCCTGCCCTCATCTTTCTCCATGGTTTGGAGGGGATGATTAGGAGGACCTTCTTTAAGAATCCCAGGGATGAAGGTTAATGGATGGGGGAGAAGGCCAGGTCAGGAGCATCCTGTGTGTTACCCAGGGGTGCTCCTCTGGCCCCAGTGATGTGAGCTGTAGAGCCTGTGTGCAAGGGCATAAATGAGCTCTAGTGCATTGAATCCTGTCTGTGCACGTGTTTGTATGTGGGAGGCTGCTCCTGCAACATGCGCTTCAGTCGACACACAAATGCCAGTCTGTGGGCTTGCACAGACACAAGCTAGCACAATAACATGGGGGCTGGAGAAAATGCTGTACAGGGAGAGGCTTGAAGAGCTCAAATTGCTGTTTGCCACAGACTGGGAGAGGTGTCTTTATTCTGATGTGTAAACACCATCACAAGGAGAAAGGATGTGGCACCAAAGGACCCTCTAACATCAGAGAACAGCAGAACAAGAAGCAAGGGCCAAAGCTGGCCTGAAGAGCAGGTGTGCATGCTGGCACAAAGGGGATGAGTGGAAACAAACTGCCAGGGGGCATGGCAAGGTTTCTTTTGCCTGGTGAAGGGCAGTCCCTCTGGTGGTGTGTCACACAAGTTGCCTCACAATCAGGCACCCAGTGTGAGGGCAAGCCAGTGTTATTTGTTACACTGTTAGAGCCCCTCACATTTCAGTCTCTTTCTCACTCTTTGAGTGAGGTCTGGGGCACAGTCTCAAGGTAGAGGTTGATGAAGCATCTGTGGGATGGAGCTCAAAGCAGCTGCCTGGGCTCCCTGCAGAGCCCCTGAGCAGTGGTACCTCCTGGCTCTGCACTGTGGGTGGTTTCTGATTGCTTCCTGCTCTCCTCTCATCCTCCCAGGGGTTAGGTTGTGCTGGGGCTGGTGGCCCTTGTGTCTGGGAGGTTTGGTGGCACTGATAGGCAGGTGGGGTTCCAGGAGCAGTGGGGAGCTGCTGCAGAGTCCTGGGACATTGTGCCAGTTGCCCAGAGAAGCTATGGCTGCCCCATCCCTGCAAGTATCCAAGGTCAGGTTGAATGGGGCTAGGAGCAACCTGGTCTGAAGGAAAGTGTCCCTGCATGTGAGGGGAGGAATGAGATGGTCTTTAAGGCTGCTCCCAGCCCAAACCAGTCTGTAATTGTATCACATGTTGATCCCAGAGATTTGTACACCACTGCTGGGACATCCAGTTCCAACACCACCCGTGGGGAAGCTGCCTGGGAGCTGCCTCTCAGATGAACCCACAGAAGGAGGATTGGGTCTTTGGCTGTGGCCTTCTGTGAGGGGAGAGATGGTGTGCAGGGAGGTGTGGCTGAATGGCACCACCTCTGCCTGAACTGCTGGAAGGTGTCAGCCTGAAACAAATGAGTAATTGTTGTTGCTGTTGTTATCAGATGACGTAGTTTACCTGCCAACAAATCAGCTGAGAAGCGGTGAGGCACTGAGTGAAGTAAGGAAATTATTTAGAAAGGTAATAAACCCAAGTGTAACATAAATATATCAGGGTAATGGATTTCACATACACAGGAATACAGAATGGCTGTCAGTGGTGTAGGTCGCACAGGGAGCCCTCCAAGGCAGCTCACATCTGTGTATTTTAGTTCAAGGGAAACCTAAAGGCCAGGTTCCACAAAGCTCTGCTGCTTTACTTCCCCGTCCATCACAGCCACTCCGGTGCCTGCCCTTACGGGGTGTGGTGGGCTCACGCAAGTCACACCCTCGCCAACCGCAGAAGGAGAGGGGAGAGATTGGAAATGCAAAAGCAAGAGATTTTGAGCGGGGAGAGATAGATCCATCTCGTAACAAGAGGGTAGGAGAGGCTCTGGTGCCGGGCAGCACCTGCCGGGCTCGCCCCTCTCCCCTGCAGCCACGAACCCTGGAGTGTCGGAGGTGGAAATGACCCGGTGAGGTACAAACTGCCCCAGGGGTAACGTGCTGTGCCTCACCCAGCTCCATCATTAACCCGGCATCACTCACGGCCCAGGTATGCCCAGGCATTTCCGCGCTGCCTCTCCCTGAGCAGTTCCAGCTCCCTCGCTGGGCTCAGCCCCAGCGCAGGGGAAACTGAGGCACGGTCAGATGGGGCTGTGCCTCCTCCGTGTCAGCGTGCACAGCTGGAAACTCCTGGAAAGACAAAAGGGGAACAAATCCAAGTCACAAGCAATGTCTGTGACTTAATGGTGGAGTCTTGTGTGTCTCACTCTTGCACATTTTACCCAGCACCCGTGCTTGAAGCTCATCTGTGCTGCTGGCAAAGCACGGCTCAGGTGCTGCTGAGCAGAGGATCATTGATAATTTTTTTCATTTTAATAACTACTATGTTCTTTGTCAGAAAATTTCATGTTCCTTGAAGTTAAGGGAATGTGGTGACATCTGAAAGGAAAATTTTATTCTAAACCTTGTCTTGATGTTTTTTTTTCTTCTCTCTTTAAATTTCCCTTTTAATAAGGGGAAAATGAGGAAGGGAGAGCACACATTGCAGAGGAAGTGAGATTTCCCACAACCACAGCAACAAAACTCTTCAAAATAATTTTTTAAAAGCAAAACAGCAGTCAAAAATATCAGAAAGCAAATTGTGGCAGTTTACCAAACATCCTTAGCTTACTTTTTTTTTCTTTTAAGCTGCTCTGAGTTTTAACTCCACTGATTCCTCACACAAGTAGATAAGAGGAATGACTCTGGGGCATGGGTGGGTGAGCAGGGAGGCAGGAATGTAAATACACATTATGACTGTGATGAGTAAAATCCTTCTGAATCCAGCAACACCAGAGGAATGATGGGTGCCCTGGCACTGCAGGCATTGAACACATTGAATTACTGAATCACAGACTCGTTTGGGAACTCAGAGGCCATCTCATCCCACTATCCTAGGATGCTCCAAGCCCTGTCCAGCCTGGTCGTGGGGACTTACAGGGATCCAGGGACAGCCACAGCTTCTCTGGGCACCCTGTCCCAGGGCCGCACCTCCCTCTAAGTAAAGATTTTTCTTCCTAACATCCAATCAAACCCTGCTGTCACTTTAAAACCTCTGCCCCTTCTCTTGTCACTATCTACCCATAAAAAAAGTCCCTTTCCTTCCATTTTTAAAGCCTTGCTAAGGTACTGGAAGTTTATAATGGGGTCTCCCTGAAGCCTTCTCCATGCTCCAATTATATCCATCCAGTTACATTTTACAGACTGCTCTACACACTGTAGCTGTGATCCAGAGGCTGGATCAGTGCTGTGACATCGCTGCTGGCCATTGCATGACAAGGAACTCTGTGTATCTTAGCACAAATCCTTGCAGTACTGTAGCTGTGCCTGAGTGCTTTTGTTCAGCTCCTGGTGCAGGAATCCTTTTAACTCATGTCATGACCTTGGGCAAGCAACTTTGCTGTGCTTAAAATTAACTTCTCTGCAAACAAGGCTCATAAATCTCCGTGTCAGGGGAAGCTGCGGCATGGCATGAGGGGCTTGGGTTTGGTGAAGGGTTTTTCCACCCTGAGTTGTCACATGTGTGGTGCCAGTGCTGCCCAGAGGTGGGGTGGCCCCAGCTGTGCTTCAAACCATGAGCCTTTGGCCACTTTCCATGAGGGGAAGGGGTTCAGTAAAATCTGCTGTAGCTCAGGGTGTTTTCGGCCCCTCCCCCTTCTCCTAATTTGTTTGGTTTTGCTGGCAGCGCTAAATAGGGGCTGCAGAGACTGATGAAAGAGGCTGCAGGCTCGTCTTACAAAATAAAAAGGCTGGAGCAAATTGGCGTGCCTAGCTTGGGAAAACAAAAGCTAAGGGCAGCACAAGGAGAGCGGTGTGCGGACAGATCCCTGGGTACGCCCTGCGGGAGCAGATGAGCTGCAGAAAGCCTTGGCACAAGACTCGGGAGTGTCTGTAGCCTGTGACTACACGCAGCCTGGAAACAAGAGGCTGCTCTTAAGCACCGGAGGAGGGAGAGCTGGAAAGGCTTCCCAGCAGGACCCCTGTGTGCCCGGAGCACACGGGCTCCTTTGGTGCCCTACGAAGGGTTTCAGGTTGCCACAGCTGCCACGAGGAGGGTCCCACAGCCCCACATGTCCAGGCTGGTGTCTGTCTGTCCAGCCAGGTCCGGGCTGGGTGTGCTCTGCAGATAAACAGCTCCTTTTACACTTATTCATTCTGCCTGTGTACACAGCCTGCTTTCCAGCGGGCGGGAGGTGTCTTTTCCCGGTGCTGCCTTTGATGTGGGTTTTACAAATGGTTTTTATTCAATCCGGCAGAGATGAGGGGGGAACACGGCAAAGATATGAAGTGTGCTGGTCATCCCTGGCTTCCTGGGACACCCTGACCTTCACTCTCTGATCCACAGAGTGCATGGGGCTGTCACTGACTCCCCAGCCCCAGGTGGCTGTCGGGTCCCTTGTATTTGCCTCTTACTGGACACTTAAAGCAACTGGGGTTTTAAAAACAGGAGCAGGGAGAGGTGACAGCTGGTCCTGGAGAATTACAGGGAGGAAATGAGATTAGACGGAGCAAGGATCACCAGGAGGCGAGATGGCCCCATGCTGGGCAATCAGCTCCTTCCCTCACAGCCTGACCCCACAAACAGTCCTTTCCCTCACAGCCTGACCCCACAAGCGGTTCCTTCCCTCACAGCCTGACCCTACAACCTGCTCCTTCCCTCACAGCAGTCAGGGATCCATCAGCTTCCCCTTCCCTCACAGCTCAGCCCCACAGTCTGCTCCTTCCCTCCCAGCACATCCTAACCCCTGGAACTGCCCTTTCCTTCACAGCCCAGCCCCATAAACAGCTCCTTCACTTACAGTAGTCAGGGATACATCAGCTTTCCCTTATAGCCTGACCCTATAGCAATGAGGGATCCATCAGCTACTCCTTCCCTCACAGCCCAGCCCCACAACCTGCTCTTTCCCCTGAGCCTGGCCGCACAACTGGTCCCTTCCCTCGGCCCTCAGGGCCCCACCAGCAGCCCCCTGCCCGCGGCCCGGCCGTGCCCCGCTCCTCAGGCCCGCCCCGCTCCCTCAGCGCGGCCGGGGCGGGGCGGGGCGGGGGCGGGCGCGGGGCGGGTCCCGCCGGCCGGGGCAGGCACAGCGCGGGCCGGGGCGCAGGTACCAGCGGAGCGGGGAGAGCGGCCGGGCCGGCGCGGCCATGGGGAAGGTGCAGCTCTTCGAGATCCGCCTGGGCGACAGCCGCGTCGTCTACAGCCCCGGCGAGCCGCTGGCCGGCACCGTCACCGTGCGGCTCTCGGGCTCGCTGCAGTACCGAGGTGAGCCCGCGGCCTGCCGTGCCCTGCCGTGCCCGCGGGGCCACACGGCGGGGCGGATATCCCGGGGAGGGCTTGGCGGGCTGCCCTGGCCGCGGGGCTCCGTGGGGATGGTGCCGGGGAGCGGCCGGGTGGCTCTGGGGCTGCCCCATCGCTGCTGCCCCCGCTGCCATGCGGCGGCCGGGAGGGGCTGATGGGAGCAACCTGCTGGATTATTTCCTCCTCCTCTTACTTTTCGCTCCCATCCCATAAATAAGCAAACATCCTCCCAACCCCCTTCCCAAAACAACCCAGCGCTGGGCTGTGCCACAGCAGCCTCCGGAGCTGGCGGGGGCCCAGGGTGGCAGCGGGAGGTGGTGGAGGAGCTCGCCCGCCTCGTTCTGCCTTCCCGGAGTCCTGCGGCTTCCCGGGGCTGCCGGCATCGCCCTGCACGGCCCCTGAGCCCCGAGCCTGGTGCCTTGGGTCGCACGGAGCCCGAGTGTGTTCGGGCAGGGCGATGGCAGGAGATGGGCGATGCCGTGTCCCGGTGGGCAGCAGCCCTGCCTCGACAGCAGGGAGGAGGTGGGCGATGCCGTGTCCTGGCAGGAGTGGTGCTCACCCACCGACAGCAGCGAGCGGCCGTGCTCTAACAGCTCGAATGAACTCGCGTGTTTGGGTTGTAGCTCTACTAGTGTGGGAGATGTCCGGGCTGTGTACGAGGTGCTATGTGTGCCAGGGCAGAGTGCCCGCCGGGCAGCAGTGTCTGGAGCGGGAGGTGTTGGCTGCGAGGTGGTTGTTGCTCCACGCGAGGCTCAGACCATGCCCGTGACTGGTGCAGTCCGGCAGGGCACGGGGATGGGGCTGGGCTGCAGCGAAATGAGCTGCTGGGCTCCGATCATCCAAACTGAGAGCTTCCTCCCCCGCCTTAGAGAAGTCATTCGCATTTGCAAGTCAGCTTTGTGCTCAGTGCTGTGGAAATGTGAACCGATTTGCTGTTTTCCCTGAGGTCTTGCTTCTCGTGTGTGCATGCTGCTTCCTTTGTAACAAATTATTGGAGGGGGAAAAAAAGACCAAGTAATGCAAAATGTGAAGTCTCTGTTCAAGAGCTGTCAGCCTGGATGATGGTGCCTGTGCTTGCCTGTGCCTTGATTTTGCGAGCACCTCTCCCATTTGCCTGCAATAGCTTTTGGAAGCTTCTTGTGGAAAAAAGTATCTAGGACAAGTGTAAACTTGTAGCCTGTTTAACTCCTGTCAGAGCAAAACAGATCCAGTGTTTATCTCCTTGGAGAGTACTCCCAGATGCGCTTCTTCCAGCTAAGATGTTCTTAATGAAGTCTGACTGACTTCCCTCAGCCCATCCCGTTGACTTCCATCCATTCCTGAAGGTGCTTCTTGGGTGGGACAAGAGTTTGGCCTTGGAGGGTTGGGTGTGCTGGCCCCTTGTGCTGCCAGCTGGCCAAACTTACACCTTGCTGCTGCCTCTGCAACTCCCATTTGGAGAGGACTTGCCACATTCTGCTCTACACCAGTTCTCCTTTGCTTCCTGATGTTGTTGTAGGGGAGGAGGAAGGTGTCTCTTTGTTTTGTCTCTGTTTTCTGCTTCCTTATTGCTTGGATTCTGAGAAGCATCAGGGTATGGTGTTAAATACAGGTCATGAACTTGGGAGGGGTTTTGCTGTGAGATTTGTGGTGTTTGGGGCTAGTGCAGGTGTTTTGGAAAGAGCTGGCACTAGGAAAGCTGGCAGAGCCAAAATCTGAGGTGGGTTCCATGTGGTTGATGCTTCTGCTGTGCTGAGGTCACCTGAGCAGTTCTTCTAGGCTGAATTTCCTGTACAGTGGCTTCATGAGCTGGAATAGAAACTTTCTATATCTAGTGTCAGAACTCACCCAGTTAAGTCACATTTGGATGTGAAACCAACTTCTACCAAGCCTAAGGTGACTCTTTGCTGTGTTCTCCCTCCTGCTATGTATTTTATGATCTCTGGTGCTTAAACGCTCCACACTTGATCTCTTGGGCACCCTCTCCTTTCTGGATGGAGGAAATGTCTCACCCTCAGAGGAAGAGGCTCATGTAGCTGCTGAAACATGCTTTTGGTGTAACAGCAGGTGACTACCTGCTGAAAGAGACCTTGTGAGCACTGTTGAGCTCTGAGGGCTCAGGCATCCTGACATGCTCTGGCTTCCTGCTGGGCTGTGGGGAGAGCTGGGTGGCATTAACTCATATTGTATATACCCCACACACACCTTCTGTGGCCAACTGTGACTTTGCAGGCAAATAAACTGCTTCCAGGAGAAGACAGAAGGTCTGACCCACAGCACCATGATTTGGTACTTTCCATTTCCTGAGCCAGGCAAGGCTGGTACTGTGACCTCTCAGTGCTGTGGTGTGTGAGATCACAGCCGGAACCAGCCTGTAGTGACTCCTCACACGGTAACTTCTGGCTCTTGAAAATTACACCTGAAAGGTGACAGTGCAAACAAACAGAGCTTGTTGTGCCTTGCTAAACACAGGAGAAATCTTGGGTCATGGGGCAGCGTGGCTGGGGACACACCTTTTGGGATCATAAATGTTCCCACTTAGACTGGCGTCAGTGCTGACTGGCAATGAGGGCTGTTCAGGAGTGCATCAACTTCAGCTGACCTTGCAGCAGCATCACAAATACTCACTGCTCCTTGGTGACCTGCTGAGGAGCCACACTTCCTCCTGTGCCTGTGCCATGGTGAAGGACCTGCCCAGAAAACTTCTGAGCCTCAGGGGAGAGCCCTGATGGAAATGGAGAATTCCTAATCATTGTGCCTGGTTTGCTGGGTAAATCATCAAACGTGTGTGTACAAAGAATAATTAATCTTACAGGAAGCTTGTGCAGGGACAGCTGGAGAGGGAGTTAATTTGTGGGGAAGGAGGAGGGAAGCCACTTCATTCAGAGCGGGGCAGGCAGTCCTGGTTGCCAGCAGGAGCATGTGGGAACAAAGGCTTGTGCTGCCTGGAGATGCTGGAGCACTTTCCTCTCAACTCTGTGGCTTCCAGGGGCCATGTGGATTATTTTGGTCCCGCCTGCCGTTCAGTGAGGCTTCACTGAACAAGCGTAATGTTAAAATAACAGCCCTCTCTGCCAGGTCACCGAGAGTAAAGAAACAGCAAGTGCTTTCCGGAACAGATTTCAGCACTTTGCTATTCTCCACTCTGTTATTTGGCTGTCCAGGTTTATGCAGGGATGACTGGACTTTAAAATTACTCCCTAGAACTACAAAGCTCCAGACACAAGTACCTGTGTTTGTTCATGCTCTAGAAATACAGATACATAATTCCTGTTTCTGCACAGCAGAGAGACCATGAATCATAATTTTCTTGTCTGATCTTAAATGTAGTAAATAGTCTCACTTCTCATATGGGTAACAGAGAAAGCTGCTGGTGAAGGGGGATGAAGAGCAGGGCTCTGAAATTCTGGATCATGTGTCCAAACTAAAAGGTAACTTCTGTTCCCTGAAAGGGCAGTAGGGAGAAGTTTGGGTTTGGTGATTCTGACGTGTGCAACCTGTGCCCTTCCTGAGGGGAAGGGGTGACACCAAAGGACTCTGTTGGCCACGATTCTCCTACCACTTGACCTCTGGTACAGTGGAAAACATTGTTTCTGCAGGAAGGCTGTGGCTTGGGAAAGTGCTGGGGAAAAGGTGGATTCAGTCCCTGCACAGTGGTCTGGCTCTCTCCTGAGTCAGAAGTTTGCCTATAAAGGAGGATTGAAAATCCCTGTGCTGGCAGCATGGGTCACCTACTCACCATTGGGGCAGCAGGGACCCCATGGCTGGTCCCTGCATTGGGGTGAGAGCATGGTGCCTTCAGAGCAAGGCCTGGGGGTTTGGAGGGCAGGAGCAGCACCATCACTGTCCTTGGTGATCCTGGCAATGTCCTGTGAGGTCCTTGAGCTGTCTGGTGTCCACCAGCAGTGGTGGGTGCCAGGATGAGGCCAGGCTGGCACTGCTGCACAGGAATGCTCACGGATGGCTCTGCAGCATCACTCCCACAGGCTGGATGGCTCCTGCTGGAGGGAAGCTGGATTAACTTTCTTTTCTCATTGTGTGAAGAGAGACAGCAGGGAGCTGTGTGGCCAAGTCTGTCTGAGGCTGGGGAACAAAAGAGGGATTTTTGCTTTCCTGGCTGGCTTGCTGCTAGAGCTCCAACTCCTCTGGAGTCAATAACTAATCACGAGATGGGTTTGTGTCTCTTGTTGCTGCAGTGAGCCGCTCCCCCGCCCGCACACCACTTGTGCTCAGCTGAAAAACTGTTTGCTGCTTTCCTTGGCAAGGAGACATGCCATAGCCTCCCATCCCTTGTTTAACAAAATGGGAGGACAAGTGGAGTGGAGTTGTGTCTGTCTGATTTGCTTCCAAGTGTGACAAACGGGGTGTGAGTGCTTATCCCTTCCCTGGAGCAGTGCAGAGCTGTCAGAGATGGAGCTTGTCTTTCAGGGCTGGAGTCAGGTAGGCGGCAGGGAGGCTCCCTGGCTGGGAGGAAGAAGTCTCTGGGTTTCCATCCCTCTGGTCTTGAGGCTGCTCCCTATCCCTGGCTGTGTTGGGAGAGGAGGAGCAGCCAGGGAGGTGCATGGATGGGCGTGCTCCACTCCAAGCGTGTTGCAGAATACTCTGTGCTGCAAGTCATCCTCAGGGAAGAAGTAGGTGTGTAAAAGACACAGAGCTGTCACTTGACTTGGTGAAGTCTTGCTAGAGGCTCTCAGCAAGTAGGAAGGAGGATGGACATGTGGATCATGCTCTGCTGTCTGGAGAGAGGATGCTCAGGCCATTCCAAGAGAAGAAGGGGTGGTTGGTTTGTGTGCAGGGCTGCTGCACACCTGGCCTGTGCCAAAACACAGAGAAAGGTGCTCTGCCAGGCGTTGGGGAAGGTCTTCTCCTCCTCCTGCTCAGGGCAGCTACTCCTGAAATGGCCTGGCAAACATGTCAGGGGCTGGGCTTTGGTTTGGTGCCTCTTTTCTTGAGGGCTGATTGCTGAGATATCCAACAGCCTTTAGGCTACTGCTGTGACCTCTGGAGTCTGGCAACAGGAATTGCTGTGGAAGTTAATTGCCTTTTGTGCTGTTCTTAAAATTTGACACTCTTAAATCTCTCGTGGAGAAATGCAAAGTGCTTAGGAGAGGAGAAAATGAGCAAAGAACCAGACTGTTGCTAGTCAGCATATTTTTTGCCTCGTGCACAGTTGTGCCTGCATGTGCTCAGAGTCCCTGGGCTGTGTTCAGGATCCAAATCAGAAATGAAATGGATCCATACTACAAAGGTGTTCAGGTTTCTGTCTGCTTGTAATGGCTTTTAAACAGCAAATCCACATTCCCCACTCTCTCTGATGGCAAATTACAAGTAGGTGATGGGGTGCACAAGTCAGCTGGGACTGAGGTGTTTTGCTGTCCCTAAGTTTGTGGGTAGAGGCCTTTTACCACAATGTGGGTGCCTATTTGAATTGCATGGCTTGAGTAAATTATGACAGGTGTATTGGGACCTTGAGATGCTGGATGATGGCAGTGGAGAGCATACGGAGTGTCCTAAGCTAAGTATTGAATTGCTTTTGACCCCCTCGACAAGATGAGAGTGGCAAGCTAGTGCCAACCTGGAATTATTTAGAGACCTAGTTTAAAAACACCCCAATCTCTGAGCACCTTTATCGTCATTAAAAGCCAGAGTTTGTCAGATATCCATAGCAAAAGCTGTTTCCAAGAAGCATGAATCATTTCTGGAGCACTAATGCTTATGACTTCCACTCCTTTGTTCTTGCTGACGGCACTCTCCTCTCTGACAATCCTTCTGGCTCAGGCAGCTCAGACCAGAGGTAACAATGCTGCAGCAATTCACTGTTCATCCCTCCCAAACACACCCTCCTGAATCCCAGATATACCCTGCAATAAGAGTGGGATAAAACTGGCTTGGAAGACAACAGCTCAAGGGAGGAATGCTCATTGTATGGGTAGGAATTGCAGGCTTCTCGATGGGGAGTTCAGCAGGGGTTTGAATGTCAGAGCCAGAGCTTCAGTCAGGTCCCAGATGTTCCCTTCTGTCTGCTTGGATCTCTGAGGAGCCCAGCCTGACCATGAGAACTCTCTTACCAACTTGTAGCACTCCCAGCACAGCTAGGATTTGTTATGTATCTGGTGCTCTGGTGATAACAAGAACATAAGTCATCTTTCCAAACTGATGATCTTGCTATAAATAGAGAATCCAGCTGCTTGTGTTGAATGGCATCAAAGAAAATCATAGAAGCAGCTCTTATGCTTAGTGAAGTGGATTCTGGCTGTTTTCTCTGAAGATGCTGGGGTTGGGAGATTTCTTGACAACTGAGACGTGCAAAAGCAGTGCACGAGAGCTCAATGTGATGTGAGGAGTCTTCAGCAGGGAGCAGCTGAGGCTGGGATATCTCATCCCATGCTGGGATCTTCAGCAGGGAGCAGGTGAGGCTGGGATCTCTCATCCCATGCTGAGATCTTCAGCAGGGAGCAGGTGAGGCTGGGATCTCTCATCCCAGGCTGTGCCTTCCTGCCTCCCCAACAAGAACCTGCCTGTGCTGGTACCCAGCCAGGATGAGGAGGCACTAAATGCAGGCTTGCTTTACTGCTTGTAAGTAAGGCTTTTCTGGAAAAAGCCCTTGAAACCTCCCCTTCTAGGAGGAGGGGAGCTGGCTCCAGGCTTGTGCTTGGGAGCTGCAGCAGCACTAAGTCATTTGCAGGTGTTTCAGCAGTTCTGTGTGCTGAGTTGTGAGTTCAGTGCCTGGAGCAGCAGGAGGACAGACCCTGGTGTGGTTCCATGTGGTTGCTCCTGCCTCTTCTCCCTGTAAGTGGGCTCCAACCCCTCACACCAAAACTCCTGTTCCCAGGATGGCTGAGCAGCCCTGAGTGTGCTGGTTTGGTTTTTGTCCTGCTGCAGAGGCAGAGACTTGCTCAGGATGCCAAGCTGTGACAATGTGGGCTGTGCTGAGTCCTTGCAGCCCCAGGGGCATCCAGCCTGTGACAGATCTCCTGTCCCCCACGTGCTGGGCTGGCTTTGCATGTGCTCCTCATCTGGAGAGTGGGGCTGGGGAATTTGTGCCCAGGAGCATCGCTTGAGCCCCAGGAGGGGATGCAGAAGTGTCACCTCCTGATCTGCAGGGCTGTCTGTTGCTGAGGCCAGGAGAGCTGTGTCTGGCTGTGTGGTGGGTGGCAGTGAGGGTCTCCCAAGCTGAGCACCAGCCAACAGGACTTGTAGCCTTACCTCTTAGAAAAGAGTCTCAGAAGAAAGGAGCGTGACTCAGTCCCACAGCAGAGCCTGGCCCACAGGAGCCCTGGTATTACAGTAAGCCTGTTAAGCATGAATTTCCAGAAGTCTTTGAAACATTTATTTAGAAAGAGTCTGAAAAGGGAGTAGGCTCTGGTGAATCAACCTCTTTGTGGTGAGTAGGGAAACCTGATCAGTGGGCTGTTTATCTTCTGCAGTGCTTTTGGAGGGTGATGCTCCCGCGGCGGGGGCAGAGGGGCTGTCTGGGGAAAGACTCGCCAAACCTGCTCCAGGGTGTGGGAGAGTGGAGCAGGGCTGGCGGTGGTCGCACACAGAGGGGTGTTCCCAGGACACAGGTATGTTCCCAGGACATCAGAGAGCTCAGCCTCCCTTCTCCACAGGAAACGAAGCTTGTTCTGCCAGCGAGGTGGGAAAAGGTGCCAGGCTCTGCACTTGCTGGGAGAGAACAATTGAATTTGTTAATGAGTTTAAAGGGGCGTTTTCTTACAGCAGCATCCAGCACATCCCCCCTGGCATCTGCACTGCTCTGTGGTAGGTTGTGGTGGAGTTTCTTGCTCAGTTCTTCCTTTTTTAGACAGCCAAGTCGATTGTACCAGAATATCTTAACTCCTCTGGCCTAAAGTAGTGTTAAGTGCTGGGTGGAAACCTATTTCACTTTGGGCAAGCTATAAAAAAAAGAAATTCCTCACTTCTGTTTTAGCACTGCTCACCCTGAGGAAGGGTGGCTGTGGTCCCTGGCTGGCTGAAGTGCTGAGTGCTGGCAGGTCCTGGCATCCATCAGCATTCCTGTGAGCCAGGGTGAACTGCTGAATCTGTTCCACTTGTCTGGCTGCATGTTGGGCATCTGGGACTTGCATTCCCTTCTCACAGGGCTGCTCTAGAGGCCAGGTGCTGAAGATTAAGATACCCTGACTGCTTATGTATGTACAGCCTTGTTTTGCTTTGAAGAGCATAGCTTACTCATATTCAGGGCTCACACAATCCAGCTTATTATCCAAGTCCCCTGAGAAGGATGGAGTAAATTAAATAGACATTAAATTTATTAAAATAAATCTGTCCTGTGCAGGGGATCATGAGTAAAACTTTTCTGGACCCTGCTGAGATCCTAATTATGAGGTGTTCCTGTGCCAGGCTGGCAGCTGCAGGCCCTGCCTGGAGCTTGGTCCCATCCCAGTCCATCCCACCTGAGAGCAACAGAGGCTGCTTCCTCATGGATGGCATGAACAGAAGTGAGCCTCAAATGCGGTTCCAGGAGGAGGGCAGGCACTGCAGTCTCCAAACAGTTTCCCACTCTGAATTTCTGTCCAGAGTAGCAGAAAGGAAAGAAATTTTTTGAGATTAAAGTTGGCTTCACACCATGGAGCAGTTGAAGCTCCACAGGAAATGTTGCCTCCATCTCTCAGCCTTCTGCTCCTCTGCAGCTTTTCCCCTCCAGTTCTTGGAGGGATGGATGCTGGGAGAGGAGGAGGCTGTGAGTGCTGGCAGTGTGGCTCAGGTGGGTGGCTGGCATGGAGATATTCCTGGGGAGCTGAGATCTGCCTCTCTCTGCCAAGTAGTTTCTCTGTGCTGTTTGATCTGGCTGTTCTCAGCATGCAGGGGTGTCTGTGTGTGCCAGCCTGGCCTGGGAGGAAGAGGATGGTCCCTCAGCATGCTGGGGTGGGGCACAGTTGCTCTCCTTGTAGGAGTACCCAAGGAATGGCACTGCTGACCTCTGCCCTGCGTGTGGCAGCAGGCACTGTGTGGAGCAGCTCTGCTGCTCTGTGCCACCTGTTTAGGATGGGATGAAAGTTTGGGCTCCCAAAACTGGTCTGAGGCACTGCCAGGACATGTCCAAACTCTGCCCTGCCTGGCTGTTATGGTACAACCACCTCTGCCATTTTGGGCTCTCAAGCAGAGCAAATCTATTTCTCCCCAACTCTTCCCAGTCTGTGTGGCTCAGCACTGGGGCCTACATCAGTCTGAAGCTTAAAAAAAGTCCCCAGCTTGTCTTGCTTTTGCAAGAGGTAGTTTTGTAGAAAGGATTACCCCAGCATGCCCTTCCTGGAGCATGTTTGAGGAGCAGTGAGGTGATTGCAGCAGCAGTAGCATGATGGGGTCAGGATGAGGGGCTGGATGGGGTGAAGCCCCTGAGTGCAGGTGCTGTTTCATGCCTGTTGCTGAGGAGCTGCCTCTGGCAGATCCAAGGCACAGACTTTGTGGCACATGTTCATCCCCCTCCCACAGCCTGTGTGGCCTTGTTCACTGGTGAGTTTTCCCCCTGCAGCCCGACATGTGCAGAGCCAGGCTTGTTAAGTGTACACAGCTGAGGATTTCATTCCAGATGTTGGAGATGACCCCTTCCTCTGAGGGCAGCCAGCGTGCTGATAAAACACTGTGATGCTATAAATAAACCTGTCAGCTCCACAAGGGAGAAAAGCCTTTGGTTTGAGCAGGAGTTCTAAACAGGAGCCCAAGAGTTGGCTTTCTTGTCTCAGGATTTATGTTGACCCTTGGTTTTGGGGAGGAGCTGGAAAAGGTAGGTTTCCCTGTTGCTTTCAACCTGATGGAAAAAAAGGCTTGCAACAGGGGGAAGGACTGACCTGACTGAAAAAGGACTTAGACAAGATTTGTTCTCCTGCTTTTCTGCAGCTACACACCTGCCCAGCCTCCCTTTGGAGGCTTCTGCATTGCTGGAATGAGGACATCCTTGTGTGTCCATACTACCTGCCCCTCCTCGTGCTGGACTCTGGCTAAAATAATTCATGCACAGCTGAAATAATGACTGTGGGTCACTTTGCCCCAGTGGCAGAGCTGTCACACCCCTGGGGTTGCTATGGGTGGAGTTTTTCCAGGCTGTCTTGAGGAGCTGCTTCAGCCTTCCTGCAGTGTGGGGCTGCTTTTTGAGGGCTTCCTGCAGGTTGGGTGGCACACCCAGCTGGGTCCTCCTGCCTCAGCCTGGCAGTGGACAGGAACAACTCTGTTGCCACAGCCAGGGCAACAGGCGCTGCTGGCTCTTGGGATGGCATTGCTGAGCTTGGATTTGCAGGGCTGGCTCTGCTGCCCTGGAAATCAGCACACTGAAATGTCAGGGAGGGAGGGACTGTCCCTTGCATTGCTGGGAGGGGTTTGGCTGGTCCAGCTGCTTGCAAGGGGCTGAGGGCAAGTGCCAGCCTGGGAAAGGAATGGCTGAGCAGCAGAGCTTGCTCTTGCTCCTGGGGGCTAAATGATGCTAAAATCTGTGCCACTGCAGAGGGGCTGCAGCTGAGTTTGTGCATGGCAGGAGCATTGCCATGGGCAGCAGCATGGGGACAGAGAGGGGTCAGACATAGCAACCACTCAGAACTTCACTGGGAGCCTGTCTGAGAGCAGAGGGCTGTGCTGGGTATGAGCTTGTGATGACTGCCAGGCTGTGGGAGGTGGGATGTCCCCCAGGGTCACAGGGAGCAGCAGCCAAGTCCTCCAGGAGCTGGAGGCTGCTGGTGCTGTGGGAGATGCTGCTCCCTGTGCATCAGATCCAGACAAGTCTTCTCCCAGGGCCTGGCTACAGGCTTGGATTTGAATTGAGATGGAAAGCACAGACAACTCTTCTAGACAACTCCTTCCATGTTAGAGGCCAGATCCTGTGCTGGGCTCTTGTGAAGGAAGAAGATAAAAACCTCCCCAGACAATCCTTAACCTTGTGCCAAACCCACTGCTGCCTCCAGCACTTGTAAGCTCTGCTCTTGCCTCACTGCCTTGTGAAATGCTCAAGTCTATTTGTGTCTCCAGAACTGGATGGACCCAGAAGGATGGGGACAGCTGAGATTTAATTAGGAGCTGTTGGTTTAATTAGCAGTGTTTCAATATATTCATACACGAGGGAGTTGTGTATCTCGTGAGTTTCCTGCTCTGCCCTTTCTGTCAGAAGCTGTATGGGTGTGTTTCTGTGTAAAGGCCATCAGCAGAAAAACCTCATCTGCCCCTCTTGGTGTCCACTTTTCATGGAACTTCTCTAGGAATTACCCAGTCTCTACAAACTGAGAGTGACTTGCTCTGCCTGTCGGTCTTGTTCTCTCCTAGGCTTTCCATTTTCCCAGTGCTTTGCTGGCAGTGTGGGGAACCTCAAACCCCCCATCTTCACACAGATGCAGGGCTGGAGGATCTCAGGGTGTACCCAAACTTGTGATCTTTGCTGAACCCAGAGGTGTCACTTCAAGGTGGAGCTGTGTTGAGGTGACCTCCTGGTGCCCATCCTGTGACAGCCCATCCTTCTGTCACAAACAGGTCCCTACTACCATGCTTTGGGGAGGGGTTGGGGTTCAGGGGGACTCTTCACCCTCTTCTCCCAAGGCTGCTTCTAGCCCCTGGGATAGAAAATGGCTCATTCCCAGCTCATGGATCCTCTGAGACCCTGCAGTTCTGGAGAGTCCCTGACACTTTGAGAGAATCAGTTAAAATGTGGTGATTCACTGCCTGCCATGGCTCTGATGGAGAGGGGTGAGGGAAAGGGGCTCTGGCTTCCCATGGGTGGTTTCCATGAAATGAAGACTTGTTTGATGCAGACTCGCTTGGCTCCCACAATTCCCACAGCACTTTCTCCTTCTCTGCTCCCTTGTTAGCTGCATCCAGGCACGCACAAGTTTCCCAAAGGCTATCTCAGTCCCTGGGTGTGCCCTGATTCCGTCACTAAAGCATGCCCTGGTCCCTTGTGCTGTGTGGGGTCACACAGTGGCTCTGCCATCCATCCCATCCCATGTGTGCAGGGCAGGGCCCCTCCTTCCCTGCAGCAGGGACGGCTGGAGCCTCTGGGTTCAGCAGCCATGGCTGAGGCCACGTGGTGACCCGGGCAAGCTTCAGCTGGCAGAATGCCAGGGCTGTTTGTAAGTGCCATTTCAGAGCTCGGTTGCCAGCTCTTCATCCGTCCTTGCAGAGGAAGGGAAATGATGGGAGAGTTTGTTTGTCCTGCCTGAGCTGCTGCCAACTGCACCAGCCACCACCCCCAGCTGTGTCAGGTTGTGTCAGGGGCAGGCTCAGGAAAAGTTCTTTCCCCAGAGGGTGCTGGCACTGCCCAGGCTCCCCAGGGAATGGGCACGGCCCCGAGGCTGCCAGAGCTCCAGGAGCGTTTGGACAGCGCTGCCAGGGATGGACAGGCTGGGATTGTTGGGGGGGCTGGGCAGGGACAGGGGCTCACTGATCCTGGTGGGACCCTCCACCTCAGGGTATTCAGTGATTCTGTGAAGTTGTTCTGCCACTTCTGCCCAGCCTAGGAAACCCAAAGTGACCGAGGCAGCAGCCTCTTCCCTCCCCTCTGCCCATACCTGTTGTGGCAGGTGTGTGGCATAGGTGGGACTTGAAGTCAGAGGCGTCTGCTTGGACTGGGGCTGATTGCAGGGTGACCACTGAGCCTCTGCTTGCTCAGCGAGTGGCTGGATTTTGGGAGCAGGGATGTGCACACACAGCCTGCCCCTGGCAGAGGAGGGGATGTGTGTGCTGCGCTTTCCTCACACCCGAGGTGCCACGCCAGCCTCCCCCGAGGAGGGCAATTCACTGGGTCAGGAGAAAAAGCAGTTTGAAATCTACGGTTGCTCTCCTTAAATCACCTTGGAAGAAGGCAGACGTGCCCAGCTCCTGGCATCTCTATTTTTACTTTGTGCAGAGATGGATATGGCTGAGCTGTCTCCTTTTATTTCCAGCATTTGGCGCGTGCTGCAGCGCGTTGCTAAAGATGTGTCTGGCTGGATGCGGAGCTGCCCGCTGAGTCCCCGAGGGACTGCAGGGGTGAAGGGCTCTTGTCTTCTGCACGGCTTCATCATTCATTTCTTCTCTTTGCCTCCCCCTTCCACTCCCCTTACACTTTTTGGAGTTTTTTTTCCCCTCTGTATTTATGCAAATCAGCCTGGGTAAACAGAGAGCAGGAGGGAGGTGACTTGGGCCACTGGTAGCACTGGATTCCAGAGGCATTTTTAATGGGTTTCTAATAACTGGAACTGGCCTATTCTGATGCAGAAACTATTCTTATTTCCTCTGTTGACAGCTTGGCAGTTCCAAGATTTCCTTGGAAAGGCTCAGATTGTGCATTTTGCTTCTGACAGGCAGGCTGACAAGCTTTGTGCTCAGGTGGCTCTGTTGCAGCAGCTGGGATGGTGCTAGTTTTGCCAGGTCTGTCCTGACAATGCTGTTTTTAGGTTCCTGCTGCCCCCAGAGCTATGTGCCTGAGCTGTGCATGTCACACATCCCTGTTCCTCCTCCTGCTTGTGGGCAGGAGCCTGTACAAGAGAGAGCCAGGCAAGTCCCCAGTATCTCCCTCTGCCCATGGCATGCTCATGGAGAGGTTGATTTTATGGTTCACTGTTCCAAAACCTGGTTAGGAGTGAGGTGAATGGTTTGATGTGTTGAACCAGGCACCTCTGAAACCTCCCAAATAACCTGGCCCTGTATCTGCCAGTTTTTCCTGTTTTGGGGATTAAACTGGGGGGTTCTCTGACTGTCCTGGACCTGCTGCCCCCAGCATCACCCACCCTGCAGGAGCCTGGGGATCTGCTGGCTCCTCCAGGAGCCTGAGGTGGGATATGCAATCCCTGTGTCCAGCCACACTGTCAGCTGTGGGGCAGTAGCTCAGAGCTATTGTTTCCCCCATTTTTCCCCAATGAGGTGGAGGGGAGCTCATGTGTCTGGAGCAGGTTGGAGAAGATGCTCCATAACAAATTTCTGCTCCAAGGCTTGTCCTAAGTGTAGTGACTTGGTGTGTCTGGTGAGGGGACACTGGGAACTTTGGGGAGCATAGAGGGAAGGGGAGAGTGAAATTCCTTCAAACCTTTCATCTTGAAATGCTGCTTTCTGTTGCTTGGGTGTGGAATGGCAACCCCAGGGTGTGTGATGGTCAGGGAGTGTGGCTGGAGAGGGGTTGGTGGGGCTGAAGGACTGAATCCCTTGTAGCCCCAGAGCAATCCCTCCAGGGACTGTCCCTCTTCTCTAGGCACAGGCTGGCTGTGACTGTGTCAGTTTGGGATGTCAGTGGTTAATTGGGAAGCCTTGGAGAAGACAGCTCCTGTGCAGGAAAACTTAGCAAGCTGTAGAGGGATTTTTGAAATGGTGTGACTTTAGCCCTAGTGCTTGTCCATGGCAGCAGTGACCCAGCCACAGGCTGGCTCTGAGTGTCAGACTGCAAACCCACTGCCTTTGCTTGCTGAGCCTGTGTGCTGTGGGAAGGGAGCTGGGCCACAGTGTGTGTTCTGAGCATTCCCTGGAACAGGAGAGCCTCCACACCCCAGTGCAGCATCGGGCTGGAATCACAGTCTGTCAGCCCCTTATCTGGGCATTGAACAGATGGTGGTGATCTATAAACTCCTGTGGTGCAGGGAGGCTGAGAGGGAGCCTGCTCAGGGGCTGGTGCTCCTGGAGCACGTGGATGTTCTCCTGGTTTTGGTTGGGCTTTTCTTGCTCTCACCTCCTGTAAGAAAAGCAGGAGAGTCTTGGTTTGACTGGTTCCATCTGTGTTATGTGGGCTAATTCAGAGTGGGGCAGGCTTGCTGTGAGCCCAGAGATGTGGCAGTATGTCAGAGGTGGGAGCATGGCACCAGTGTGTAGATACACGGGACACCACCCTGCTAAAACCTTTCCTGCTCCTGATGCTGAGGCCCCTCTGTGGCTTTGGCTCTGCCATCTGGCAAAAGAGAGTATTGGATGTCAGCTGGGGATGTGTGGAGGGCTCACCTTGGGAGGGCACCTGTGTCTGCTCAGCTGTGCTCTGTGCTGTGCTGGGGGAGTTCCCATCCCAGGCCATGCTGTCCTTTCCCTGCCTTGGAAATGCTGAAGCACATTACAGACACAAGCAAGCCAGAGATGTGTCAGCCTTGCTGCTCTGTTGATGTTTGGTTAATGAGAGTTGGCATCTGGAGCTGCTTATGCTTTGTCCTTGGATGTTGAACAGCACTTGGACTGCAAGGGGCTCTTCATCTCACGGTCATGACCAGCTGGGAGGGAATGGCAGGAGATCTGCTGGGGGAGGCTGTTCTTCCTTGTGGGATTTCAGACTTTAAGCCCTGAGGAGCTCATTCCACCTGACTGCTGTGACTGGAGTAGAGCAGTGTGTTGCCCCTGCAGAGTGGGCTGGATTTGGGGTTCTTTCCACCCTGTCTCAGGTCAGCGTGGGGAACAAGGTGACATTGGCCAGGTGGTCTGGAGAGCTGTTTGAGGTGTTGCAAGCAGCAATATCTCACAGCCCTCAGTGTTTGGGTAAGTGGGTGGAGGTGTTGATGTCAACAGGGCTGAGAACACTTGTGGAGGGCAGGGAGAGAGCTGCTAAGCCAAGGCAGACTGGCCACCTGCTTCCCAGGGAGATTCTTCCTGTGGGTGCAGCTGGAATATGAGGGAGCAGATGGGTCAAACAGGCAGAGTCTGTCTGGTGGATCCTGTCACCTTTGCCAGCAGAACTATTCACCTGGCAAATGGGGTTAGGGAGGTCTGTGGGCTCCAGTTAAACTCTTGCAAAACCTGATGGGATTCAGGTGGGAGATGTTGAGGCTTGGACAGCCCTTAAGGCTCTGTTTGTGCCACGATAGGTCTGTCTGTGTCCTCCCTGTGTGGGGGCAGCAATGCAGATCATCTCTTGCTGTGCAACAAGGCCAGCCTGTCACATTTGTCTGTCTCTGTGGTCCAGTGTCGACATCAGAATCTCATTTCAACCTGCAGAGTATTGGCCAAGACTAGCTGAAAATG
The DNA here is from genome assembly GCF_009819885.2 of Catharus ustulatus. Lineage (NCBI taxonomy): Eukaryota > Metazoa > Chordata > Aves > Passeriformes > Turdidae > Catharus > Catharus ustulatus. Next base: position 1,827,436 of record NC_046241.1, read on the forward strand.
TCTGTGGGGAGCTCCTCTGAGAGCCACGTAGCTCTCCTGAGCCACGCTGCAGGCTGAGCTCTTGGGGTGACTTTCTCCAGGCAAGGCACAAACATAGCTCAAATTACTGTCCTTGCTTTTGGGAGGGTCAGATGGCACCTCTGATGCTTCCAGACCTTCCTGTGTGGCTTTGCTGAGCCCTGTGTCTCCAGCAGAGGAGGAAGCCACTCCCTTAGAACTGGTTTCTGGCTGGGAAGTGACATTTTGGAGGTCCTGATGTAGGACAAGTGTTAATGGGAAAAGTGCTTTTGCTGCAAGCCACTGAAGCTGAGACTGACCCCAGGAGCTGGGAATGTCCTCTGAGGGTGACAGGGCTGTGAATTCAAGCAGCAGAGAGCTTGTCCAGGCTGCACTGGGGGTTCCAGCTCTCTGCTGCTGCTTCAGACAGGGCTGTTTGAACCCCTTACTCAGCTGGTTAATGAGCTTGTGCCAAACGTGTCTCTCCTCCCAGGCATGGTGAGACCTTGCTGGGATGCCTGGCTCCCTGTGGGGTGGGAGGCAGCAGAGTCCTTGGTGCTCATCCCTGTCTGGACAGTGACACCCAAGGCTTCTGCTCTCAACTAGAGTGCCAAGGCTGGTGCATGTTTTGGGAGGGAACACTGCTTCATTTGGGAGAGAGGTTTACCTGTCAGGGAGCTGCCATCACTGTTGCTAAGGGCTTCCACAGTCCAAGGAAACCACCTTGAGAATTTCAAAGCTGATAATATCTGGGAATAGCACTGGGGTAGCAGGGACTGCTGGAAAACATACTTTTGGAATGAAAGCATGACCTGATTCCTCTGCTCCATTTCCCCCGCCCTGTGTGTTTTCATGCTCCTGCACAGTACAATATCTGAAACAAGTCTGAACCTGAGGTTTTGCTTTCTCCCAGTGCTGACATGTGTCCTGTCTCTCCACAGCCATCAAGGTGAGCTGCATTGGATCCTGTGGGGTGTCCAACAAGATCAATGACACAGCATGGACTGTGGAGGAGCAGTATTTCAACAGCACGCTGTCCCTGGCAGATAAAGGTACGATCCACAAAGGCCTGGGGCAGATCTGTGGTTTGGAGAAGCTTTACAGAAATGCATCACCAAGAGTTCAGCATCTCCTCGATGTGAAATACCCCTCACAGGCTGTCTTGGCCTGGGCACAGAGGATGAGAGCCAGGATTAGAGACTACAAGAGCTTAGCAGGAGCTGAGCAGGGAAGGATCCTGGGCAGAACTTGGCAGCCACCCTGCAAACACTGCCTCTGGCCCTGGCCTGCCTGAAGCAGAGCTGTCACAGGGACTGCTCCTGATTCAAGGCTCTGTGGATTCACCCTGCTCTGCTCTGTGTTTGTGGTGATCACAAAACACTTATCAAAGCTGGTCAGCAGAAGCCAGTGGTTTGCTCTGAAAGGGATGTGGAGGTGTCTCTTGTGCTCCAGGAGAAGTGCTGGGAGTGTGGCAGGATCAGCCTAGGACAGTTACCCCTGATCCCAGTGAGATGGACAGAGATAGCAATGGGCTTGTATTGTCTTGTGGGTAAAGTGACACCAGCAGCCTCTGGGGGATCTGGGCCTGAATGAATGCTGTCTTTCTGCTATTAAATAGGTCAGCCTTACCACAAATAATTCATGCTGTGTCCTGGCTCCTGTTGAAATCAAGATGTGCCAGTATTCACCTGGTGAAGGCAGTGGCTGTAACAGGAACATGGCAAAAGCCCAGGGTAGCAGGAGCTCAGCTCTCTGATGCTGTTTTATCTAATAACAGGAAATGGGTAAAACTAACATGGCAGTTTCTGCTAGCTCAGCAACTTTCCAAGCAGAGCTTTCAGCGTTGAAGGGAGACTGAGCTCATCCTCACAGCAGCTTGGTGAGAGTGCTGCTCTCAGGTCCCTGCCAAGGGAGACCGTTGGCTGCTGGCTCTTGGCTCACAGCCTGGGGGCTGCAGTCAGAGATAAACTGCCTGGGAGGGCAATGGGAAACATTCCTGCCCGATTCTGGATGTGCTGAGCACAGAGAGCCCAGCTGTGGATGTTGGTTTTCTGGGATCCAGAGTCCTGCATACAGCAATGCAGTGCTTCTGTCACCCACTGGTATCACAGGCTCTGCCTTGAGAGGGTGCCTGGGGCTGGCAGCAAGGCTGGGCTGCTGGCTCTGCCCTGGAGCTGGTCACAGAGCCACCAGCCTGGCCTGTGAGTGGGACTGAATGGGCCAGCTGATGTCTCCCAGAGCTGCCACAGCTGCAGGCAGGTGAGGCAAAGAACAGCAGTGTATGTCTTGCCTTCAGTGTAGGGAATTGAAGGGAAAATCTGTCCCTGTGGAGTTGTGTGATCTGAAACTAAGGTGTGTTGTGGCATTGTTCCTGTCCTGCCTTGCAGACCTGCAGTGAGATGATGAGGAAAGCCCTGCCCAGGTATCAGCAGTTGGTGTGGAGCAGTGTGCTGGTACAGTCACTGACCTCTGCTCTTCAGCTTTTTGTGTCCACAAAGTTGTGTGGACCCAACTGCTGGGAGCTCTCAGCCCAATTCCCAGCTGCAGGGAAGCAGAGAGAGAGAGGATGAGCAGTCCCTGTGTGTGTGGGATTGCAGCCAAGGGGGATTTGCCCCTCATGCTCAGGAATTATTGTCCTGAACTTGCAGGTTTATCCCATGTCTGCATTCAGACAGGACAGCTGGAGGAGAGGATGGAGAGGAGAGCAATGGGATGGAGATGGAAGGGACAGTGTCAATGCTGCCTTTGGATCTGAGTCCACCAACAGAGATGGCTTTGAAGCTGACCCTTGCATTTGCTGTGCTGGCTTGCAGGGACATGGAACAAAAGCCCTGGGGGCTGGCACTGCTCCAGCCTGCAGCACAGGGACAGAGAGAGCTGTCTGCTGTCACAGCCCTCCCTGTCACATTGATGCGTGTCTGGGCTGCAGAGCAGAGGGAGCTGGGCTGCTCTTCCTTGTCCCTGCCTCTGTCTGTCTGTCTGTCTGCCTCCTCCCAGGGGCTGCTGGCAGCACTGCTGGCAGTGTCCTGGCCCAGCTCAGCCCTGCAGTGAGGTGGTGGCAGGGCTGTGCTGGGGGAGCCCTGTGATGGCCCTGTGCAGGCAGAGCCTCGGCACTGACTCAGCCGTGGCATTTTTAGGCTTTCCAGGAATAGCTCTCAGCTGTCCTGGCCTTTCCTGAAGAGAGCATGAAGGAGCTGCAGGCAGACTGAGTGTCCCATGTGGGTGTTCCCTGGGTGCCTCCTTGCAGGGAGGGGAAACTGAGGCAGGCTGGACTGCTGGCTCTTGGAGCATGGGGTGGTGAGGTCACTGATAGTGATGACAGGAGCCCAGGGTGAGGGTCAGTTAAGGGAAGGATTTCCAAGCAAGGACTCCTAAAGGAGCATGAGGCCAGCTCAGCTGCTGGCCCACACTGCCAGCACACAGCTCCTTCCCTGGCCAGCACCAGCAGCCACCCATGACAGAGCACCATGAGCACAGGTTACTGTGGTGGCATCTGCTATGGTCCTGCAGATGCATAAAAGCCATGCAAAAGCCCTGCAGGGTGAATCCCTGATGGTTATTCCTGGTGAGGGTGTGCCCACCTCACCTTCTACCAAAAAAGCAAACAGCAGGAGGGAGGGCAGGGCTGTGGGAGGCCTGGGGTCAGGTGGAGCGGCTCCCTTCCTGCCATGGCCCTGGAGGCCTTATCCACATAGGGGATGTCACTGCCGGAGCATGAGTTGAGGAAGGGGAGGAATTTGCTTCTGCCTCAGAGGACTCTTCTGTTCCTGCCTGCCCCCCACTACAGCAATGCTGTAACCTCTTGTTTCTGAGCAAGGGCATTAAAAAAAAAAGTGAGGAGGAGCAGCATGTCCCTACTGGGGGAACTGGCAGCCAGGCTGTGCCCTGAGGCAGGGGGTGATTCCAGGCTGTCCTCTGACACCATCCCCAGCTCTCTTGAAGGGGCTCATCCAGTCTGATGGCACTGGCTTGGATTGAGGAAAGATCCCAGGTGTCCCCAAGGCCACACAGAGAACAGAGCTCTGTCTTGCCCATCCCTGGTGAGTGGCTCAGCTGCAGTGGTGCCACTGCTGTGCTGGTACCTGTGGAGGTGGTGCAGGGAGACAGGCTCAGCCTGAAAAACACCCTGCCTCGCTCTGTGCCTTCCCACATCCTGAGCAGTAGCTTGAAAAAACACCGATCTGTGCTCTTTGAGGACACATGGGGGGAAGGGGAGAGCAGGTTTGCAAAACTGTTGAGGCTCAGATTGCTCTTTAAGCCTCTAAGAGTGACTCCACACTTCTCCTCCCACACACCTTTGCATTGAAATTAGTGAGGGGGCAGCTCGTCCTCCATGACATCGGTATTGCACACTGCTTTGTGTTTTCTCTTAAGGCTCTAACATTGCATGGAAAAGGAGGCAGGCCCTGAAATAACCCAGATGCCCATTTTTGCACTTATTTAAGGCACTTTCCTTTCTCTCCCCACCTTGGAACAGGGTGTAGAGGACCCGACCTGTGCCACTGGAGCAGGTTGGTGAGTGCTGCTGCAGAGGACCCTGCTCCCCTCAGGGCTTGTCCCCACTCAAGCAGGGCATCCTCTGTGCTCTGGAAAAGCCTCTCCAAGGGGCTGGGCAGGAGCTGGAGGCAGCAGGGGATTGTGCTCTAGCCTTGGCAGTCACACACAGGCCAGGGTTTAATGAACTCAGGCTCTTTACATAAAAGCTGCTGGGAAGTGTGGAGCGTGCCAGCTGCTCCAGAGCCTCTGGCTGCTCTGTTTGCTGGAGAGGCTGCTGTGCTGCAGAGGTCACTCAGCTCAGCCAGGCCTCCCAGGGGGTCATTACTTGCCTTCTGGAGGGGAGGCTAAGAGGGTATTTGCTTTTCCCACTTGGACTTTGCTTGCTGGTGTTGGTTTTTCCTTTTGCAAAGAAATGCAAGTGGGGTGAGGGCTGCTGGGTTTCTGTAGGTGTCAGCAGTGCAGGGGATCAAGTGGCAGCGAGCACAGAATGGCACTGCTTGTACCCACTGCTCTGGGACACAGAGATGCTTCTCTTGATCCAATATAATGGAGTGATTCAGCTCTGCAGAGCCTCTTGCTCCTCTCCCCCTCCCTGCTGTGGCTCTGCCGTTGTTCAGCTGGAGGGGAGCAGGTCCCTCATGTGCCTGTACCCCATGGGGCTGTCCCTGCCCTGCACCTCCAGCTGCACACACAGCTCTTGCCCTGTGGAAGGCTTGTGCATGCAGAGGTTGCCTTTTGGTTTTTTTCGTTCCCTCCTTGTACCTGAGTTGAACTCGTGCAGGGAGCTGGCTGTAATTTCCAGCTGACCTTTCTTTTGGCAGCTTGTTAGTTAGCTTGAAGGCACTGCAGGGATTTCCTGGCAGATCCACACGCTTCCTCTGCTGGCAAATTTCTTGCACAAAGAGCTAAAGAGGGGCAGCTGTGCATCACCTCTTCCCTGGGGCAGTTCTCTACTGGCCTGGCACAACACCTTCATAGCCAGCAGTTGGCACAGGGTAACAATCCTGGCTCCCAGCTGAATTTAAAAATCTTGCTGACCTGACTAAGCAGAATTGTGAGCCTTGTGCAGCTTGTTCTGTGTGTGCAGGAGGTCTCAGAGCAGCAAGTTGCTCCTGGACAGCCCCTGCCCAGGTGAGAGCAGCAGGGTGTCCATGGGCAGTGGTGTGCCTCTAAGGATGTGCTGGTGCCAGCTGCTGGCCACACTGTGCTGCTGGGCTCAGGAGCTGCACGTTCAGCTCAGGAAAACACTCTGAGGGATCTTCAGTTGCCTTGGGTCACAGCTGCTTCCTCAGCACTTCCCAATTTCTTGCCTCAGTAGACCAGTTAATCCTCTGGGTTTTTTTGCAGCATTGCCATACTGCCAGATCCTGCTAATTCATTGAGAATGTCTCTGGAAACTGCTGACACAGAGGTTTATGAGCAGTGGAGCCCTTGCCTCAGTGCTGGGCACTCTGCTGCACCTCCTGTGTTACAGAAAGGTTTATCTCAGCAGCATTACCCGTGTGGAGTGCTGGAGGTTGTTCCTGCTGTGTGTCTGTGTGTTTGCAGAGCTGGAGAGAGCGAGTTGCTGCCTTGAAAGGGAGCATGGAGCCTGCTGAGCTCTCCTTGGAGCTGAGCACCCAGCCTTTCCTGGCAGCTTTGGCTGTGCTTGCTAGCATGCTGCTCTTCTGGCTCTTGGCTGCTCCCTCCATGGCACCTGTGCCTGCTGATGGCAGGAGCAAATGTGTGCATTTCCTCTCCTTTGTTGCAGTTTGTAATCCCCTGTATTAACTTCGTTCACCAGAGGCTGAGTTGAGTCTTGTGCTAAAGCTGCAGTGGCTCAGTGTAACCTTAAGTGCTCTGGCAAAGACTTAATGCTTCCCTTCTGACAGCTCTGATAGAGTCTCCTGAGAGCTAAAGAGCTCTGGCCCCTTGCTCATATCTAATATTCAATTTTCTGGCTGCAAAAGTGCATGAGGAGAGAGGGCAGGACAGGGGTGAGCAGGGTGCTGGCTGCTGGGACTGCAGTGAGTGACATCTCTGCTTGTAGCTGGGGACTTGGGGTCTTGTGGCACAATACAGAGCTAGGGCTGCTCATTTCTCTACCCCAAAGTGGAAAACATAAACCTTCTGCTTTCCTGCTCTCTGCCTGGAGAGTCTTGAGAGGAGAGTACTCCAGCTATGCATCAGCAACACCAGAATCAATCTAACTCAGCACCTTTGGAGGAGCTTGCCTTCCCCAGGGCCGATTTTAGGCAGCAGGAACAAAGAGACATATTGCTACAAGTGATGGCACAGGGACCAGCAGGCACCAAGTACCTTTCTGTACTGCTTGAATTGGCCAGCACAGTTAATGCATCACTTGTTAAGTAGCCAGGGAGAAATTACCATATGGTGTGTCCTGCTGCTCCTCTACTAGAAGAACCAAAATATCTGTGTGCTCCAAAGGTGCAGCCTGTTCCTGTTCTGGCATCCAGGAGGGAGCAGAGCCTGGCAGGGACTGGTGGGGAGGGACAGGGATTGGTGCAGGAACCCTGTTTCAGCCACTCCCTGCTCCTGAGCCTGGGGTGCAGGGACACTTTCCAGGCTCCTGGTGGTGGCTACAGAGCTGATATCATCCCTCTCTTTGGGGGCTGGAGGGAGTGACACACAGAATTATTCACCTGTGGGTGAAGCCTGGTGAGGCAGAGGTGTTTGCTGTGCCACACACCGTTGTTCCTGGCCTGCAGCCTGCTGTGTCACACATCTGGCTGGCTGTCCCAGCACACCAGTGTGAGGAGAGGAGTAAGCCTCATCTGAGTCTGCTGTGTGACCAAGGCACCTCCCAGCTCCCTTCTGCTATGCTGGAGGTCCTGGTTTTGTTGTGATAGCTGTGACCCTTGTGGAGAGATGGATGTGACCACCTGTGACTTCCAGGCAGAGACACTGGGGCAGGGGCAACCAGCCTGGGAGGAGGATTTGGCAAGTGTCCCTGCAGTGGCACTGGTTGGAACGTGCAGCCCGGGCAAGTCTGGCCCCAGTGGTGCTGTCAGACCGGGCTGTTTGCACAGAAAGCTGCCAGACAGCCCTGGGAAGGTGGGTGGGACACAGCAGGTGGGGCTGTGTCCTTGTTCCTGTGGGGTTGGCTCCTCCTGAGCCCTACTCTTGTGCCAGGCAGAGGCTGCTGGAGGACATTTCCCAGCCCTTGGCCAGCTGCAGGCAGGGCAGGGTGTGGGCAGGGAGCTTCCCCTTGGTCTGGAGGGATGATGGCTTTGAAGGACTGGTGATTTCCCTGGCTGCCAGCTCTGCCTGGGCAGGGGCCTCGTAGCACCAGCCAGGGAGGCTGCACTGCTCAGACCAGAGCCCAGACACTTTCAGCAGCCGTGGTAGGGTAAACTTGGATAATTTGTTTTAACAGTGTAAATGCAGCTGTGTGGTCATTTGACCCACAGTGGGTTTGGTGGGGACAGTTTTCCCATGCAGTGGTGCAGCAGTGTGCTGGTTTGCAGTGAGTGCAGGGAAACCTTTGTTGGGTGGGAATGGACCTAAAAGATCATCTTGTTCTACCCCCTGCCATGGGCAGGGGCTCCTCTGACTATCCCAGGGTGCTCCAAGCCCCATCCAGCCTGGCCTTGGGCACTGCCAGGGATCCAGGGGCAGCCACAGCTGCTCTGGGCACCCTGTGCCAGGGCCTCACCTCCTTCACAGGGAAGAATTTCTCCCCAGTAACCCATTTATTCTACTGCCCTCTGGCAGTGGGAGCCATTCCCTGTGTCCTGTCCCTCCATCCCTTGTCCCCAGTCCCTCTCCAGCTCTCCTGGAGCCCCTTCAGGCCCTGGCAGGGGCTCTGAGCTCTCCCTGGATCCTTCTCCAGGTGAGCACCTCCAGCTCTCCCAGCCTGGCTCCAGAGGAGAGGGGCTCCAGCCCTTGGAGCATCTCAGGGGCCTCCTCTGGACTCTCTCCAGCAGTTCCTGTGCTGGGCCCAGGGCTGGGGAAGCTCTGCTGGTGGGGTCTCACCTGAGCACAGGGGCAGAGGGGCTGAATCCCCCCCTTTCCTGCTGCCCAGGGCATGGGGGGCTTGTGGGGCCAGCACACTGAGCTTCTCACCCACCAACATTCCCAAGCCCTTCTCCTCAGGGCTTTTCTCCATCCATTCTCTGCTCAGCCTGTGTTTGTGCTTGGAATTGCTCTGACCCAGGGGCAGGACCTTGCACTTGGCCTTGGCAAACTTGCTGAGGTTCTCACAGGCCCAGCCCCTTCAGCCTGGCAGGGTCTCTCTGGATGGCAACCCAGAATCACCAGGGGATCCAGAAGACTTGGCATCAGCCCTCTGGATCAAGAAGTTTCTTTTCTGTGACTGCAGTATTCCAGGACTCCTCCACATCCAATGAACAAGTGAACAACCCCAGTCCCAGTGTGGAACAGAGGGGAGCAGCTGAGCCATCAATGAGAAAGACCAGACATATCTCTGCTGGAGCCAGGGAAATCTCCAAGGTTCTTCTGCACTATTAGTGTGTTGTTGCTGCTCCTGATATCTGAACTTGAGGGTTTTTTTTTCAGGCTGTCTGGGGCAGCAGCTTCTTTCCCTCCAGGAATTTTTTGGGAGGAAGTTTCCCAAGGCCGTGTGGGGGTGGCCAATCTCTGCTGGCTTCACTCCTATCAGGGGGAAAGGCTGCTGCAGGTATGGCCCCACCGCAGAACCCTGCTAAGCCTGCTGCCTAATGACTTTCTCAAGGTATTTTTAGCTGCATATAAACTTCAGGAAAAGCTTTTTTGCAGCTGAGGACACTGTGGCCTTTGTTCTGACTTTTGAGAACAGGGAGGTGCTGGCTCAGTGTGGCTGGCACAGCCCTGTCCCCTTCCAGTGGTCTGTGAGCTGCCCAGGAGCCCCTGTTTGAGGGGTCTCAATGCCCCCCTCGAGCAGTGCTGAGCTCCTGCTGACTGCTGTGCCCTGCCCAGGCTAGGCAGTGCTTTGGCAATGCCTCTGGCTCTAGAGGAGCATGGACAGGGCTGTTCTTCCCAGCTGTTGGGATGGCCATGGACCCCCACCATGGCTGGAAACCAGCTCACCTCTGCCTGCTGCCAGCAATGGTCTCTGTTGCAAAGTCCCCTTGGAAATTAAATGAGCACATTAAATGTCCTGGATTGTCACTTGAAGCTCTCTGGGCTGGAGGGACAGGGACAATGAGTGGCTTCCCATGGGCTGTGTGTTCCCCTTGCTGCTGGGATGCTGGAATTGCACAGCAGATGCAGCTGTGGGATGGCTCTGGACACTCTGCCTGATGCTGCATCTCCCCTACTGTGATCTGGGGATCTGTTCAGGGCTCAGCAAAGCCTGGTGAGACACACATTGCCCTGCGTCACCAGCACAGTGTCTGTGCTGGACTGACACTGCAAGTGTCCCTTGCAGGGAGCTGAGGTGGTGTTTGCTCCTGTTTTCCATGGCAGAAGTACCTGGGTGTTGGCTCCAGGTCAGTCTGGGCCCTGCCCATGCTCACAAGGAGGCTGGGACAAGGGAAATTGCAGATTTATACCAAGATTAGTCAGCATTTGAAAATGGAAACTCATCCTTTCAGAGCAGAGCTGCCAGCTGGAGAGTTTAGAAGCAGTTGCCACCTCCCTTCCCACTGTAAGGGTGCTTGGCTTGGGATTTACCAGCTTTCCACCAGCCAGTGGGCAGAAGACAGAAATGGTTTTGTATTTCCAAGTTGCAAATGGAGCCTTTGCTGTGTCCGTACTGCCGCAGCCTCTGCCAGGAGAAGCAAGAAAGAGCCCAGATTACTGCTAAATATCCACCTTTCCTCCAGGAGCAGTGGGAGGCAGGCAGGACCCGAGCTCACCTGTGGGCTCTGCTACCTTGTCACTCTGCCAGGCACTCTGAATCATGCCTGTGCTTTCACAGGAGTCTTCTGTCTCAGGACCATCAGCTTTTCATGTTAATTTTGTTAACCCTTGTCTGTGAAATATCCCTGGCACTGAACTCATTTCTGCACTAGTGGGTGCCTTGGAATGCCCACTCCAGGATTAGGAGGATGCCTAAAGATGCTTCTCTCCCTTGGGGGGAAGGAGAGAGTGGGCTGGAAGGAGCAGGTCTGAAAAGAAGAGTTGTTCTCAGTCACCTGCAGCATCTCCCTGCCCCATGGAGTGGAGAACAGGGCTCACTGTGCTTCCCTGGCTCCCTGCTCAGCTCAGGACTGGGGCTGGGGCTCTGTGGCCATGGGCCAGGTACTGCTGTGATGCCCTTGGTCTGTGTGAACTGTGACAGGACACAGCTTCAGTCTGGAGTGGCTGGTCTGGGAACTCCTCTCTGGCTGCAAAGAATAGAAATGGCCTTTTCCAGCCCTTGTGGGCAGCTTGTTGCAGTCAGGAGCTGCAGGAGGAATTTGCAGGCTGCTCAGTGGGTCACAGCCAGCACTGGGCACCTGGGCTTGGTCAGGAGCATCAGGCTGCTCTAGGCTGACCTGTGGGCAGTTCCCATCTGACCTGCTCAGAGCTTGGACTACCTGTGCAGAAACTTCTCAGTGCCAGCCAAACCCCATCCTCTGTGGGTGATGCTGCCCACGTGTGTTCCTGGGAGAGTTCATGGCCTTGCTCAGTGCTGCTGTGTGAGTTAGAAACTGTGAAAGGGCTCACAGGTTCACTTTCAGCCCAACTTTCTGTTGGTGCACCTGAGCTAGGCAGGACTTGGACAGAAATGACTTGTTGGATGGTGCTGCCTGTAGTGTAGAATAGGGACTTGGAATCTGTGGGTTCATGCTGAGGGTCCTGGAAAGGCTGTGAAGTTTTGTGCTCCTAGCAGGAGACTCAGAATTACTGCCTGCACCTTCATGCTCTGCAGCTCACAGAGAAACTCAGTGACCACTACCCTCTGGAGCTCCCACCTCCCTCCCTTCTGCAGGGCAGGAACAGGACTTGCTCCCACTCCTTGTCAGGTGGAGAGAGTCCCTGTACTGCAATGCAGAAGCTGCACAGGACAGTCGATGTGTTCCAGTTACCCATTTGCTTTCTGAAAATAGGGATAATGGGTATAAGATCAATGTTGAATGGTGCCCATTAAAAGACAGAAACCCTCAGGGTAGCAAACATGGGCTGGGTTCATCGAGTCATTCACACATTCAGCCTTTATCCTGGACCCAGCCAAGGTACCTGCTGAGCTCACCTGGCACCTTTACTGGGCCAGGCTGTCCAAGAGGAACAGGGGAGGCTGTTCCACACCTGCCTCTGACCCTGCTCAGCTCTGCAGCTTCAGGCCTGGCAGCAAGGGCAGCTCCTGGCTTGGTGCCTCCACCTGGTGACAGCACCGGGTGCTGCATTTTAGCCTACATAATAATTCGGGTTTGTTTGGGAGACGGGAGGGGAATCAGCAGGGAGGCGATGGCAATGAGCAAACCTTGCTCCCCTCTGTGAGGCCAAAGTGTATAAATAGGCATCTCTGATGTTGTCCTGATTGCAGGGTGGTGTTGTCCCTTTGCAGGGATCTGTGATGAGGTGTGTGTTGGATTATTTATCCCACTGTCCCTGCACTGCAGGCAGGACACGCTCACTGGGGTGTCCTTGTCCTCATGGGGTGGCTGAGTGAGCAGAGAGGCAGGGATCCAGCTTTTCATAGCATGAATGTTGCCCCAAATCCTGCCTGGGCTGCTGTGTCAGTGGTGGGGAGGTTTACTCTTCCCCACCTCCCCCTTCCATGTAATCCACTTAATCCCCTGACGACAGGACTCGATTTCTGTCAGCTCTGCAGAGCCAGCGTTGCTAACGGGCAAGCTGCCTCCTCCTGCCTTGCAACAACAAAAGCACCAGCCAGATCTGGGCTTTTGGTACCTCCAGCAATGATCCTACAAAGCAGAACAAACACAGCTCCATTTACTGGGCATGCAGGTCTCCTCTCAGCTCTGCCACTTCAAAAACAAAACCTCTTGTGTATACATGGATTTAACAAATATGGATAAACCTCCGTGGTTTTCTTACTGAAGGCAACTTTGGGAGCTGCTGGATCACACTGTGGGTTCAGTTCAGCTGTCACACTGCCCTGGAGGGAATCTGGAGTGCTGGAGGGTGGATGGAGTTGGGGAGTTGGAATCTGTTGTTTCAGCCATGCACTGGATCTTGGCTCTGCCCTGTGCCCTCGAGGCTCTTGCAGAGCAGTGGTTGAAGAAAATGAGTGCTGAGGTTTTAATGTTGTGACAATATTTTTCTGAGCTCCTGTTGTCTGAACAGCCAGGCTGAAATATTGCAGGTCTCTTTTTGGGTCCAGGGGTGAGTGGACCTCTGGTTCCAACTCCTGAACCCTGTGCAGTCTGTGAAGGGCTTGATGCCCACCAGAACTCCCTACCACCCTCAGACAGTGCCTGTGAGCTCTCACATTCCCCCTGACTGCCTGACAGGGGGAAGACTTGAGGAACAATAGACCCACACAGCCCTGCTCCATGTCCTGTGTCAATAGCCTGGGGTAAGCACTTGCTGTGGCACTGAGATCCCTTAGAGCCTGCCCCAAATGACCTTATTTACAGGATATCTTAGTGCAGAACCTCTCCTGTCCCAGGGAGGGATGGGTGGCAGCAAGTGCTCCTGTTGGCTCAAGCACTGCCCATCACATCTGGAGCTCTCCTGTGGCTGTAGGCAGCAGAACAGGTGCTGTGTGATTCCCTGGGTGGTGCCCTCTCTCTCCCAGATCACACGCTCCAAGGTAGCAGCCTCTCAGCCTGATCCCTTCACTCTTGTTTCCACAGGGGTCCTGACAGCTGGAGAGCACAACTTTCCCTTCCAGTTCCTGCTGCCAGGTAAGATGCAGAAAAGTGGCTGAAGGCCCTTCCCTGGAAGCCTTGGCTTTTGCATATACTTCAGTTCAGAACTGGCCTGACTCAGCCTTATGAGCTTTTCCTTCTCTCTCAACTCCAGCATCTGCTCCTACATCATTTGAAGGCCCTTTTGGCAAGGTCCTGCATCAGGTGAAAGCTGTGATAGACACACCTCGCTTCTCCAAGGACTACAAATGCAACAAGATCTTCTATGTTCTCTGCCCTCTCAACCTGAATGACATCCCTGACATCGAGGTAAGAACGAGGAGGGGCATGGCTGGGAAATGCCAACACTTCAGCACTTGTCCTGCTGTCTGAGGAGTCACTGAGTGGCTGGACAGCACTGATTGTGTGCTGTGACTATGCAAGAGCAGGACAAAGGCTCCTCATCTCTCCTGCCTTGCTGTCACTACCTACTCCAGGTGATTTCTGACTCTTGTATGTGTTGCTTTGGGAGATTTATCTGGATTTTCAGCATGCAGAAAGACATGTTGGCCAACAGCTTCAGGTACTTGGAGACACTTGGGTTTGGGAAAATTGCTTTGGAGGGGAAAGCAAATTAATAGCACTGTAGAACTGTGGGGGTGGAGAATTGAGAGCTGTTGTCTGTGGCATTGCCAGGTTGCTGGTTCTTTGCAAATATTTCCGCTTTGCTTTGAATCTCTTTTCCCAGAGGCTCTCTGACTCTCTTGAGCCAACACCTCTGTCTCTTCTGTCCTGCAGCAGCCCAACACCATGTCCATCACCAAGAAGTTCAACTACAAGCTTGTGAAAAGTGGCAACATCATCCTGACAGCCACGTCTGATCTGAAGGGCTACATCGTGGGCCAGGCCATCCAGCTCCGCACAGACATAGAGAACAAGTCCGGCCGCGACACCGGCGCTGTGGTGGCCAGTCTGCTCCAGGTGGGTGTCCAGTGGGGCCATTCTCTGGTTGTGCTGCTGCTCCACCCCATGGAACCTCTGTGAAACTGGGGCAGTGAGAAGGCCAAATCTCCAGCTCTGTTCCTCTCTACCTTCCTGGGGAAAGAGGACCTAGAACTTGTCTTGCTTATCCCTGCTCAGTCTGTCACACAACAGCAGGCATTCCTGCTCTGGAACATGCCTGATAAGTTTGTGCTTGTGCCTGTTTGACAAAGCAGTTGGATGGGTTTGTGTCCTGGCTTACATTTGTGGGAGACAGAAGACCACCTGTAGCCTCTGTGCAAGCTGTGTTTCTCCTGTCTGTGCAGAAAGTGGCCTATAAATCCAAGCGCTGGATTTACGACCTGAGGACCATCGCTGAGGTGGAAGGCTCAGGGGTGAAAGCCTGGAAACATGCAGAATGGAAGGAGCAGATCCTGGTTCCAGCACTGCCCCAATCCATTCTGCAGGGCTGCAGCCTCATCCACATCGACTACTACATCCAGGTGAGTATCCCTGGGCTGGGCTGCAGCTCTTGCTCCCTCCCAGGCTGAACAGTGTGGTGTGGGTGCTCCAGAATCACATGAACCTTCCCACTGCCATGTATTACATTGGGGTGGTATTTGCACGACTTAATTAGTGGCTTGTTTGAAGTTTTTTTTTTTTTGTTTTCACTCAGACCCAGGATTGAAAAACACATGAAGGAAATGAATTTTCTTGTATTTGGGCCTAGTTGTTTATTAAATTTTATTTAAAGTACAGAAATTTTAGCAACACTTCTAGCTACTAGCTAGAAGCCAGCAAAATGGAGATGAATCCAGCTAGCTACAAGGTCTCTTAAACAGTCTAATAGAGATTTAACACCTATATTATTAATACTTTTGACCCAATAACCAAACTTCCATGACATTCAGTACTTCAGAACAGTACAACTGTTTAACCAGAAACTACTGCCTGAATTTATGAAGAAGGAAGATCACCGAGAAGAGACACCACCTAAAATCTGCTATCTTGTCCCATATTTATTACTGTATTATAAAAACCTCAAATTTAAAACCCTTCACCAAGTGAAATCACACACTTCTATTTAATTACACACCTGTGACTTTAACTCCATCACTCAAATTTGGAGCCTTCTACAAGGCCTTAGGTCAAAAGCTGCTGGGAGTCAGTGCCAGAAAGCTCAAAAATCCCAGGTTTCTGGGATCCAACAATGTATAATGAGAATGCCACTGTTTTCCCTTCCCTTCTCTTCCAGGTTTCCCTCAAGTCTCCAGAGGTTTCTGTCACTCTCCCTATCTACATTGGAAACATTGCTGTGAACAGGGTCCCGCTCAGCCCGTCCCGCTCCATCCAGCACATCCCATCTGTGGTGGTCCCCAGTGCTCCCCCAGAGGAAGAGGAGGCTGCCAGTGGCTATCACCCCATGGACAATGTCTCCATCCCCACCAAAAGCCATTCCCAGCAGCAGCCCTTTAGCTACGCCCCAGGACTGAGCTTCCAGGAGATCCGGGCAGACTCGGAGCAGACGGGGTCCCCAAACCACCCCACACTCTGCCTGTCCACGGGAGCCACTGTCCCCTACTATGCTGAGGGGAACGTGGTGCCTGTCCCCACAGCCAGCTCACTCATCCTGCCCCCGGAGTACAGCACGTGGGGATATCCCTACGGTGAGCAGCGCTCCCGGGATCTGCAGCTGGGGAGGAACAGCTCCTGACAGCACTCTCTGCTAGCTGTGAACTGGTGGGAATCTGGGGATTCTGTCAGCCTGCTGCAGGCTGCTGTCAGAGGGGATTGTGACATCTCCCTGCCTGCTTTAGCCTCTGGAGGAGTCCCCTCTTCCAGCTGTAAAAGCCAGCTGTCCTTCCCAAGTCCACGCCCATGCCTGCCCTGGGCTCATCGTGAGAGGATCTCCCTGTTCTTATATGAGCTTTCAGCTTCCCACTGATAGAAAAACTTCTTGGCTTCTGGTGAGGCTGGTGGGAGCAGAGCCAGGAAAATGATGTCACTGAAATCTTCTGTCTGACTTGGAGTGGGCCTGCAGCTGGTCTGAAGCTGTGGGGGTGGGAGCTGAGAAATTGTCTGGGGTGGAACATCTTGGGGAAATCCCAGCATGCTGGATTCCTGGAACTGTGCTGGGGTGGCAGGGCCAGCAGTGTGTGCTGGATTCCTGCAGCTGTGCTGGGTTAGGGGTAGGGCAGGGCCAGCAGTGTGTGCTGGATTCCTGCAGCGGATAGGGCAGGGCCAGCAGTGTGTTCCTGCAGCTGTGTGGGGTAGCAGAGCCAGCAGTGTGTGTCAGCACAGTCCTACCCAAATCACACCCTCTCTTTGCACTGGGATAACAGAACCCTTTAACCCTGGGTTACTTTGGCCTGGGTTGGGACACATGGAGTATGGGTGATCTGGAGGTGCTGGAGGACAGGAGGATGCTTGGGAAAGAAAGGGGGAACAGGATAGGACTATGAGGTGGTGATTTAAACCTCCATGGGCATCAGAGCAGGGATGGGACTGACTGGCTCAAATCCTACAAGGCCCATGTACCTCCTGGGCAGGGAGTGTGTGTTGGTGGGTTGCTTCACTCTGCACTGGGTTACACAGACTGGGGTGAAGGGAACCTCCCAAATGCCCACCATAACCTCTCTCTTTCTTCCTGTCCCCCACAGAGGCACCTCCATCCTACGAGCAGAGCTGCAGCAGTGCCAACTCCAGCATCAGCAATGGCAATTAGCCCTCCCCTGCTCCGAGCCCGCCGGCGCTGCCCACCCTGGCACCACGGGGCACCCGCCTGTGGCAAAGTCTGGTACAGCACAAGGCATCTCTTGTCTCTCTGGCTGCTTTGAGGGGGGAACTGCCACATCCCAGCCTGGGCTTTTTATGTCTCTTTCTAGGGAGGGAGTGGAAAACCAAAAAGGGCAGCCAGAGCAGCCTGCATGCCTGTAGGAGAGGTCTGGGAAACTGAACTGTCTCCTGCTGCTGGAGAGCTGGATGTGCCCCTGGGATGCCCTGGGCAGCAGCCTGTTCAGTACTGTAGTCAACACTAACTGCTTTACTATCAAAGCACCTGTGATGCCTTATCTGAAATGCTCCTCTCTTGGCACGGCTCCACTCTGGGGGAAGGCTGGGCTGTGTGGACTTTCTCTCCTCTTTAGGGGCCGTGTGCTCTCACAAATGGTTTGACAGCCTTTCCTCCTTGTCCTCAGAGGTCCTAAGGGTAGCAGGAGGTTTCTTGGAGTAAGCAGGTTTGGAAGGACTTTTAAAAAGCCAAAAGCACAAGGCCTTGCTGTACCTGAGCTGTGGGGGGAGTGACTGGCAGTGTGAGTGGCCATGGGCACAGGCGGGGCTGATGAGCCCTGGTGAGCTCTGGGGAAGATCCATGGGGTGCCCTGTTCCAGCAGGGGTGGCTTTTCCCCACCCTTGCTCATTGCTGAGCCCTGGCACACAGGATGACAGCACTGGTCACTCTGCCAGCAGGGGGACCACACTCCATGGCCCATTTCCTGCCCCCACTGGGTGCCCTCTCCTCCCAGGCTGGAGTTCCATGACCATCAATCACTAAAGTCTGTCTGATGCTACCTCTGAGTGTGCCCAGGGGCCCTGCCTGTGGGATCCCTTCCCTCTGGGCCCACCCTCCGTGGGGCTCTCCTGGGAGTGGCCATCCCTGCCAGGCAGCCCACAGGGGTGCTGGGCTGGGGCCTGTTGTGCCACTGGTTTGCTGTGTGTCCCCTGAGCCTGAGCAGAGTGTGACAGTGGACACAAACCGTGTGGGAGCTGCTGTGCTCGTCTGCAGTCTCTGGGGAACAAGCTGAGTTTTCTTGCAATTTTTCTTTTGTGCTTTTTCTCCCTCACACACCTTGTTTAGCTTGTTTAGCATTGACTGCCCAAGCTGAGGAAACCACAAGCCACAGGTGCCCAGCCAGGCTGGAGTTGTGACCTCCAGACCTTTGGCACCTCAGAGCTGGTCCCCACACAGCCCCAGGCTGGGCAGGCAATACCTGACAGACCTTTAGGAGCATTTCCAGCTGCTGCCTCCTTGCTCAGCCACCTCTGCACAACCCTCAGGCAGCTGGGACAGGCCCTGCTTTGCACTCTTTCTTTGCAAATGGTTTTTTATTTTATTGTTTTTTTAAGCATTGAACTGCTTTAAGGGTAGCGTAGCGAAGGTGCCGTTCTGAGCAGTGCTGGCACAACATGCACCGATGCTGATAGAGTGATTGTCATTGTCCCTGGATATATATAAATATATATATATATGAGATGAAGTTGTTTTTAATGATTGAATTCAGAAATACAAATTTTAATGCTGTATTTAATAAATTATTCTATGAGAAATGCTGTGCTTTTTCATCCATTTCTGATGCTGATCCATGTGCCTGTTCATGCCAAATCCAGGAATGCACCTTGCTGATTTCTTACAAAATGAACTGAGGTTTTGTTGCTCTCACCAGGAAGGGTGGTGAACTCTGCCAAGGCAGCTTGGAGAAAACAAACATGATGTGGCCTGACCACAGTGCCAGGCTCATAATTCCACATGGCTGGAGGGAATTTGGCACCACATGGGCTTGGCTCTGGAGAGAGCAGCCACTGCACTGCTGCTTCCCAGCCAGGATTTGTCCAAGTGGCCCAGGAGTCCTGGGCAGTGCTCACTGCTGGCAGGGATGGGCTGGTGGGGAGGAAGGGGAGAGCAGACTGCCTTTAGGAGGATGGAGATGGGTTAGGGTTGGCTGGAAGGGCTGCAGATCACCAGCCCCAGCCCTCTCCAAAAGAGGCATCTGGAATAAACTTATTAAAAGTGGAAGAAGGCTCCTCCCCACTCCCCCGCTTTGGTGATGAAGCATGCAGGTGTTGTCTAAATGTGGCCACTGCAGGTAGCCTGGGGTGTGATCTGTGTCTTGGACACAAAGATCCTTCTTCATTCTCTTCTCTGCTTATGCTTCTTCCCAGCTTCCATGATCCAGACTCTTCTTTGTTGGGTGGTCTGGCCTGCCATGAGCAGCATTCTTCATCCACAATGGTTCAAAGGCAGGTACAGCTCTTCCCCAGTGCTCTTCCTCTTCCTCCCACTTGGCTGAACCTGTCCTGCCTGTCCTGTCTGCAGCTCCCATGGCCTTCCTTGCTGTTGGCTGTACATATCCTTGAACCCAAATCCCTTCCAAACCTCTGGAAAAATTCCTGTGAGGTGCTAATGCCTCTGGGCTGCAGGCTTCTGACCAGCCAGGCTCTGGGAGAGGCAGACAGGGCTGGGACTAGGACTGGTCTCCCAGCTCCTTCTCCATCCCTGGGGCTGAGCTGCTGCTGGTCTGTCCAGCCCATGTTCCTTGGCTGGAAAATGGGATTGCTCTTTGGTTGGCCAGAGCCACTGGGCTGTTTTTCCAGACTCCCAGGCACCATCTGACCTCCTTGTTCCACCTTTGTTTTGGGAATGCCCCACCTTTGTTTTGGGAATGTCCCGTCCATGGTGGATGCTGTGGAGGAGGGAGCCCTCACCCAGCCCTTGCTGTGCCCTGAGTCTCTGCAGTGCTCCCGCACACCTCAGCTTGCTCTCCCAAATTATATTTGCTACAAACTGATCCTTGGGACCTCCTGCTGTACACAGAGTCCCCTTTGCAAAGCAAGGAGCAAACGGGAGCACTCTTGGTGAGGAGTGTCCATCACCACCGGCTGCTGTGGAGGGAGCAGGAAGGAGCTGGCGCTGCAGCTCAGCGTGGTTTTCACCCTTTTGGATGCAGTGCAGGTGGCACTGGCCAGGGAGCAGCAGCCATCACCCCAGGGCTGTCTCTGAGCAGCCTGGTTGTGTGAGAGAATTGACATCACAAGTGACAATCAGTGTTTTCCAGCCCTCCTGCCCCGCCCTGCCTGTCCCAGGGTATGCAGGAAGGGAAGCCTGACACAAAGAGCCGTGCTGATGTTTTATGGAGCCCTTTGAAGTGAGCCAGAAGTGCAGGATGGAGGGGTTAGTCCAGTTCTCCGTGAATCCTGCTGCAGGGGTGGCCCCAGGGCACTGTCAGCAGGACCTTGGGAAGGGCTTTGGATGAACACATTGGGGCAAACTCAGTGTTGGGTTTAGGGATGAGTTTGTCCACTCATCCTCTCCAGAGAGGATCAGTCCCTCTGTCCTGTGTCCATAGCCTCTCTGGCTTCCACCTCTTGAAGTCTTGGGGAGCTCCTTTAGGACCTTGGTCATCCCTCCCTTCTCTTGCTGAGCACTGAAATAAAGAGGAAAAAAACCCATTTATCCAGTCACAGCTCTGGGTAAAAAACTTCAGCACACAGGGATTCATTCAAATTCCTGGCTTAGATTTTTGAAGCAATTGTTCTTGAATTTGAAGTGGGGAGGGGGAGCAGTGGGGCATGAGAGAAGCTTGTGAGTTAATTGTTTCCAAACTCAGTGTTCAATGGAAAACACCAAAAATATCATCAGTTCTTTCTTTTTTTTTCTTTTTTTTTTTTTCTCTTCTCTTGCTGCTTTTATGTCCTTCATGGTTTTGTTCTTGTCCTGCTCTCCACATGTTCCACCTCTGTATCTTTGGCTTTTTCAGTGTTGTTTGTGTCCTAAACTAAACTCTGCTTTGGCATCTGCTGTCCCACTGCCTGCAGGAGATGGGAAAAGGGGAGTCAGGGGATGCAAAGGTTCTTCTTTCTTTTGGAAAATGATTCTGTTTTAGCTTTCCACTGAACTTCCAGAAGTTTTGTAAAAATAAATATTTTCTACTAGGATGTTTTCTTCTTGAGCCAGCGCAAGACAGGAGATACAGGGTGTTCTAGGCTCCATTTGGATTTTATTCTATATTTTAAAATATTTCCAACTGTCTGCAACAGGAATGTCCCATCCCTCCTCCTCAAGAGAGACTGGTGGGGTAAAACCCTCAAAACTTGTGCCCTTTCTTGTACCACTACTTGTGGCTGTAATTCTTTATTCCTGTGGTTCTCTTTACAGATTTTGGGGTTTTATACAACAATTTGTGACGGCTCTGTACAACCTAAGACTTCTGTGCAATTTATAACTGGGTTTTGAAATGTAAACTCACAGTTTTCCATGTTTACCACAGCTTCTGGGGAGTATTTTTGTTTTAACCCCCCAAATGTAAAGAACTGGAAAAATGTAAATAAAGATGATCTTTTTTAAGACCATGGGTGTTTTGCTCTGGGTATGTGATGATCATAAATGATACCTCAGCTGTCTGGATGCTGAGACCTGATGGTGAGAAGTGGTTCAGGACTGTCAGTGGAGGCATCTCACTGGAGCTGGAGCTTGGAAGTTGCTTTAGAGCCGAGGGCAAAGCAAAGCCACAGCTCCTCCAGCTCGGCAGGGAATGGCCAGGGTGGGCTGAAGGAAATGTTGCTCTCTCCCACGGTGAATCACAGAATCATGGAATATCTTGGGCCGGAATGGAGCCACAAAGATCATCCATCCCAACCCTGCCCAGACCCTCCAACAATCCCAGCCTGTCCATCCCTGGCAGCGCTGTCCAAACGCTCCTGGAGCTCTGGTAGCCTCGGGGCCGTTCCCATTCCCTGGGGAGCCTGGGCAGTGCCAGCACCCTCTGGGGGAAGAACCTTTCCCTGATCTCCAGCTAAAAATCCCTCCCGCCCCAGCTCCGTGTGCAGGTGCCACTGGAAGGACGCGGCTGCGGCCGGAGGAAGCGCCGGGGCCCTGGGGTTGAGCTCTTCCTGCGGGCAGCAATCCCAGCGTGTGGAGCTGCGGCTCCGCTCGCCCGGCTCGGGCGGGAGAGGGCGATGTCCGCCCGGCTGGAGCTCGGCGAGGCTCTGAGGCGGCTCCGGCTGCCCGGCCGAGCCCGAGCCCTGCCCCGAGCCCTGCCCCGAGCCCTGCCCCGAGCCCTGCCCCGAGCCCTGCCCCGAGCCCTGCCCCGAGCCCTGCCCCGAGCCCTGCCCCGAGCCCTGCCCCGAGCCCTGCCCCGAGCCCTGCCCCGAGCCCTGCCCCGAGCCCTGCCCCGAGCCCTGCCCCTGCTCCAGGAAAACGGGGAGTTCTGGCCCAGCACAGCCCGTCTTCGCCCCGCTGCCCTTCGCTCAGGATGGTTTTGAGGTGGACAAAAGCCGATGGGCTGCAAAAGCTATGTGTGTTCCTGGTTATTTCGGCTTGTTTTGGGAGCCTCTCCCTGCCCTGACGGCTTGAGGAGATTTGTCCCAGTGCCCGCTGCGTCCCTGTGTCCATCTGGGAAGGACAGAGCTGCCCCAAGTGCTGCAGAGGAGCCACCAGAGGCCGAAGCGGAGCGCGTCCGGCCTCACCCTCCGCCCTCACCCCTGTCCTGGTGCCACCCCGGCGTGCCGGCTCTGCTCTGTAGGAGCAGGGATGAAGGCAGGCAATGCCCAGCATCCCACATGGGGCATCCCCAGTGCGGGGAAGGTGATGCTGGGCATCCCCCACAGCGGGGTCAGTGATGCTGGGTATCCGCAGTAAGGGATGGGCGATGCATCCCCAGTGCGGGATTTGGCGATGTCCATGCTGATGCTGGCCCCGGCCCCTGCTGGAGCAGAGGTTTCCAGAGGTGGCTCTTTGTGCGGGGAGCAGTAACCACATCCCAGGAGGATCCCGGGGGAAGGACCCCCACCCCGCCATCACCCTCCTCCGAGCCTCAGCTCATCCCCCGGGGCCCCTCCGTGTCCCCACCGAGCGGGAGGCACCGGAGGGGCCGCGCCGGGGGCTCCGCGGGGGCGCTGCCACGGCCCTGCCGGTGCGCAGGGGTTCTCTGGGTGGGTTGGTTAATCAATTAATTAATTAGCTGCTGCTGCCGAACGGAGGGAGAGGCTGCTCGGAGGGGATGGAGCGGGCGGGGGCGGGTCCCCAGGCCCGGGGACTCTTATTTTGACCGCGGCGCTGCCGGGCGGGCGCTGCCGCCGCTGCCGGGCCGCGCTCCGGGGCCGCCGCCTCCTTCCCCTCCCGGGCCGGCAGCGCCCGGAGCGGCCCCGCAGCTGCTCACGCTGTCCCGGGGGCTCACCCGGGGCTCCGAGCGGCTTTGGGAGCCGCTCGGGGTCTCTCACATACCCCCGAGTGCCTCCGCTGCCTGGCACCCGCGGGGTCGGCACGGTCCGGGGTGACCGAGGGGACAAAGGCCGGGGTGACAGGCAGGGGACACATAGCCCGGGGTGACACACAGCCCGGGATGAGAGACAGGGACACACAGCCCGGGGTGACAGGCAGGGGACACATAGCCCAGGGTGACCGGGCACACACAACTCGGGAGGGCCCCGGGATTCCCCGGTAGAGCTTTGCTGTCACAGCCTGTCCCTCAGCCCGAGTCACCGCAGTGTGTGCGGGCAGCGCCTCTCCAGCAGCACAACCCCCCCGGGTCAGTCAGGGCATCGCGACAGCGACAGCCCGGGAGCTGGCACAGCTGCGCCGGGAGTGTCCAGGGGCTGAAGGTGCGGGATGGGAGCAGGATAAGCCCGGCTGTGCCCCAGCACCTGACCTGGGCTCCCCATGGCCGCTGCCCCTGGCCCGGAGGGCTGCAGGGTGAGAGATTCCCTGCAGAGCAAAGTGAGAGCCCTCAGGGCAAGGCCAGGATCACCCAGCCCAGCCCCTGTCCCTGCCCAGCCCCCCCAACAATCCCAGCCTGTCCATCCCTGGCAGCGCTGTCCAAACGCTCCTGGAGCTCTGGCAGCCTCGGGGCCGTGCCCATTCCCTGGGGAGCCTGGGCAGTGCCAGCACCCTCTGGGGGAAGAACCTTTCCCTGAGCTCCACCTGAGCCTGCCCTGGCCCAGCTCCAGCCGTTCCCTGGCTCCTGTCCCTGGCCCAGAGCAGAGCCCGGAGCTGCCCCTCGGGAGGAGCTGGGACAGAAGTGTCCACTTGCCCACTCAGAGGGGTGAGGTGTCAGCTGAGGCTGCAGGAGAGCAGCCTGAGGACCAAGGGATGGATTCTGTCCCTCCAGAGAGCAAATAATAAATGTGTAAATTGACTTCAGAGCACTCAAAGGCTCCTGTTTCCCTCCAAGAAACATGAATCGCCCTGTCCAGGAGGCTACTGTAGCAGTACTTGCCCATCCCTGTGTCTCCCTGGGGCAGGTGTGACTTCCCCAGGGTGGCTTCTGGTGCACTGTGGGGCCAAGGAGCCCTTGCAGGTGTTTATGTCCCCCTTGTGCTATTTTCTGGCTTACTGGAGAGCTGTAAATGGGATAATTGTTTTACAATCATGGATTTAGGGCGTGGGCATTAGGAGGGGCTCTGTGAGGTTTGGGAGGGTTGAAGCTGTGGTGGGTGCTTGAGGTATGGGAAAGGGAGTGAAGAGGCTGGAAGTGACCCCTCTATGGGACAGAGCCAGGGCGAGCTGCTCCCCCTGCCCCAGCCCTGTCTTTGGGTGACACAGACACCAAAAACCTTGCACGAACTGCACTGAAATTACCCAAATGTGGGAGAAGCTAAAAAAGGAGGTGATTTTCAATGGTTAACCTTTTTCAAGGAAAGACAGAGGGACTATTTGACTTTTTCTGGGATTTTTGCAGGGATTTTCTGTAGGGTTGTGGGTGAGTTCTGCTGCTGGGTGCTGCTGAAAGTTTGGGAAGCTCATTGTGTGCTCAGTCGGGAACGGCGGCTGCTCTTTCTCCCTGAGGTCTCAGGGTGTGCTGGGCACTCGGGGGTCTCGGTGGGATCAGTGAGGAGCCGCGGTCTGTGGGTGCCGGTGCGGGGAGCGCGGGGTCCGTCCCCATCCCAGCCCTGTCCCCGTGTCACCGCATCCCCATGTACGGCGTACGGCACCTCCCGACGGGCGCCGCCATGACGCCGTACGGACAGCGGGTCCCAGGGGGCCGCCATGCTGCCGCGCGCCTGCGCCGTTCCCAGCCGAGCGTCTCCATTGAGAAGAATGAGGGGCAAGGGGCGGAGCCAAGGCGCGAGGAGCCGCCGGGGGGGCGGGGCTGCGCTCCGGGGCTCCGGCCATGGCCACAGTGGATGCCGAGGTGAGTGAGAGCGGCGGCGTCCATCTACCCGGGCGGGGGGAAGGAAGATGGGGGAGCGTGGAGTGGTATCGCCCAGGGCCAGGCGGGTTCTGTCGGAGGCCGGGAGGGGAGCCGTGCCCCCGCCGCCCCATGGTTCAGTCCAACTCCTCTGAGGGGAAGAATGTGGGAGCTGCTGCCATTGTGTGTAGGGGGGCCCGGGACTCTGTATAAGTTACACCCCTCCACGGTGAGTCAGTGGTATGTGCCATACAGATTCCGGGGCTCCCCCCAATGGGAGCGAGTGCGTGTGGCGGAGGCGGGAGGGGGGAGCGGCGGGGCCGCCATCCATGTTCCGGGGCCGCCCCATGCGGCGGGGCAGCGCTGGCGCGGCTCCATCCAGAGTCCGGGGCCCGGCCGGGCGCGGCGGCGGCGGCGGCGGGCGGGCCGGTGCTATGAGTCATGCAGGGTCCGGGGCGGCGGCGGGCGGGCGCCATGCAGGGTCCCGGGCCCGCGGGCGGGAGGAGCCCCAGGGGGGATCCGGGGCTGCGCGTCCCGGGGGAGCCCGGTCGGGAGTTCGTGCTCCCGGCGCCGCCGCTCCGCTCCTCCGGGAACGGAACAGCGCTTCTGTGCCTCCCCGGAGGCGCGCCGAGCCGCCTGGGCGCTCCCTGCCGCACCGGGCACGTACAATCAGTCATGGAATGGTTTGGGTTAGAAGGGAGCTGAAGATCCAGTCCCACCCGTGCCGTGGGCAGGGACACCGCCACTATCCCGGGCTGCTCCAAGGCCCGTCCAGCCTGGGATCGCAGGGGTCCGGGGCAGCCGCAGCATCCCTGTGACAGCCGGGCCGGCGCGGGGGTGGCGGTGCCCTCAGAGCCGCTGTGACCCCGCCGGGCCCGGGGACACGGACAGCGGGCACTGCCGGGGGGGCAGCGGCGGGGCTGAGACCCTGCCAGGGCACAGGGCTGCAGCACCGCTCCGTGTGCCGGGCTCCAGCCCCGCCAGGGCACAGGGCTGCAGCACCGCTCCGTGTGCCGGGCTCCAGCCCCGCCAGGGCACAGGGCTGCAGCACCGCTCCGTGTGCCGGGCTCCAGCTCCTGCCCAGCTCCCCAGAGATCATAAACTTGTCACCAGTCTGTGCCCTCAGGCGGGTCTGGAGTGCAGCTGGGCACAAAGAGAGGTAATGACACAGGTGTGCATCGTGCAGGGACTGTCATACAGGTGTGCATTGTACATGGGCTGTGGCACACGTGTGCAGTCACTCAGAGGCAGTAATTCGGGTGTGCACTGTACACAGACTCATACAGGTGTGCAGTTGTACAGAGACTCATACAGGTGTGCAGTCGTGTATGGACTGTCATGCAGGTGTGCATTGTACACAGACTCATACAGATGTGCATTGTACACAGGTTATAACACAGGTGTACATTTGTATACAGACTGTAATGCACTGCACTGTACACAGATTGATATAGGTGTACAGTTGTATATGGGCTGTATACAGATGTACAGACTATAATACACGTGTACATGTTTGTACAGACTCTGATACAGGTGTGCACATACATACAGACTATAATACAGGTGTACACACATGTACAGACTCTAATACAGGTGTGCATCATTCTCAGGCTGTCACACAGGTGTGCACTGTGCACAGATGTGATCCAGGTGCACACTCCTGTACAGACCAGCAGGAGCTGGGGCTGAGTGGCTGCCTGTGAGCACAGCCAGGTGTGGTCACTGCTCTGGGCCCACCCAGGTGTGGCAGGCTGGCTGCTGCCTTTCCCAGCTCTCTCTCTCTCTCTGCAGTCCCTTGTTGACAGGGCTGTGCTCTGGCCTGGAACATCTGCCCTGTGGGGTGAAGTTTGTGGCATGGCCACACAGCTGACACTGGCAGTTTGGAAGTGCTGCAGACAGCTTGGATTTATTACTCAGACAGGATTCCCATCATTGTTGCTGGGAGATTGCCCAAGACTTCCTTTATGTTTTCTGTTCCATCACAACTGGCCTGACCCTGCTGCCTTTCTTTTGTGCTTTTGGAGAAGATGAGTGTTAATTTTCCCCTGCAACAGAGGAATCTGTTGGGTGCCTCTGTGACTCCATGGTCCAGTTTTGCTTCCAGGAGAATGGCATGGCTGTAACTGGGGCAGAAGCTGGTTCATAACTCATCAGCTCCTGATGCACAGGTCAGTCCTAACCTGCAGACACACAGGTTTTATTTTGGGCAGCATGTCCCAGGAGCCCTGGCTGGGTCTGCCCTGCGAGCAGAGCATTAGGAACCGCTGCTCTCCGAGCCAGGCCGAGTATCCTCAGATGTTGCTGTGGATTATGGGGAGGGAACAGTGACTCATTTGGAGTTTAATTCTTCCCCTCCCCCATGGACTCAATTTTGTCTGAGGCCAGATCTTGCTTTTACCTCTCTGGGGCCAGAGGGGAGGAAGTTGGTGTAAGTCAGGCTGGAATGTGGAGTTTGGAGGAGAAGCTCTTTGCTGGTGTGGGAGAGCAAGGAAAAACATCCAACATCCACAGTGTTCTGCCAATTGTGAGATGGAATTGTTTCTCTTGGTGAAGAGAGGTGCAGAGGTGTGTTTTTGGAAGGAGATCCTTGCTTCCAGCAAAGAGCTGGGAGGGAGTGGGCAGGTTGGGAAGGTGATGTCTGTGTGTCTGCAGGGAGTGCCCAACCACCTACACGCAACTCTGCTGGCAGTCACTGAACTCCAGACAAAAACTCCCAGTCTAGAACAGCTTCTTGCCAGATCTTAGTGTTGATGGGTGAGGGAGAATCTCTTTAAACACCAAGTTCTTGCTTAACCCTGTGAGCTTCAGTTGCTGTTCTCTTCTGTTACCTGTCCCAGGTGATCTCTGTGTTGGGAAATGGCTGTGCTGCAGTCCTTAGGTGCTGTAGCCACGAGGCTGCAGAAAAATCTGATTTTGCTGTTGGATTTCTTTAGTAGATATCTTATACCCAGTCCAGTTTGGGGTTGTTATGCACTTCAGACCTACTGCAGTAAAGTTTAAACTTTAAGGAATTGAGTTTTGAGGAATTGAGCCTTGCTCAGCCAGCATGTATGATGGTGCATCTCCATCAGATTTGATGCTTCTCCTCCAGTTTGCATCAGTTTGGTGAAGAGCTGCCCTTGTGTTTGTGTGTTTCCTAAAATACTTGTTTGGTGCAGGTTTGAAGTTCCAGCTGTGATGTTTTTCCTGGGCTCGTGGTGCCCTGGGGAGGCTGGTGCAGGAAGCGAGGTGTGTGTGTGTGGCTTTGAGTGAAGTGGTTCCCTTCAGAAGTCACGCTGCATTTTTCACTATTTTTTTTCCCTTCTGTCTGTTCAGATCTGTAAAATCTCTCTTCTGGAGGCGCAGCTTTGATCTCTAAAGGGATGAGCCAGCAGAGCAGGCAGAATTCCTGGCTAGGGCTGGATCTGGGATGGACTCAGCACCCAGCAGCTCCCCACGCCGGGGCTGAGCCGTTCTCAGATCAGCCGTGATGCTGAGGCTTCTCCCTGGCTTTGATCCTGCCTCTCATCCCCTCCAGCCAGTGCTGAGAGCTCAGCTGAGCCCCCTGCCAGCTCAGTGACCTCCCCATGGCATCAAGGGACAACATTTCCCCGGCTGTACCTGGAGAGAGGCTCACAGGAGCTGGGCAGAAGTGCCCTGGAGCAGCGAGCAGGGAGGGCAGAGCTGCAGCTTCCCCCTCTGTGTCTGCCAGGTGTCACACAATCCAGCTCTGCTTTCAGGCCTGCCCTCCCTCATTCCCTCCTGCCAGTCAGGAGAAGCCTCTGTGGTTTTTAATTCACATCCCATTTCAGTCACTTCTCTCAGGGAGTCCTGGTGTGTTTTAAACCTCACCAGCCCTGTGTCCTGCAGGGCAGCTGCTTCCCCAGGGATCCTCGGTG
This sequence comes from Catharus ustulatus, assembly GCF_009819885.2. Lineage (NCBI taxonomy): Eukaryota > Metazoa > Chordata > Aves > Passeriformes > Turdidae > Catharus > Catharus ustulatus. The sequence goes on from NC_046241.1 coordinate 1,856,371, forward strand.
CTCTGAGGTGTGTCCACAGCACACTGAATGCAGACGCACACCTGTGTTACATTTCTCCTGGGGCACCGGGTAAATACATTTTAACTGTGTTTTTGGACAGAGAAAGAAAGGTTTTTTCCCCCTCTCTGATACTTATTAGGAGGTTTTAGAACTTTTCTGAAGTAGGGAGGTTACTTTGTTAACGTGATTATAATTGTGCACTTTGCCTGGCCCTGGCAAAGTCGTACTCTGCGTCAAATGGGGGCTAACTTTTACTTTTTCCATAAATTCTCACGTGTTGTGGGCTTGCAAAGGCCCGTGGGGAACTCATCCTTTTCTTCCATCTAGAGAAACTTTAAATAATAATGGAATGAGCAAAGACGACTTGTGAAGCTTTAAGAAAGGCTTAGAACTGCCCTTCAGCTGTGCTAAGCTGATGTGGCTGAGCCAGTGTGACTGAAGAGAGCATCTGAAGAACATTTTGTCAGTTGAGGCAGAATCAAAGGCCTGGGTTAAACTTTAAATAAACTCTTCCAATGTAATTATGCTGGCTGGAGAGAATGATTTTTCATTTCTTCTTGCTGAAGCTGTAATAAAAGTCCATGCTCTGGATGCAGCTTTATTAGTTTAGAGGTGATCCCAGACCAAGGAGGTTTATTTTTTGCTTTCCAAAGCAGAGCCTTGGTCTCCATTTGAGAAGTTTTGCTCACTTAGTTCTCTGTCCATGAATACAAAGCAATTGCTCTCCCACTGCTGTGTCAGCAGAAGCCCTGGGAGAGATGCAATTACCAGCAAAAAGCCCAACAGCAACAAGGAGAAGCAGCAGCTCCCTCGGAGGGAGCCTGTTGGAGTCTCTGGAGCTGGATCCCTTCCCTGGGAGCATCTGAGTGAGGAAGGCACGAGCATCCCTGAGCTGGTGCTGCTGCCCTGAGTATCCCATTTCCCAATGTGCATGAGGACAGCTGCTGTTTGAGTGATCAGAGGCTGATCTGGAATGCCACTCTGAGACCTTGCTCTTTATCAGTTTGCCTGGCCTTTTGTGCTCTGTCCCTTCCCTTTTCCATCCCAGAGGAGCTCTTCCTCTCTTGCTTTTCCCTGGCTAAATGCTGGTTTGGGTCACTGCATCCCAGAAAAGGAGGAGGTGAGAGGGGATTGTGTTTTGTGCAGGACTATGAGGGGTTCAAGGAGTGCTTTGGGTGCTTCAAGACACATTTTGCTGGAGAGTTCCTCACTGTTGTGGAAGCCAGAGGTCTCCACGAAGCTCAGGCAGCTGTGTGTGGATCAGGTGGGACAGGAGCAGTCCTGTGAGTCTGTGCTCCCTTGATGTGGGGCTGTGTGGGCAGGGATGTCCCATTGCTGCTGGTTGGAGTCTGGTTGAAGTGGTGAAGTGAATCCAACAAGGAATGAAGAGTTTGGTGTGGCCCTCCTGGCTCTGGCAAGTTCCTAAACCCAGAATAAACCACGTTTGGAAGGACGCTTAGTGTGGTATTACTGTGTCTAAAATAGAAAAGCTTTTCAAAGCTTTCCTGCTTTTAAGTAAAACTTTGTAACATAACAAAGTATCAAGCACATCCAGCCATCCTCTTTCTCGGTAGGAAATGTTGCTCCAAGAGGATTCCTGTTTCCTTAATGCCCAGCACATCCCCAGCATTGTCTTCCCATTTGCTTCTGTCTCAGCCCGGGTTTCCATTTGGGATGGTTCCAAGCTGCTGCCTGACTCATGGCACAGGCAAATACTGAGCCAGGTGAGCCCACCTGAGCTGTCTGTGTGTACCAGGGGCTGGCTTGGGGGTGGGGATGGGCTGTTCAATATTAAATCCATCCTTTCCAATGCCTCCTTCTCGCAGGAGAGCTCTCGGAGGAGGTGTCAGATCAGGACAGGGAGATGCTGAGTGGCAGAGCAGAAAATTCAGGTCCACTTCTGTTTGCATAAGGCTGATCATCCTGCAGAGCCAGCACATGGACAGGGAGGAAATTTGCAGGTGGTGCAGCTGGGGAGGAAGTAAATATGGAGCAAGATAACCAGGCTGACATGGATAAACCAAAAATAAAGCCAGGTAAGTGACTTAGCGTTATAGGGAAAAGGGAAATTTTGTGAACAGGGATAAAAATAATGACAGTGATTATATATCCTTGGGTCAGCTGGGCCAGAACCTGCTCCAGAATGTGCTGTGAGCTCAGGACAGCAGTTACAGCAGCAGCAGAGACTGAGGGGGGATCAGTGGTGCCCAAAAACAGTGCAGATCCATTCCCTGTGGTGTGGGGAGAGCCAGTCCAGGAGCCCTGGGATGCTGCAACAGCACTGCCTGCTCCTGCTGCCCTTGCTGGTGAAAAGAGGAGGAAAGAGGTGTTTATTGCTTCTGAGACCAGGCTGCTCCTGGGGGCAGCCAGGATGACTCCGAGGGGCTGAGCCATCCCTAGAGAAGGGAGCAGGGTGTGAAGGCACCTCTGTGGGGAGGGAATGCAGGCAAGGTGGCTGAGCTGCAGCAGACTGTGCTGGGGCCTTGGTTATGGCAAAAGTTGTTCAGAGCACTGCTCCAGACTTTCAATTAATTTGGAACTCAAGTGCAGATGTGGACAGAAGGATTTGAGCTTGTTGTCTTGCAAAAGAGAGTCCTGATCTCCCCAGGCTCTTGGCCATGACCTGCAGGTGCATTTGAGTACAGCCCTGAGAGCAGTAAAATAAGTATTTCCCTCCTTCTTTTCATTTTTTAAGTATCAGCTCCTGATTTCTTGAGAATCTGAGCTACCTTCTTCCTCTCCAGTTGCACATTTCCAATCCTTGCAGTTTCAGAGGAAGTTTTAATAGGTAATTTCTCCCACAGGCTCAAAGCCAGAAGGCAAATTACCCCAATGCTTTATCCAACTTCAGTGGGAATTGGGGATGTTTCATACTGCTGACCCAGAGCATTCAGAAGCTCTGCTTCTCTCAAAAATCATAATATTGTTTCAAGAAGTGGGAAATTAAACATGCACATGGTAGAAGACTTAGAAAGGATTAATGGGTTTCAAAATTACATGCTTCATCCAGCTGCTGATTTGGGAATTGAAAATATGCCTGTTGCAGGATTGGGAGGGAGGTACTGAAACGTGGTGTTCCTCAGCATCCAGTGAATGCAAATATCCCAAATCTGTGATTCCAAAGCCTTGCCCAGTCTCCAGACTGGCCCCAGGTTTGATGCTGGATTAGCTCAGCCCAGGTGGGAGCAGCTGGGTGGAAAAGCCCTTTGTATATTTAATTTTGTCTTCCCTACAGTTTAATTTGTCCTCTCTTGATTATTTCAACTCCTGGGGTGTCATCCAAGACACGTTTTTAGGCTGCTAAATGACTGAAGTTAATTCCCTGTGTGTAGTTTTGCTTTAGGCACATGGAAGGGTCTCATGGAAGGTGCTGGAGGCTCCTTTTGGCTCCTGCCTTGTGAGGAGGATTTGGGATCTGGAGGGGCAGCACCTCCATCCTGGAGGTCACTGGGACCTGCACTAAATAGGAGATGGGTGTTGAAATCACTTGCATTTTTGGGACCTGAGAAATTATTTTACTGTTTTGGTGCATTTCTTATGTCCAGTGGAGTTGGCAGCAAATTTACAGCCTGTCAAGTGTGGGTTTGGAGGTGGAAAGAAGAGAATATTTTTATTTGGGAGATGAAAGCATTAACAAAGGGCTAGGAGATGGCTTGTGTGGTTCCATGTAGGATCCTGCTAGTTTGCACATAAACCTCCAGAATATAAGAATATAAAACATGAGTCTAAATATTTTATTAATTGAAGAGTATTATTAATATTTGATGGCTTAAATCAACACCCAGAAGGCTCAGCAAAAAGCATCATTGCTGAACTGGTAACCAAGACATGAGGTGCTTTTAATTGCAAACTTCTTTGTAATGGCCTTTATCAGCTCTGTGTCTTAAATGTTAAGGATTTATGAATCCCATAGATTAGAAATGCTTTTGTTCTTTGGATTAGGAAGGGTGTTCTTTAGTTTTGCTAGGCTGGATTCAGATTGGTGCTTTAATGCCTTCTTAATATGCAAAGGTGTTTGTTTGTAAGGTGTCCTGGCGGGCCTGGAGGTGACACCTGAAATATTTAATTCTTTTTGCCACACTTTGAGGACAAACAAGGACTGTTCCTTTAAAGATGGCCCTCAGATGAGCTGGAATATTTCCTCTTGCTGTAGTGCCAGCTCCTGTAGCTCTGGGAGCATGTGTGGAGAGGTGAGGTGAAGATCCTGGCTGTCCTTTAATCGACATCCCCCTGCAGCAGGGAGATGCCACCAGTGAGCAGACAAACTGCAGCTCTGTCTGCTTTGAATTTGGGAATTCGCAGCACCAGGAGCTCGCGCAGCCTCCGGCGTGCAGCGTTGGGAAAGGCCAGCGAGGGGGGATCATATTCTGTCTTTTATTTCCACTCTGGTTTCTAGGAGCTGCAAGTTGTATTTCTCATGTTTTTTTTCAAGATTTTTTCAAGGTTTCTGCCACACAGAGTGAACTCCATGGCTATCTAACACTTCTTCTGGGTTTTTTTGTGAGTTCTGTTGTTTCCTTCCCTGTATAACGTGCCCTTTGTGCTGGTGATGTGGTTATGTTCTTGTGTTTCTAGGAGTTTGCCTTTGATAAGAGCACATTGGTATTAATCATTTATGGCTTTTATTAAAACCTTATTGGTTTGGTGTTTTCTCAGCCTTCCAGACTGCCCTCACCGAGGCTGCTTTATAGACATCATTTATCTCCTGCCCCTGTCTGACAGCAGCCCCAAATTTTCCCTCCTGCTGCAGATGCTGGTGCTTTGTGCAGGGAGGACGTGCACATTGTGTGGCTGTGGCTGCTGGGACTGTGCCTTGTGTGTGGGCTGGAATTGGGGTTTGAGGCTGTGTCAGTGACGTGGGACACATGGATTGTCCCCAGCCCTGTCCCCAGCCCTATCCCAGCCCTGTCCCAGCCCTGTCCCCAGCACTATTACCATCGCTATTCCCATCCCTGTTGCCATCCCTGTCGCCATCCCTGTCCCCATCCCTGTCCCCAACCCTATCCCTATCCCTATTCCCATCTCTATCCCCATCCCTATCCCAATCCCTATTCCCCTCCTTGTCCCCAGCCCTATTCCTATCCCTATCCCTATCCCCAGCCCTATTCCCATCCTTGTCCCCATCCCTATCCCCATCCTTGTCCCCATCCCTATTCCCATCCCTATCCCTATCCCTATCCCCATCCCCATCCTTGTCCCTATCCCTATTCCCATCCCTGTCCCCATCCCTATCCCCATCCTTGTCCCCATCCCTATCCCCATCCCTATTCCCATCTCTATCCCCATCCCTATCCCAATCCCTATTCCCCTCCTTGTCCCCAGCCCTATTCCTATCCCTATCCCCATCCCTATCCCCAGCCCTATTCCCATCCTTGTCCCTATCCCTATCCCCATCCCCATCCTTGTCCCCATCCCTATCCCCAGCCCTATCCCCATCCTTGTCCCCATCCCTATTCCCATCCTTGTCCCCATCCCTGTCCCCAGCCACCGTGGCTCAAGCCCTGACCCGGTGTGATCCCGGGGCTGTGCAAGAGCAGGAGGAGGGCGGGAGGTGCTGAGGGCTGAGCTGATGTGTCAGGGCTGGGCCTTGGCCGGTGCTGGGAAGTTCCAGCAGCCAGCTCGCCTTTCGCCTTTCGTCACCGGGCCTTTGTTCCCAGCCACGCTTCCGATGAAAGGCAGGAACCAGGAGCAGCGGCTGCTCCATTGGCTGCAGGAGCCTCCTCCCCACGCCGCACAGCCCTGCAGGGGATGGGTCCCAGAGCCCATTGGTGCTGGGAGCCCCGGGCTGGCATCGTGGGGTGCCCGAGCTGCCTCCTGGGACAGGGAGGAGAAGCAGCTGGGAACGGGGATTTCCACCGTGTGCCTTGGGAGCAGCCTCAGCGCCCTGTGCCTCTGTGCGGTGGGCAAACCCTAAGGAAATGGCTTGGATGTTCCCAGTGACCTCCCAAGAACAGGGAGGTTTGATCTGCTCCCTCCTGTCCTGACCCAGCAGCTCGAGGCAGGCGTGGGCAGAGCTGCAGAATTTGCAGACGTGGCCAAAGAGCTGCAGGAGGAGGCCCCATGTCTGTGTGTTTATACACTGGATGCCCAGGATAGCCGAAATTCTTCTTGAAATGGCCAAAACTCCACAAGTGGAAGTTGGCACGGGGCTGCCAAGAGTAACTCCTGATGCAACAGTGTCTGCTCTAAAGAGAGATGTAAATGTTTCCTGTGTGTGCCCCGGTGACTCAGAGCCCTCCCTGCCCCGTGGTGATGCTGATGCAGTTGCTGATCCCTGCCAAAGCAAGCAGTCCACACAAGGAGATTAGACAGCAGTCCCTGCTCCCCTGCTGGGTGCTCGTTAACATTTCCTTGCTGATGCATTATTAATTAAGCTAATTTTTATTGCCCTGTAAGTGTGGAGGGTGCTTTGCAAGCACAGAGCTTGTGTCCCAGGGTTCCTGAAGCATGGTCCCATGTGTGAAATGAAGCTTGCACTGTGTGGTTGAGTGTTGAGAAAAGGTAAATCGATGGGTTTGGCTTTCTTTTTTTCTCTCTTAGCAGCTGCCTGGCTTCATGTCTGGGGCTGGTGAGTGGGTGCTGTCTGAGCAGAGGGCTGAGGAAATGCTGTCTGTGCAGAATTAGTGCAGACAGACAATGGGATTTAAGTGCAAGCAGAGTTTGCAGCATTGACCCTCCATAAGACAGAAGATTACGCAGAATGGAATATTATATTAAAAAGAGTTTTGGGACCTGGTCCAAACCTACAGAAGTCAGGGAGGGATTTGCCATCAGCTGCAGTGAGAGCAGCCTCCCTGCAGTGTACCCAGGCATTGGGGCAGCAGCAGCCTAAACAAAAGAAGTTAAAGAAGTGTCCAGGCAAGGCTGGTTGAGGTTTTACTGCCTGTGGTGCTTTTCCCAGCTGTAAAACAGAGGTAAGATTTTCCCAAAGTTCAAAGGCCTGACTTGGTGTTGGAAGCCTTTAACTGGAATTGTTGAAGAACTGCTAAATGTTAATTTTTAGATGTACAGAGTATCTTCATTAGGTAAGAGATGGTCAGTTACATAATGGTCACTGTTTTATATGCTCTGGTTTTGGGCTTTATTCCTTGACATCATGACCAGGCCTGATGAAGGGAATAGTCTAGAAGCACTTTGTAAAGTATGAACTATTTGTGATCAAAGCCAGTGTGACTCTGAATGTCCAGCTCCTCTTTTCTGGACTTGTGATAGCAGCCTTGGATTCACCTTGAAAATGGGACCTGTGATCTTTCATATGTTCTTATTTCATTCTTAAATTAGGCTAATGCATCCTGTTCCAGCCGATGCAGTTATTAACAAACCTGGGCAATTATGGCATCTATTGTACAGACATTCTGTGCTCCTTGCTAGGAAAAATACTCTTTGAATAAACAAATCCACTTTGACAACCTGTCAAGGACTCTTCTAAAGCAAAATTGAAAGAGTCACCTCAGTGACCTTTCTTTTTTGTTCCGTTGTGTTTGGGTTTTTTACGTGGTCTTGCAAGAGCACAGCAGTTGCAGCTGGAGGTTCAGACCTGGTTTCACAGGGCAGGGGAGTGGAGGAGAGCAGGGAGGGGATCACAAGGGCTGGATCCCCCCACCAGCATCCCCTGCCCTGCTGTGCCACAGTGCAGGATCCTCCCAGCCACAGGCTGCATCTGTCCTTGCAGAAACTCTGGGAAAAACCTCTGCTCTCTTGGTTGGTTCAGCTGTTTTACTTTTTAATTTTTTTTGGATGAGAAAAAGCCCTGAATGTTTTGGCACAAATTCTCAATGCTTTCTTTTATTCCACATGTGACAAACCTGTGTGGTTGCTCAGCCTGGGTAGGATCCACTCCATCGTGGGCTGCCACCAGGAGTTCAAGGCAGATCTTAAATCCTACTTAAACCTCCCTCTCCAGCAGATGGGCTTTGTTTGGCTCTGGGCACAGGAGTGAGAAGGAGTGTGTTATATTCAGTACTAGAAGTTAAATTGCACGGAAGGAAAATCAGCCAGGATTGTTTTCTCACTGCATTATCAGAACTGTGTGAAGGTTTGGCCAATGGAGGGTTGTGCTAACTGGAAATATCCCTGTGTGTCACATCACCCAGGGAGGAAAGGCAGGAGGAAAGAGAGGGTTTCCTGCCTCTGCCAGACATTCCCTGCTGCCTGGGTGTCTCAACAGACTGTTCTTCCCTTGCTGCCTGGGGACTGAGAGACACAGGCCACGAATTCCCAGGGAAATGGGTAACCACAGAATCACCAGATCAGTCAGGCTGGAAGGACCACAGTGGCTCATCAGGCCCATTCCTTTCTGTGGGAATACTTGAATCCAAATGATTGTTAATCTCCATGAGTTGAGCAGTGAGTTTTCCCAAGCTGAGTCTCAGAGCTAATCCCCTGTAACCAGTGCCATTATCTGGGTACTGTGTCTCCTCCCCTGAGCTCTCCAGCTGTGCTGTGGCACTGGGCACATGTGTCTCCCCCCAGGAGGCTGTATCACCTCACTGCCTGCTGGGCTGGGCAGCTTCTGGGAGCAGCAGTTAACATCTCTATCTTTTCTAGTGCATCCTCTGAGTTGCTGATGTGACAGCAGCAGCTTCTTCAGGGGTATGGTGCCCAAAATCAGATTAAAACCCTTTCCTTGCCCTGACAGCCCCCAGGGGTGTGAAGAGGGATCTACTTGGGCATGGGTTGTTTATATGAACACAGTTCCATGGGGGTTGTTTATATGAACACAATTCCATGGGGGAATAGCCCATGGTCCAGGGCAAAGCAGGAGGAAGAGGAGCAGGGCTGTGCTGCTGAGGGCTCTGCTCTGGCATTACCCAATGAGACCAGACAGGTGGTTTTGGGACTTGCAAACATTAATACATCAGAGCAAGAATTACTAATTATTACAGTAATACCATTCCAGAGCATTCAGCACTTCAGGGAGGGCTGTTTGTGGTGCCACAGTGGCACAGAGACTGGGAGCAGGCTGCAGGTCCAGGCCCTGGCTGTGTGGGCAGGTGTGAGCCATGCCTCCATCCAGGAATGCTGCCTTGGAACGCTGTGTGGGTGTCTTGGATGCCTTGAACGTGGCTGCAGCTTTTGCTGGCAAAATTAGCCTTCCTGAGTGAAGTGAGCTGCTTCTATGGCATAAAGATCATCTTGGATGGGCTCCTGGGCTCCTCCCAGCCCTGCTCAGCAGAGCAGGAAGAAGCAGATGTGACGTGTTTTCCCCTCAGTTACAGGTTTTTGTCCATTGGATTTGTAGAAATAATTGACAGGATGATAATGGCAGTTCCTTTGCATGTTGAAAGCAATGACTATTAATGAAGATTGTGTTTGTGTAATGTTGATACCCAGACTGAAGCTCTTTGTGGAAAGACTTTTGGGGCACAGCCATGTTGGTATCAGCACATTCAGGCAGGAGAGCATTTCTGTTGGTCTGACTTTGACTCATGTCAACAGAACTGTCATGTATAAAGGTGCCTTTTATCAGGGATGGCTAAAAAGATGCCAAAAATGTGGATGGACCAGTCTTCAGGTCCTTGGATTAATTTACTTCTTTTTTTACATTATACAGTTCCAACATTTGTCATTCTGTCTGTTTGAATTTTTGCATTTTTCTGCAGTTTTTGTTTTAACGGGGCCAATGGGGAAGAAGCTATTTTGGAACTGAGAAGCTGGGCTGGAGGTGTTGAGGTGAGGCTGGAGCACATCCCAGTGCTCTGCTCTGCATGCCATAGGAAAGGTGCACTGCTGAGCAGAGCACAGAGGGAACAGAGATTCTCCCAGAGCTGTGAGCAGGCACCAGGAGGCACCTGAGCATTGACACTGGGCTGGTCTGGAAGGTCACAGCCATGGGGATCAGGAGCTTGGATGAAGTCACAGCAAACCCTCCAGCTTTTCTCAGGTGTGGGGTCTCACTGAGCACTCCCAGCCTTGGCTGGCTGTTCCAAGGCCAGGCAGGCTCTGGTGCTGGGATCCTCAGCAGCTCATGGGACTTACCCACCTCTGAGTTTTAATCCAAAGGGGCATAAATACTGTTCATCCTCTTTCTGCTTGGTCTGTAACCTGTGCAGGTGGCAACAAGGAGGTGAGACCAGCTCTGAGCCAGGTTTTGAGCCTCACTTCCCTGGAGCTGGTTCTGCCTTTGCTCATTTTCATAATCCACCATGAGGATTTTTGTGTCCTCATCAGCTTCACTGATGAAGGATTTGCTTAAGCTTTGAAAAAAAATATTTTTTTTACTTTTATACTTCAAGCCAGACACCTCCAGGAATTCTCCTGATGCTGCTGCTTAGTTTGTCTGAATGGTTTGTAATCCCATGTAGCAAATGTGGCTCCTGCAAGGGGCTCCCTTTCCTCTCAGAGCTTTCTGGAAGCTGTTGACAGAGCCAGGGTTAAAGCCACAGGTGCAGGTGACAGGAAGACCAGGCAGAGAGGGGCAGTTTTTGTTACATGGCAAAGGTTGCCTTTAAACTGTGTTTTTTATCATGAGTTACAGATCAGAGTTAGCCAAATCCTTGTGACCACTGAAGTGGTGTAGTGCAAATGAATCCAAGTGTGTGTGAAGGATCTTCTGAGCTCTTCCAAAGTTCTCCAGGATCAGGATTGAGCTGCAGCCAGCCTGATGCAGCAAACATCACCCTCCAAGGATGGATTTTGACAGGGGGTTGCCATCACACAGCAGCCTGGTGTTTGCTGGCTGTCCCTCCCCAGCTCCAGGGGGTGACAGTTCCAATCAGGACACTCTCCACACATCTTGGGTGCAGTGTCCCTGTGCTGGTCATGCCAGAAGGGACAAGGGCAATCCCTGAATCAGTCTGCTTTGAGGATTGTTTCCTGAAGCATCCATGTTCCTTACAGCAAGGGCCACTCTGCTAAACCCTGCTAGGTACAGTGGGATCCCATTGTCTATCCAGCTCAGTGAACTTCTGCAATGTCACCTAGTTTGGATTTGTCCAGAGAGAGGAATTCTGACCACATCTCCTGCTGCAGGGACAACCTGCTGGACATGCAAGCAGGGATTTACTCTGCTTTTACAGAAGAATATGTCCCTAATTCCCACCTCTGTGCACCAGAGTCAGCTGTGAATGGCATCCTCTAGCTGGGCATGACAGGATGGATCGTGGAGAGGAGCACTGCTCTGGTGGGGCTCCTGATAAGAAGCAGACATGGGGTTGAGCTGCTGGAATTTCTTGCTGTGATGATCTACTTGCTAAATTATCGTGCCCAGCAGAGGATGGGAGATGGCAGTTCCCTGCTCTAAGGGAGGTCTCCTGGTCCCATTTTACATTGTTGCTGTCTCCTTGATCACATCCTCGGTGGGACTGTGGAGTCCTTTTGTTCTCTGCTCTACTTTCCAGCATTTTTGTTGCTCTAGCAACACTTCCAGCCCCAAAGCAGCGGGATCCTGGTGCTAACACAATGCTGCATTTGAAAGAAGGAAGCAGAGCACGACAGGTGATCTCCAGCTTTTGTATGGAATGGCCCTGCCTTGAGATGGGAGAATGAATGGCAGGTTTTGATATCTTATTGTCTTGCAACTGGCATTGCTTTTGTCATAAAAGGTGAGAAATAGTCTTGTGTTACTGCCACAGCTGTGGTTTGTAAAGTTGCTGTGTTGTTTTCCTTGTGTGGAGTGGGACAGCAGCGGTTTGAGTGGGGCTGTGGGAGCCAGGCCCATGGCAGGCAGCTCTTTTCTGGGCAAGTAAATAAAATTTTCCATGCTCAGCAACTCAGCAGCTTTGCAGGCTCCTCCCCAGAGCTCTGCTACCACTGGACTGTCCTTACAGCATGGATGCACTGACCTGCTGCACATCTGAAGGGGAAGGAAAAGGGTCCCTATTTTATATCAGAAAACTGCAGGGATTGTGTGAAAATCTTTCTGGAAGGTTTTCTGCAAAACTCAGGAGCCACTGGTGCTCTGCAGTGCGGTTTGTGGGATCCTGTCAGCTGCTTTGGCATTTTGTAGCTTCTCTATAAATGGTGAGAGTGATACAGGAAGATGCATTTAACACCTTTTTTTTTTCCTGAGTGCTCTCCCATGCTTTGCCACGGTGCTGCAGACAAGGCTGGCAGTGTAAAAGCCACCTGTAGGTGCTCTGTGGGTAAGAGGAGAAGAAATCCTTCTGAGATTTTGGGCACAGCTTCCCACAGTTTCCTGCTAGAAGGACCTGAGTGCACCGTGTGTAAATGGAAGTGAAAACCTCAGTAGGCTCCTCAAGAAGTCTGTCCCAAATGCCAAGCACAGTTGAAATAATCCATTATCTGCTGCCTTTCACCCAATCTTCCCTCCAGACCACTGAAAAGTGTGGAAAACTGAGGATATTTAGATTGTATCCTCAGATATCTGAATTTTGTGGCAAATGGAGTATGAAGAGTGAGCACCAGCTATGGGATTGATCTTTTTATTTAGGTACTAGGCTCAAAATCTTGGTTTTTTTCAAGCTGGTATGATTGCAGATATTCAGTCTGCAAGATTTGGTCATCATTATACAAACACTTCCCTTCCTGGGACCATTGGTAGGATATTCCCAAGTCATTCCTTTTCCTCTCTTGGGCACTTTGCACTTTTTGGGCCCCTGGCAGCCAGCCTAGATGGGGTCACTGTGATATGGTGGTGGAGCTGCCCCAAACCTGATGAATCTGGGACACTTCTGTAGCCCTGAAAGCTTCAGAGTCTCCAAGGGTCTTGGATTTACAGTGCTTGGGCAGCTTTTGAGTGCCTTGATTACCTCCTGCTGTGCCCCTGGTGAGCTCCTGGTGTGGAGGACACAGCTGCAGTGTGAGCAGGATTACTGAAGTGTTCTCTTTTGGTACTTTTGGGCTGTTTGCATGCTTGTGCAAGAACCTGTGGACAAACAGGAAAGTTTGTAGAGTTTCCAGAACTAGATGGAAGGTTGTGCTTGCCCTTACAATGCTAGATAGATAGATAAATAAATAAATAGATAAATAGATATTGCCATTGCACTGGGCTGGCATTCCAGCTGCATGCTCAGTCTTCTGCAAATTAAATAGGCAATTTTTATCTCTTTTCATATAGATGAGTCTATAAAGGGAGTCTGCACTGAGAGCATAAAATGCCTCCATGAGTTTTCAGCTGGTTTTCTTTGTTGCCCTGTTGGCACTGCTGGGTTTAAAGCGTCGCCTCTGGGTCACACTGAAATGCTCAAGAGGAGCCTTTGGCTCATGTGCTTGTGTCATGTTCAGGCCATGAAAAAGTGAGGAAGTGCATTTCCTGGGATGAAATGATTAATTGTACACCCAGGCTACAGAGGTCACAGCAGGGGGATAAGAGAGGTGCCATTAATTTGCTGTCTTGGTGGTGTTCAACTCATTTTTATTGGGGTTTGAGGCTCCTGATGAGCAGCAAGGTGTGTCCCAGGGATTGGGGAATGTTTTGGGAAACAGGCAGGCTGCCCTGCTCTACTTTTTCACTACAAGTCATTGTTCAGTGGAGAAAGGTTTTGTTTCCTCCTCTCCCTCTCATCATCTTCATCCAGCTGCCACTCATGCTACTCCTGAGAGATGAGGAGTGTCAGGGGTGGATTTCAGCACATCACCTTCTATCTCCTGTGCTGTAAATTAGTGATAGCCACTATACTGTTCTGCAGGAATCCCCCTGACCTGGCTGCTCCTCCAGCCAGTTTGAAGGCTGGGTGAGTTTTTAAATGATGATATTTTAAAATTTGAGAACAGCTTTGATTTATTGACCTGCTGCCTCCACAAATCGAGCTGTCTGGGCTGGCATCTGCAGATAAGAGGCTGTCGAGTAATTGCTTATTATTGACTGATTGCCAACTTGGGCTGTTTGCTTGCAGAAGAATCAATAGTAGTCAATCTTCAAAGTCTAAACTCTCAGGCAGTATGACTGGTTTCCAAATGAGGAGTGACAGGTCAGGATAACTCCATAGCTGCTGTCCCACCTTCACGCGTGGGTGTGATCCTACCGTGCAGGAGGAAGCACACGACATGAGGCTTTTTCACATCTGCCTTCTCCAGAGTCTGGGGCTTTCCTTGCAGGGGTTTTCAGGGTCTGGCTCCAGACCTTCCCTGGAGGAGCTGGGGCAGGCTCAGCAGCACCTGAGATCCGTGGGAGGAGAGGGCAGGATGAAGTGCAGCCATCAGTCATGAAGTCCCCGAAGGATGGAGCAGGGAGGAGTGGCTGAACAGCCTGTGCTCTGACACATCCAAACCAACCAGTTTGGATGCTTTATAAATAAAACAAAGCCTCTATTTTAATGCATGGTAACAGAGATTCTTTTTCTGGGGGTGATTCTATTTAGATGGCAACAGTGCAAAATATCCAGTGTCACCATAGGTTTTACCGTTTCTTGCGGGGATGGTCGCTATGGTGAGCGTGCATTGTCAAACGCAGCCATAGCCCTTCTTTAACACTCTCCTGACATCCTACCTTTTTGTGGATTCACTTGTAGGGCTTCAAACCCCCTTCATGGCATCAAAGACACTCAAAACTTTTTGAAAAATAAACCCATGTTGAGGTGGTTGTGATGGCCGGGGTGGATGGATCTAGGAAGTGATCTCAGACCTTGGGCTGCAGCCCCCTCTGGATTTTTTCTCCCTGGGCTCAGGGCTTGTGATTTTCCCTGGACTCAGGGATTGCAGTCTGGTCTCTGTGTGTCCTAGACTCAAGCTGGGTTTAAAACTTGAAATAAGAGCCTTTGGGGGGAGGGGGAGGCTTGGATCTCTTTCAGCTACAAAGAGCAATTAAGCAACAGGACATAAAATAGATAAATGGGAAGGGGAAGGGCAGAACCCTGGAATATGAGAAGATGAAAATGGAAGAAACTATTTCTGCAGTGTATTTGTCCTTTATTTTGGAGCTTTATTTTCATCAGGAAAGCTTTGAATTGAGGTACATCATTTGAGGTGAGGGAGAAATATCTCAAACAGAGCAGTTTAATCTACAGTGGTCTAGGAGAGAATGGACAAGATTACTTGAACAGCCTTGTTTAGATACTGGATTTGTTGTCTACCAGCAAATCCTCATTTGCATGGGTCCTTAATCTGTGGAGTTAAATGTGTCTCAGGATCTGTTACCAACTATGATGCAGAGTTGAGAACTAGATTTTTAAAGCTGTTCCTTTTTATTTGAATGTTTCCCCTCCCCCACCCTGCACCCAAATAATCTTCCTGATTTTTTCTGAAAAGCAAAGATGAGCCAACAAGTGATGCAAAAGGAAAAATGTGCCAGCGAGAAGAAGCTATTTTTGCCTCCAGATTCAGTGGATGAACTGTCCACCAGGCTGTAGAGAAAAGCCAAGGTCAGACATTTCAAACGAGTGTCGCAGGGAAACCACCGCCCCCCTCCTTCCTGAAAGGGGCCATGGACGTGAAATCTTTCAACCTCCTTGGAGCTGGAGGCTTGGGCAGAGATCCTTTGTGGAGCCCTGGGAAGGGCTTTAGCCCTTGGTTTGGGGGCTGCTCGCTCTGCCTGGAGCCCTGAAATGGCATTTCCTCATGTGTGCAGCAGCCCTCACTCATGAAATGGATGCAAGTGCTGAAAAAGCTCCCGCGTGAGCATGCTCACTGGAAGATTAATCCTTTAGAGGGAGTTGGAGAGTTAAGCTACTGTAATTTCTCTGCAGTTGGCTGCAGTAAACAACTGCTCTAAAGACACGAGGAAAAAAATTGACGGAGGTATATGGCATTAATGTACATATCTTTTTGTGTTTCTCCTTTCAGGTTGAGGGTTTGAGAAAGGTTTTTTCTCTAAGAGCCGGGGAAGAGGGAGCTGTGTAATGATTTTATGGGTGACCTTCATGTTGTGGTTTCTTTTTTTCCTCCAGGCCAAAGTAATCCTATTTCCGTACAAGGCCATACTGAGGCTCGGGCTGACTTTCTAGAGCTGGGGTAGAGCACCAGGGTGGCTTCGTGTTGAGTTTTAAAGGATGAGAGGAGGTGAGGCCTTGCTGCTCGTTGAGCTGTGTTGGCAGAAGGGAGCTGGAAACACCTCGTCCTGTTTAGTTGTGAGCAGAACCCAGTGGGACTCGATCTATCATGCTTCTCTTGGGAGGAAAACCTGTGACAGGATTAGCTTTGCCTACAGAAGAATAGTCTTTTGCTTTTGATTATTACTATTATTTTGCTCCCCCTCTTCCCCATGCCTGAGGAGCTGCAATCCCGTGTCAGATGGGGGAAGGAAAACAATCCTTGAGCTTTTTTGGCTTTGCTTTGAAGGCTGATGACTCTCAGCGTGTTGAGGAGGGATGCCTTGGCAGCCAGGTAAGTGTTGCAGTCTGAGGGATATGTCCAGGTGAAGTGGAGCCCCTTCCTCCCCAACTCCTGCTTTGTGGGGGCATCCCAGAGGAAGGGAAACCTCGGATGGTTCCTAATGAGCCAAGAGTGTTTTCCCTGCTCGCCTCCAGAAGCGTGGGTGAAGGAAGATGTGATTTACCATCCCTGGTGCTTTGTATCAGCTCCTCTGAATGCAGCACAAGCCATGGAGGGCCAACCTGAGGCTCCCAGGACATCAAGCAGAAATGCCTGGGTAGCTTGATTTTTATCAGGCTGCTCTAGCTGGGGGAGGCAGTGCTCCCTGACCACGGCTTGTGTCTTTACCTCTTACAAACACCGCTGTAATCCTTGGGGATGGTGAGGAAATGGAGGTGATCTGTCAGCAAAACTTGTCTGCTGTGGGGGTGGGGGTGGGGAAGGGCATTGTTCTGTTCTGTACCTGACTGGAATGAATGGGAGCTGGAGGGGCTGAGGGGCTGCAGGTCACCCCTGGGCACTCCCCCAGCGCTGAGCATGGCTGCAAGGAGGGCACACCCTTCCTCCTGGAGGGGATAATCAGAGTACAACTGCAAACCCTGCCTCTGGGAGCACTCCTGGTGTTGCCCAGTGTGAAATTTATGTTCAATGGCTTTTGTCAGAAAGTGGCTTCATGTTTCCTTGGAGTGGTGTGAAGAAGGGAATAATAATTCAATAATTTAGCAAATGTCAGTGGCTCCCACTAGGTTCGTCCTGAGGTTGCTGTCAGCTTCCATGCGATACCCAGGTGGATTCTAACACTGCTGGATGAGTTCAGAAGGGCAATTCTATTAGACTTGGCTGAGCTCAAGATGCTGTGGATTTGAAGAAAATTTTGCCACCCCAATGTTGAGGTTTTTTTGCTTAGTGCCTCCTTTTCCCCTCATTTCCAGAAGCTCTGGCTAGCACAGACTGTCTGTTCTGTGGATGGTTTTAGGGAACATTGGTGGCTGTGTGCGTAGGGGGAATAATTAGCTACCAAATGCAAATAGATTGTTTCTTGCTGTTTCAAAATCATTGTAATTTCTATTGATGATGGGTTAATTATAACTTCATTTTGATGGGCGTGAGGGAAATGACAGAGATATAGCAATATAAATCTATATAGGGAAGGATGTTGTTGTCAGAATATTGTTTTGGAGATGATTGTGAGAACAAAGACTCGTGTCGTGGAGGACCATGGTTGTGTCAGGATTTGGTGGTGCTGCTTGTTTCTCAGTAGTGGATGAGTGTTTTCTCTTTCACATTTTTAACTGATGCCAGTGACGTATCAGTCACCATGACAAGAGGTTTTAGTTCAGAGAAAAATGATCAAATTCTATTTAATAGCACATTTGGCAGAAGAAGTGGGAAATAGTTTTTTGGAGAAGCAAAGTTGAAAGCAAGAAAGTTAAAGGAAATTGTAAAAATCTGTGATCAGAGTAGAACAAAAATGCAACTTCAGGCTGAGGTGTGCAGGTGGGGGCTGCTTTAGCAGCCAGCCTGTGACACCAGGACTGGTCCTTGGTCTGGAAGGAAATGCTGGGCCCTGGCTGGCTCCATCATCTCATTCCTTACTTCACCCTCACTGGGAAGAGTAAGCACGTTCATCCCTGAAATGGTTTGGACCAGCTTTAAACTTTTTCCTTCCATCTCCAGTCCCAGAATGGGGGAAAGGCTCAGCAAAGGGACAAAGGTGACACTTTCCTTAGTGCTATGGGTTTTGGCTCAAAGCCAGAGGATAAAGCCCTCCCCCTCTTCTTGTTTTAGAGGAAATGGGGGAAATGAGCTATTTTCAGTGGCTGGGGAGAGTCCCCAGCACAGAGCACCATGCTTCAGCCTTACCAAGCCTTTGGTGGCCTGGGGCCCTGATGCCTCTGGATCAGAGCAGCTTTTGGAACACCCTCATCCCAGAACTGCTTCTCTCCTGTGCAGGGCTCCTCTCTTCAGGGAGGCATTCAGCTCCTTTCCAGCAAGCCCTGGAACTGATAAGTCTGGAAGGAAAAAAGTAGTTACAACCAAATCTAATTTTAGTTTGTGGGTTTGTTCTTGGTCTCTGCCAGAGGAGTTCTGCAGGTCCCTGCTGGGTGTTCCCATGGAGTGGGCACCTCTCTCTCCTTGCAAACCCCCAGCACTCAGGTGTGCCTGAGCTGAGGGAGATTCTTCATCCCATGGAACTGTGTCCAGTGCCTGCTGCAAGGTGTGGGGTGTGCAGGGCAGGGATTCCTGGCTCCTTTTTTGAGATGGGTGACTTGGACTTCACAGGAGGATTCATTGCTTGAATTTGCACATTCCTGTCTTTAGATTTGTGTGGAAAATTCTGCCTGTGTGGCCAGTTTTGTCTCTTTCTCCACTAGCACAGCTTTGTTCAGTGGAGGAACTGAAACCTGAATTTGGGACTTGCTCACCTTTTTGATATCATATCAGCCCAGGACTGTATTCAAACCAGAAAGAACAAGATGGAACTAAATCCTGCAGGTGTATCTGAAAAAACCTCATGCAAACTTGGCAATCCCAGGAGGAGAAAGTAACTGTGCTGGAAATACATGGCATGCAAGCCCCAGTCTTTAATAATCAGATGGTGACCACTTCAAAGCCTGCTGGCTTTGCCTCTCAGCCTCTGACTGCTTCAGCCAACCTGGACTCAGCTGGCAATGCCTTTAAGAGCAGATATTATGACAGGAGCCATGGAATTATTTGCTCTGGTGAGCCCTCTCTGTGGTGGTGCTGTGTGGAAGGGTTTGCTGTCACACTCAGCATTTCTCCACCTTCACAGGGCTTTTACCTCCTGCTCTCCTGCCTTCCTGGCCATTTTGAGATACAACTTATGGCTGAATTTTGGCTTCCTTAACATGCTGGGCTCAGTCATTGGTGCTGCATCCTTGTTTTGTGTCCTTTGGCAGTGCTGTCCCCCTGCCCAAACGCTCCTGAGTGAAGCAGGGAGGGATTTTGGGGCATCCTGTGCTCCTTGGAGCTGATGGAACCCTGCATGGAGAGAGCACCTGAGGAAGCCTGAAAGCACCAGCTGGCAAAGGGGACTCCTTACCCCCCTTTTCCCTGAGGATTAGTGAGTTACAGACACAAGGGAAGGAGCTGTCATTTGTAACCCAGATGTGGAATTATAGAATAACTCCATTCCCATGGTGCATGGGGTTTAATGCATCTACCAGCACAGAGGACATCCAGGGCTCTGAGGGTGAGAGAAACAGTGCAAGAGGTACCTCATGCTGGAAAAATATGTTTGTGGGAAGGGGAAGATGGAAGAAAAATCCTGCTTTAAGGACTTGCAGGGAAGAGGTGGAGTTAAACAGCTGGGAGAGAGTAGAAACAGGAGACAGGGCTGTAGGGAGAGGTCTGGGATGGATGGATGGATGGATGGATGGATGGATGGATAGATAGGGTTTGAAGATGGTGGTGAAGTGATTTGGTGGCTCCTAAAGGCACAAAAAGGCAGAAAAAGGGGGAGGAAATGAACTGCAGATGATTCCTCAGGTGCTGTCTTGTCCATGACCTACTTGCTGCCACAGTGCTCTGCAGCTGGAGGAGAAAGAGGAGATGGCTGCTCCCTGTGGGAAGCACAGGGTGCTGCCATGTGCAGGAGCTCTTCCCAGTGCTGCTTCCTTCAGCTGCTGGATGTGGCTGTGCCAGGCACCCAGAGTTTGTGACTGCAGGAAGGACAGGGAGAGTTGGAGCCATTTCCTGCTGGAGGGAGTCAGTGCTGGATCCTGGAACCAGGCTCAGATTTGTGAGCTGCCATAAACACCTGGGCTCCTGGATGCAGGAGAGCCTTCCCTTAGGGATGTGGAGCACTGGAGAACTGTCCTATGTGGGGATATGGCTTACCCACACCCCCTGGACAGTGGGGGTTATTCATCCCCCACCTCCTCATGATCCATTGCAAACTGCAAGTCTTCCTTCTCCTGCTTCTGCTCCTTCAGGAGCCCCCACTAACCTGATCATTCTTAATCTTGTGTTATTTTCCAGATCATCAATTTGATTTCTCAGTACTTCTACAGTCCTTAGTGTTCCTGAGAATCTGTGCTTCCATCAATTATCTCTGTTTCTTTTTGAGGCTGTAGCAACCTTGAGCCACAGTTTCCATCCTATTTTTATAACTCATTCTGTTTATTAGAGGAGTCCTCCAGAAATAAGTCTACAGCTCTTACCAAGAGACCCCAGTTTTTTCCTCAGTAAATAATTTCATCTCTTGCTAATATGAACTTGAAGGCTCTCCTCTTCCATTTGTTCCCTTCTCCCTCTGGGGTTTGGGAGTGAAATACCTTTAACTTAGTTCATATATGTAGGTGTGCATGTATGTCACAGGGTGTCACATCCCCCTTTAACCATATTAATTGTGATGCTGAGCATCTGCTGCCAAAGGCTGGTGTCCAATAGTGGCTGCTTCAGATTTACCTCTGGTCCAGATGAGATTGGGAAGTGGCCTCTGTACCTTTTTGGGGGCTTGTTCTGATTTGCTGTATTAAATAAATATATAAAGTGGCTCTAAGAGTGAAATGCCAGCCTTCCTTCTGCTGAAGGCATAGAGGCAGTGATTTGTGAGTCAGCAGTCCAAGGTTAACTCCAAAACTTCTGCACTTCCCTTGCAACTGCCATCCCAGGAAATAATTTCTCTGGAAAGGAAAATGAAAGAGACCTGTCCTCTGCTTTTCACAAGTTGTGAATCGTGCTCTTGTTTAAGCTGATTATTTTATTTATTCCAATAATCCTCTCTTGCAGAATAAAGGAAAATTAATTGTCTTCCTGTTTCCATAATGGTTTGCCCTTCAGACAGTTGCCAGGCAAAGTGCTTAAAACTGAAATGAAAAGATGGTGAATGCTTAAAATCATTGAGCTACTGTAGGAACATGTTTGTATTTAATAGGGTGGTATCACTCAGTCCCAGAGTGTTATTTGCTCCGGGTTCTGTAGGATTAGGAGAGTTTTTTGTTTTGCTTCTGCTTATGAAAACAGGGTCAAGCCTGCTGTGGTAGATAGTGGCAAGTCTTAGGTAGGGTTTGCTAGAGAGATGGACTGCCTGCAGCTGAAACCCTAAAATTATCCAGCATTAATGGGGAAGAGTTATCTTTGGGTTTGGCTGTGTTTGCAGGGACAGTGCCTGGGGATGGCAAGGACTTCCTTCCTTCCTTCCTTCCAGGTATGATGGGCCAAGATTTTCCCTGCTGGAGCTTTTCACTGACACCTACCTGGATCTTGGTTATTTTTAACTCTGTCTGACTAAAAAAATGTGTTACCTGATTACTATGGGAAAATGCTGGAATGCTTCCTTAAAAGGCTCCCAAGTGATGCAATATTCAGTGATGAATCTCAGAGCTAAATGAGTGCCTTGGTGGGTGCGTTGGCTGGGGAAGGGAGTTCTGTGTTTTATCTCCCAACACATTTATTTTTCATCCCAGGGCTGCTCTGGGGAAGGTGGTGTGGGAGCACAGACAGAACTCCAGCCTCAGGTCAGCATCAGGGCAGTGCTTTGCTTTGCTTTCCTGTTTTATCCCAACAGGCTTTGGGAAATAGGTAAAAACCTGGAGTTGGGGATGCTCCCAGGGGAGTTTACCCTGAGGGTGGGTGAGGAGAAAACCCCAGAGTGGGAACCTGAGAGCCTTGTGCAGTGACCAGGGATGGCTGCCCAGTCATTCATGTCCCACAAGCACGTCCAGGTGGGGCTCCCAGCACAGGGACAGTGGAGGTGGAGCTCATCTCCTGTGGATCCAGGGAGAAGCTGCTGGCACCACCCACACCTGGATGTGGCCCTGGCTGTTCCTCACCCCACAGCCTGACTGCCCGAGGCAGGTCCAGGGTTGTGTCCACACAAGGAACCACATGGGAATAAATTCCTCATATCTCTCCTATGTTTTCCTCTCCCTTTATGTGAAATTGCTCTGAGGGAGCAGAGTGTAATCCATCACAGAAGAGAGAAGGGCAGGAGTTAATTCATTTTCATGATCTCTCCGTAGCACTTAGTCCAGCTCATAGTGAATTGTCGTGCTTGGCCACTGCCTAATCCCATAAGGGACCCACTGGGGTGGGCTGGGCAGGAAGGACCTGTGGCCCCTGGGTACTGACATTAGCTGAGGAGCACATGAGATCATCTGCTGCATTTCCAGCCAGTTCTGAGCTGCAGGAGAGCAGCAGGGGCAGCTCAACAGCACCCAGCTCCAGGAGAGCACTGTGGCTCATCACCTGAGTGTCCCTGAGCACAGGGCAGGGAGGGAGCCTCTCCTGCTTAAGGGGAGCTTGGGGAATACAAAACCAGGTGTGTGAACAGCCTCCCCAGGTCTCACCTGCTCTGCCCTGCATGCAGCAGTCTTTTGTTTTCCTTTAAACATCATAAACCCAGCAGGGGAATTCATTAACAAGAGTCCCCACAGACTTTGATTTTGCCAAACATTGATTTCAAATCACTCTCTCTCCTCTTAATAGGTGAGATCTTTCTCCTCTCCGTGTTCAGACATCTTGGGAAGGTGTAGGTGTGGGCTGCAGTGGAAACCTGCCCAGATTAGTTCATTCTGCAGCTATAGGGATTGCTTTTTCTTGCCTGGTGCCTTTGGCTCGTGCATAGCATGGAAGACAGAGAGCACCCATGTGGCCAGCTCCTGTCTGTCGAAAGCCGCTGTTGATGTCAGTATTTTAGGCTCAGTTTCTTCAATCCCAGATGGAGCTGTATTTCCAGCTAGTGCACACCCATACAGTTCATTGAGGGAGGGGAAAATGCTCCAATTGACAGCAGTTAGGGCCCTGCTCCGTGGGCAGTGTCAGCTCCCTGTGCACGGCGTGGGGAGGGGAGCCTGCGTGGATCAGTCACGCACTCATGTAAAATAGCTCCATGCTTGTGCTGTGGCTGCCACAAGGACTTTTGAAATGGCAAAGGTTGTGAAATCATGGCAGGAAACACCAGAGGCCGAAGCTGAGCCAGGGGAGGAGCTGCCCCTTCCTACAGCACGGCCAGGACTGGAAAAGTGAGTGTTCATGGCTTTATTTTTTGCAAGACCCCTTCGTTGTGCTGCAGGATGCCAGGTGCCAGGGAGTGGTCTGGGGTCCCCTTTCAGATGGCAGGGGTGTCACAGGTGTAGCCTTTGTTCCTGCTCTTGGGTGGCTCTCTGCAGCAGGAGCTGGGTTTGGGACCTGGGGGCTGTTACCGCTCCCAGGAGACAAAACAGCTTTTGAAAATTAATAATTTTTTCCTAGTCCCCACCATGGTACTGATAATCTTGACCTTTTGTCTCCTGCTCCTCCCTGAGAGGGTTTTTGCCTTTTCTGCATCTCATCCTGATCCCTTCTTGTAAAAATAAATCCTGGACTGGTGCTGAAATGAGTTGTCTGATGTGCTGCATTGTCTGTGGCTGTGCAGGGAGGGGAGGAGCTGGTTAATGTTAAACACTTTGCTTTGGCCAAGGGCACCCAGGCTGCCTTTCTCTGTGTCCTGAGCTGAAGGAAGAGAAGTTGATCATATTTGGGTGTTGTAAAGCATTGGAAGGGGCTGCCCAGGGCAGTGGTGGAGTCACCATCCCTGTAAGTGTTCAAAAACCACAAGCATGTGGCACTGGGGGACATGGTGAATGTGTTTAATGGTGAACATGGGGGTGGTTGGACTTTATCTTAAAGGTGTTTTCCAGCCTTAATGATTCTGTGATTCTCTCTTGGTCCTGTGGTTAGGATTGATTATTGCAGAGCATTTCCATCATCCTGTGCCCTCCCAGCACATCAGGGCAGTGTCACATCTGCTCAGGAGGTGCACTGAAGGTGCTGAGAGATCCCCATCGTTAACCAGGAGCCTGGAAATGAATGTCCAGCACGGGCAGGATCTGGGTTCTGGTTTCCATCCTCTGCAGCTCATGGATAAGAAAACCACAGAATCCCAGACTGGTTTGGGTTGGAATAGACAATAAAGCTCATCCCATCCCACCCTGCCATGGCAGGGACCCCTCCCACTGTCCCAGGCTGCTCCAGCCCCAATGTCCAGCCTGGCCTTGGGCACTGCCAGGGATCCAGGGGCAGCCACAGCTGCTCTGGGCACCCTGTGCCAGCCCTGCCCACCCTGCCAGGGAACAATTCCTGCCCAATATCCCATCTAAACCTACTCTTTTCAGTTTGAGGCAATTCCCCCTTGTCCAAGGCATCACTGGCACTAAATAATAAAAGTGTTGGTGGGTGCTCCCTGCTTGTGCAGCTCCCTCAGGAAATCTGCTCCTAGTCCTGCCTTTGGGTGGGAACAACTTCCCACAGTCCATGGAGTGGCCTGGTCTGATGGGTTTTTTTGGGGCACCTTTGCTGGTATCCCAGGGTGGCTGCTCCATCCTGGTCCTGTGGGGAACTTCAGGAGGAGAGGGATTCACAATGTAGGCTGCATCTGTATTAAAAGTACAGTTCTTTTCTCCAAGTTTTGTGAGATCATTACTGTTGTTTGCTCTGAATGCTGTATTGTGCCTCTTCATGGTTGAGGTTTCCTTTATTTCCTTGCACCTGTAATGTCACAGCACTGAGCATGAGCTTTAAATATAAAATTTGAGCAATTTGGGAGGTCTGAGATGGGGGTGGGGAGGAAGGGGAGGAGTTACTTCCAAAAATCTGGTTAAAAATCAAACTGCTGGATTTTGAGTGACAGTTCAGTCATAGCTGCTTCTCTCTGTTTACTTTTTCTTGGGATTTGGAAACTCACACAGGGCCTGGATGCTGCAGTAGGAGATGGACACCCAAATTTGTGGTGTTTGCTACTGAGTCTTTCTTTAGAGAGAGAACTGGAGTAATACATATTTATATATACATTTTATACATCAAATTGACTGAACAAACTCCTCTTACCAAGTCACTGCTGCATTTTGAGGCAGGTGGAAGAGTTGCCATGGCTGCAGTGATGGTTATTGGGCCTTTTTGAGGTTTCTAGGGCTCAAAATGATTAAAAAAAAAGGAAAAAAGAAAAAAGAAAAAAAGAAAAATATTATTTAGATTTAGGGAAACACCACTGACAAAACCCCCCAAAACAAACAAATCTTTATCACATTTCCAATCTTCCATCTCCCCCCAGTTCCAAATGTGCTTTTTAAAGAGTTACAAATGCTTGTTGGCATAGAAACTGCAGAATGGAAGTGAAGCATGCAAATGTAAAAGGAGCCATTCTGCTGAGCAACATGGCCTGAGCCTCTGCAAAGCTGACTGAAATCTTTTACGAGGCAAAGAAAATTGTCCAGATGTTGCTTGAATTATAATGGCACTAAATATTTCAGTTTTTCAATTTACATAAATCCAAAGAGGCTTGAAATGTAGGGAATGCAGCTCCATTTCCAGTGGGCTTTCTTTTCTTATGAAAGAATTTGTAGTCCAAAAATATTGCTAAAATGTGTTTGGCTCCGAGTAGTGCCAAATCCTCATTAAAACATGTGGATATTTCTGTGGTTTAATCTGTTAGAAATGCATTCAGGATCCAGTTATGTTAAATTAAGCAACAATATTGGCCTGGGTGTTGTTTGAAATATTAAATGTGGCAGTCGGAACACCAAGCAAAATGTTTGCACATTTTAATCTCTCGATGAGCAATTTTTAAAATATTTTATTCCAAGGAATGATCAAGTGTGCTTAAAAACTGTCCCTGCTCTCCTCAAGCTGCTTCCTTGCCCCTGCCAGGTCTGTGAGCATCCATCCACCATGGATGGGGAAAGGATTTGTGTTGTGCCAGGAGGATGCTGCTCCCTTTGAGCACCCTCACCTCCCCCTTCCATGCTGTGGAGCTTATGGATACACCCAAAATCCTTGTTGGGAGTGTAAAAACCCAGCATGGCCAGAGGCATTTGTCACCCCAGACTTGCCCTAAGAGTTTTTTCCTGCTGATGCTTTGCTCTGTTGGTGTTTCCTAAAGAATTCCTGGGACAAAACACCTCTGAACTTGCCTGGCTCCTGGTTATTTTGTCCCTGGCAGGATGGAGCCTCTGTGCTCTACAAGTGCTGTGGCAGCAGGGCTCCTTCCCTGCAGGGTTGCAAGGACACTTTGGCTTGCTGAGGATTTATTTCCTATTTATTCTCCCCCCTCCCAAGTTGTTAATTGCCCTGTGGTAAGGCAGGTCCTTCTCCCTGCCTTAATGCAGCCATGCCAAGGAGGGACTTTGCAGCTGGGAGTGTGGGAGTGGGTGGCACAGAGAGCCATGGAACTCTGCCTGTGCCCTGGGACACGTCCATAATACATGGGATACGGAAAATATCCCTGTGGGAGGCTTTCTAATGGGGCAGGAGAGGCTGTTTGATTTTAAATCTGACACATTGCCAAAGCAATTCTACACTGGTGCCTTTGTAACCCTCATTTAAAGTTAAAAATGAGGGGAGTGGGATATATGGGCAGGTTTTCTAAAGTCTTTGGTTTTGGGGCTTTTTGAATTGTATGGCAGCTTGTGCTGCATCAAAACGAGCTTGGAGCAGGATGGTTCTGCCTGTACCTGTGTGTGATTTGATAGCATTCACACCTCTTTGTTGTCAGACATCAAAAGGGTAGGAGGTTGGTAGGCTCAAAATTCAAACAACTTTGACTTTCCCTTTTTAGTATAACGTTCATACTTTTCTGTGGGATAGTTTTGCAGCTTTGTTTTTTTTTAAAAACCCTCCAAACTCTGAACTTCAGTGCAATTTTCTTTATTCTTTTAATTTCAAGCATATGCAAAGTTATATATATATTTTTTAAAAAAGTCAAGCTATATATATGAAACTATCTGATGATAAATGGGGATGGTTAATGATTCATGATGGAAGAAAGCAAGTGAAAGTAGAAGGCACAGTGGAATGGGGTCATTGCTGAAAATGTCTTCTGCAAAAACAAATGGGAGTGCTGGGGAGGGCAGGCAGAGCTCCAGAGTGAGAAGGGAATCAGCAGAAATCCCACTTTAGGCTGGGTTTGGTGGCTCTGGAATTCACCACATGGAGGGTCCCACCAATACAGAGAGGCTGGAGCGTGTCCAGGAAGGGAACAGAGCTGGGGAAGGGGCTGGAGCGCCAGGAGAGGCTGAGGGAGCTGGGAAGGGGCTCAGAAGGAGAAAAGGAGGCTCAGGAGGAAATTCTGGCTCTGCACAACTCCCTGACAGGAGGGGACAGCCAGGAGGGTCAGGCTCTGCTCCCAGGGAACAGGGACAGGAGAGGGAACGGCCTCAGGCTGGGCAGGGGAGGGCAGGGTGGGCACCAGCAGGAATTTCCTCATGGAAATGTTTCTTCAGTGTTATCAAGCATTGGAACAGGCTGCCCTGGAAGTGTTCAAAAATGTGTCCCCAAAAACTTGGGAACATGGGTTATGGTGGCCTGAACAGAGCTGGAGAATGTTGGGATTGATAATCTTAGAGGACTTTCCCAACCTTAATGATTCTGTGAACTTTGGGAGGTTTGATTAGGCAGTAAAACCTGTTTTTTTTTTTAAGGGGGGCAGCTGGGGCACTCATTGGGCTGTGGTGGGCAAGGGGAGGTGTCAGTGCCACCCCCTGTTTTACCCATCAGCTTTATTTTTATTATTTGCTGCAGAAGGATCTTTGTCTTTAAGTTGGGTGCCTGGTTTTGCTGCACTTAATGCTTAACAGTTCATTCTCCATGTAGGCTAGGGACAACTGTTTCAAAACTGAATTTTCTGACAGGATGTAATATGTGCTTAAAAGCAAAACATCATTAGCTAGGCAGACAAGTTAGGCCAAGCTTGTAGAAAAATCTTAAGTCTGAAATTAAGGCACTTAAGCCTTGTTGCTGCCTGTACCTCAAGGTAAGCAGCAGCAGAGTCCTTATTCTTAAACTTGCCCCAACAGAAGAGTATGAAAGAATTGGACAGAAAGAAGTGGGATGGAGAGAATAAATTAGAAACAAGTGTGAGGAAATACAGGAGTTAAAAACATGGGAAGAGAGTTTTGAAACACAAGAGGAAACTTTGAACTCTGAGGGACTGGGCATCTGTGCATGTGAACAACTGCAAACAGGAAAAACTGATCCCAAAAAATGCTCAAGGGAGGCACTTGGGGATGGAGGTAGGAAGGTGGGAAACAGGTGGGGATGGCAAAGGGCTGGAGGCAAATGCTGCTGGTTGTGTCTGCAGCGGCTGCAGAAGATTTCCTTTAATTGTCCTTCAGGCCAAGGCCTAAAAAGTGATCCAAGGAAGTTCCCTGAGCCCTGAATGGATGGGGTGATGAGTGGGAAGGACTGACCCTTCCTTTCCCCATGGGGAATATCTCAGAGAGGACAGGGCTCTGCCAGGCTGAGAAACCTGGGTCTGAAGGTCTCTCACAAACCCTGAGAGTGATTGAAGGGAGAGGAAATCGAGCACAACTGCCTGGATCAAGAACCTGTGTGAGTTGGTGTCCCACACTTGTTTTATCTTGTTTTGTCTCAGTGTTGCACTGTCCCCAGTGCCACAAGTATCATGTTTGCATCAGGACAGGTGGCTATTCCAGCACTGCTGTCCAGTGCAGACAAAACAAAGGATATTTTGACCTTGGGAGCCAGTATAAGATAATTTCCAATTTGATCCTTCCCAGCAAATCAAGGTGGTATCATTTTAACCTTCATGTAACTCATCTTCAGGTGCCCTTTCAGTACAGACGTGGCTTTTGCAATGAAGACACAGCTTCCATTTAATTCTCAATTATCTGGCAAGAAAGAAATGAGTTGTGCATGGTTAGATTTTGTGTCATGGAAGGCCTGAGCTTGGCAGAGTTTGGTTCTTCCTGCAAAATTTGGCTTTCACCTCTAGAAAAATACATAACAAAATATTTGATGAATATTTTGGTGAGATACAGGCTGAGTTGACCTTAATCGTGGAAAGATCTTGTTGCAATGCAGCTGTGCAAATCAGCACAGCTGGATCCACGGGGAAGTAGCTCTTTAAAACAAAATGAGGGCAACAACCTTCCTTCCTCCCAAGCAGACTGGCTGAAGGTGAAGTCAACTGCTGAGTGCAAGGCAGCATCACTGGGATTGAAATGAGCTGTAAGAACCTGGGAAAAACAAATGGATATGAATCCCTTGATTTACTGGACTGGGTTCCTTCCCTCCTGCAGAGCTAGGCCTGCTGTATAAACACCTGGCAGATATTTAGGCTGCTGTGTACAGATGATGCTGTTGCAGGAAGATTTGTGTGTACTTGTGGGTTTTTTCCTTGTGCATTGCAGTGGATGCAGCCTTGTTTTGTGTTTTTAAAGTCAAACTTTGATTTATGATATCCATTGATTCCCCTTGGGAATGGGGCATGTTTAGATTCACAGAGGGATATGCAGGGCTTTACAGGATCTTCTGCAGTGCTTGTTTCAGTGTGGAGAGGAAGGGGAGTGTTAGATGCAGTTTGAAATGACAGGCACTTAGGGCTGCTTTGGAGTTGATCCTTAACTCTGTTCCTTCTAAAAAGGACTTAGGAAAAAAAAAAATTGGTGCTCCAGGCAGGTCACAGCATATTGGCCTGTAAATATCCAGCCTTGAAGGTTTTCCACACGTCAGGGAAGGGGAATATCAGAGATACTGCAGTGGTGGTGGCAGTACCTGAGGGATATTCCCTTTATATCCACCTGGCTGATGTTATCATAATCTGAGTGGGGCTTTCCCTCCTTCCTTCCTTCCTTAAGAGAGGGAAAAATGGCAATTCTGCTGCTAGGATGGGAATATTGTGCTCAAGGTTCTGAAGCATCTGTGTGTATCTCAGGTACCTGCTGATAGATCTGCTTGAGGAGGAGGGGACAGGACAGCTGTCCCAAGGCTAGCTGGGCAGGTCCCTCCCTGTCCCCCTGGGGCTGCCAGGGCCTGGTGAGGGGCAGGGTGCACATCCAGGGAAAAGATGATGAAGGATTTGACATCCTCCCGGGTTTTTGCTTTGAACCGCTGTATCACCGAGCCTAAATGAGGGCTCTTTTATTTGGGAGCTTTGCCATCAGTGGATAGTTCTGGGGTGTCCTGAGCCCATGGCTGTGGCTCCCAGTGCCCTCCCAGTCAGAGCCCAGCTGCCATGGGATCCTGAGGTCTGGGTGATGTTTGCCTGTGATGCAGCAGTTCTGCTCTGCTCTGCTCTGCTGTCAGAGCCTGGAGAAGGATCAGCCCTGTGGGTGTGAGGAGTGTGCTGTGCTGTGAAGATCCCCCTCTGCTCCTGGGGCCTGGCTGGGTATCCTCACTGCTCACAGGCAGGGAATCCTGGAGATGTTTTTTGAAGGGCCATGTTCTGCCCCTGGCTGGTTTTTCTTGGCTTTTGCATGAAGACACTGCTGCAGCTCCATTCCCCAAGTGCAGCAGAGTCATCATCGGAGCTGCCTTGGTGCTCTGGGCCTGGCTTTGGGGCCATGATCCAGCTGCTAAAAAGTTTCTTGTGAAACTCCAGAGCTTTCAGCTACCCAGTTAATATCTTACAAAACTGCTGGAGGAAGGAGGAAGGAAAGCTGACTCCAGCAGTCCTTGAGTTTGTTTAACTCCAGTTCAGGAGTGATCAAGGCATTTGGCTTCCTGTTGCGGAAGATAAATACTCAGGATTTATTTGTCTTTCTTATTGCCTGTCTGATTTGATTTGATTTGATTTGATTTGATTTGATTTGATTTTATTTTATTTTATTTATTTTATTTTATTTTATTTTATTTTCGGTATTATCACCGAATCAGAACAAATGATTTCTTGTTTTCCCTCTGGGATGGGGCTGTATGAGAGTGGAGGAGAAACTTCCAAAGGTCCATCATACTTTTGATGCACATTTGAATTCAGCAGAACAGCACTGGGAGGAAGAGCCTGGGCTCTTTCCCTTTCCATAGTGCAAATGGTCTTTTTCTCAGTGTGAAGAACTTCTCCTTGGTAGAATCCTACCTACCCTTGCTTTGCTTCCCAAACAGATTCTGGTTGCTGTGGCCAAGAGTGGGCAGAGGAGGAAAGGGGCTGCTGGGCAGACCTTCTGCAAAGTTCATCTTTCCCAATCTCTGGTTCACAGCTCTGAGAGCTGCTTGTTACTGCAGCATTTTGTGGTTTGTTTGGTTTTTTCTTCCTAGTGTTTCACTGTATTTTGAGTCCTTCAGTTTAAACTGTTAACAAAATGAAGCTCTGTGCTTCCTTGTGAGGCAAATGAATGGGTTTTATATAGGGGGGTGGGAATGGGGAGAATTGCAGGGAAGTTATTTTTGAAATAGTGGTTTAATTTTTGTTGTGAAACCACTGCCTAATTTTAAAGTGTACTGACCATTTGCCTCTGGAATGTCTGGACATGGGGAGGAGATGTTCTTCTAGAAGAATGGTGTGGATCTCTGTCAGAGGAGTTTAGGCTGGAGCTCAGGGAAAGGTTCTTCCCCCAGAGGGTGCTGGCACTGCCCAGGCTCCCCAGGGAATGGGCACGGCCCCGAGGCTGCCAGAGCTCCAGGAGCGTTTGGACAGCGCTGCCAGGGATGGACAGGCTGGGATTGTTGGGGGGGCTGGGCAGGGACAGGGGCTGGGCTGGGTGATCCTGGTGGGACCCTCCCAGCTCAGGATACTCTGTGGTTCTAAAAAGATATTTGAAAAACTCTATCTGAATTGGTCACCCAAAATCAGTGTGTTACTCTTGATTTAAAATTTAATTTTTTGTACTGCAGAGCTTTCCTGTGAGCTCGTCAGTCTTAGCCTTGAGCTCCAGAGGCTGTCCTTGCCTCTGTCCTCCAGAATACAGCAAGGCTGTAGTGTTGTGGCTCTGGGAGCCCAAGCAAATAGGATAGTTTAATGCTTTGGATATTAAAATAAATCCCATGAACGCCACCCCAAATTCAAACCTGAGTTCAGAGGTATGCAGGCACACCTGGGACTCTCAGCATCCATCAGCTCATTGTCCCTCCCACACCTGCAACAGTTAAATTTGATAGGAAATGGTGTCACCTCCCTCTGTTTCCAGGTTTCCTTTTGTTTGATCCCATCTTTTCACCCAAGCCTTTGCCAGGTGTTTCATGCATCTGCATTAAAACCTCATAGTGGAGCTCATGCCCTTGCCCCAGGGGCTTTGACTTGCAGCCCAGTTATCTGACAAAGCATTTCTAAGGAGCTTCTCAGAATTTATTGCTCTTGTTGGTTGATTCCAATGTGTCTGACTCCTTTTATGAGTCTGGCCTGTGTTCTGGTGTCACAGATTCACCCACATGGCATCCACCCACTTTCAAACTTGGCATTGGGCACAAAGAGCTCCTTAGTGATTGCAAGGTCACTGTTCTGCATAAATATTTCCCCTCCACTCCAAAAACATGTTGGTTAAGGGAATATCAGACAGAGGGAGAAAATACTGATGTGTTTGTTCCATACATTATGTGGTTTGGGGTCTTCTGGTTGTTTTGAAATAATGGAGGATTTTATTCAAGGGAACTTGAGGTGCTCAGACTTCACTGGAATTTAAATTTGACTCATCTCATATGGGCTGTCCAAACACTTTCCTTGCTGGCCCAGCTAAACCAGTAAATCAGCAGCTGAGCATGACTTCACATCAAGTTCTCCTGTACCCTGTCCCTCTGCTCCATACATTTGTGAAGGACCACTCCAGAAATTTTTGGCAGTTAATTCTCCAAACCTTGATTTTCTCATCTGCAAAAGCAGATGCATTAATATTGCCTACTAGTCCCATCTTTTATTATAAATTGCTTTATAAAGTCCTAATTATTGTTAGAATATCTCTAAGCAAATCACCATGTTTCTATCGGGTTCTTTTTTACCTGGTGATGTTTAGATGTTTTTTCAGTATTTGCTCTGCTTTTGATCAGGAAGAACTAGATGGCTTTTCTTGGTCTTCCCCCAGAATTCATTCAACAGTCTCCAAAACCCTTTCAGACTGTGGCATTGGTTGGAATAAAAGTCAGTAATTACAGTGCTTGGGAAAGGATGCACATTGTTGGTAGTCTGGGGGATTTGTTTCCAGGATTCCTTGACAGCAGCAAGATTGGAACCTTGAGCTGGTGGTGCTGAATGCTCTTCAAGCCAATGTATTGAAAAAAGATTTAATTTTTCAAGCTTGAGGGCAAGACCCTGTGGGTGTTCTGCTGGACATTTGCAAGGTTTGGGGGTTTTATGGTGCTTTTTGTTTCCAGATTGATTGGTCCTACTGTGGGCATGATGAAGAGGAGAGCAAGGCTGCTCTATCAGGAAATTCTCTTTGGAATACCTGGAATGTTGGAGTCCAAGGCCTGAAATGTGAAGCATCCACAGTTCATATCAGATTTAGTGCTGGCCACTGGCTCCAGTAACAACTCTGGGGTTCTCCAGGAGCAGGGAATGGTGAGGTTTGTCCCTTATGTGGAGGAAGGAGGATTTTCTTCCTCCTATCACCTCCTGTTTGTGCACTCCCAGTGATCCTAAGAGGAACAGGGGGAGTTTGGAGCTCTGCTCCCGTGGATGTGAAGGTCACCTTCCCAGGTAGAGATTGCGTCCCAGCTCAGCCCAGGCTGCTGGGAATGACCTGTGTGCTGAGCAGGCCTTGGAGGGTGTGTTTGAGGAGCCACAATTCCATCTGCTGTTCTCGTGTCTGTTTTTGCTGTATCTGATGGATTTGTGAGAGGTGCTGAGCTCTTGACAGAGGCTCTGAAGGGTGGGGGCACTGACTCCCTTTGTAAATGACCTATGGATAACTCAGCTCTGACACTTGCCCTCTCTCCTGTTTCATGCCCTCACAGAGAGGTTGTGTGTCACTGCTTTAGGATTTACTGCCTTCCCTGGGAGGATCTGGTGGGAGTGGATCTGGGAGAAGAGTTATGGCTGCACAGAAGGTCTGGCTTCCCACTTCCCTACTGCTTGTCTTGGGGAAAAGTTTGGCTGCCAAAATACATCTACAAGATGTTACCACCTTTGTTTGTTATGAAGCTTGTGTTGACTCTTCAGCCTGTGTTGGAGGCAGGTGTGTTTGAGCTGTGTGTCCTTGGGAGTGATGTGGCAGGAGCAGGACAGGATTTTCCTCTTAGGTTACTCCACCATCCCTAGCCCAGGATAAGGAAATCACTCTGGATTTTGCTGGTTTTTTCTACCTGTCCCCAAGGAAACAATATAAATGCTGTGAGTGTGTATCCATTGAGGGAAAATGGGATTTTTAAATAGTAATGAACTCTGGTTTTCCCTTAGTGCAGCAAACCAATGGTTCATTAGTGAAATACATTAATAATTCTCTTATGAACCCTGTTGGTAGGTGAATCTGCTTTAATTCCTTTGTATCAGCAAGGGCTTCAGGTATGGATGTCTTCGTTACCTAAAATAAAAAAAGGGAAGAAAGCAATGCTTGCAAATTGGCCTTTGTTTCCAAGGAAACAAATTTGACATGCTTGAGCTGCGCGAGATGCAAACACCGCTCGATTCAGCAGACATGCCTCGGGATTTTATGGTCTGAGTATTATTTTTAAACTACCTCCAATTTCCAGACAGGGCAGAGGATGGGAATAGAATTTGTTGGCAGGGTTTATCAATCTGTGCTTAATGAAGGCACTGGGTGGTGTCTGGGATTGCCCAGTGTGGCGTGGAGGGAAATGATCCTGCACTGGGATCCTGATGAAGGTCCCTGGGAAGGGACAGCCTGGGGTCAAGTGGCCTTTGGTGACCTCCTTCAGCACGAGGAGAGGTCTGAGCAGAGCTCAGCACGCTGAAGTAATGTGGTTTATCCTGGGTCACTTTAATCAAATGTTTTGTGCTCTAAAAATATTTCAGTAAAAAGCAGCTCGCCAGTGCTCGGTGTGCCAGGCTGCCTGGCGCTCCCCAGGCGGACACGGGCCCAAAGAATTTGCTAAAAAGCTGTGGCTTGGTGTTGAGGACTGGGCTGAATTGATCAGGGAAGGGATGAGGGAACAACATCATGAGTTGTTTGCGTAGTGCATCTGGCACAGATGTGCTGGGGCCTGATGGAAATCTTGGCTTGAACTTGGCTTGTGGTGCTGTACAGAACGGCTGCAGCGTTGTTGTGATTGCCTTGGAAGTTTTGTTTGTGAAAAAAGCTGGTTTGGTGTTCAGCTGCCACCCTGGTGTTTCCTGAAACACTGTGTTGATAAAGTCACTTGTTTTATTTCTGAATTTTCCTCCAACTCCAGCCCTGGAGCAGACAGTGCTCGTGTTCCACGGGAAGCGAACATCGCTCTGCAGAGCACTCACAATTCACAGATTTCAACATCCAGAGTCAGTTTTGGCCTGGGCCCAGCGTGAGGAACTTTCTTGGGATTGAATAACCAATTTTTGCCCTGGCAAAGCTTTACTTTTGCACCAACTGTCTTTGCTTTCTGGGGTAGTTCAGTGAGCTGGAAGGGATCAGTAGGAGACATGCAAAAGATATGTGAGGAAATAAAAGTTTTTAAGGAATAGTCAAGCTCTGCATGCACGTCACTCAGAGTATTCAGGGCTTTTTTCTCCAAATGTGCTCCAACATTGTGTGTCTTTCATATTTTGTTGTTTGAAAACCTGGGAAGGATTTAAAAAAAATCCTCTATTAATTCTTCCTTGAAACAGTCCTACTGTGTCGAGGGGACAAGGCAATGATGGAGGAATTTCAGGGCTGATGAGTGAAAAACAAACCTCTCTTAAAATTCAGGTCCTTAGGAAAGCATAGCATGAAGTGTGTTACACTGTTCCCTCTCTTTCATCCTGTGTTTAACTTTCTTGCAAATGGAGTTAAAATAACCTTCAAGGAGTTCAAGGTAGGCTGGGGTAGGTTTAGCTTTAAGATGGCTGGGAAGCACTATTTACATTGCCAGCTAAAAGCCTTGCTTGAAGCCCGTTGAGGGAAAGAATAATATTAATGGCATTTCATGAAAATATTGTAATTTGTGGAAGGCCCAGAGTGACAAATTGGCTGGTTTGAATGTCACTGGGAAATGCTCTTTTTGCACAAGGCTTGCCTGAGACAGGATTTTCCTTGCTTTTGTTCTAAAACGAGATGCTTGCTGCCTCAAAATGCCTGTGATCCCTGCAGCGAGAGCTTCGCCTCCTTGACAAGAGGATGGGAAGAGGAAGGTTGGCCAGATCAGGATGAATCCTGCATCTTTTTTTCTTTCCCCCCTTTTTTTTTTTTTTTTTTTTTTTTGCTAATGACACTTCCTTATGCTTACATTTCATTAAAGCTCTGAAATGGCTGAAGATCAGCCCGTACTGAGCATGCTCCGGGGTGGAGGCTGCACCCATGGAGTGAGATGGATTTGTGGCTGGAGCAGGGATAGGCCTGGAGTCAGGACCTGGAGGGACCCGCAGCCAGGATGGAGGTAGGGCAGATCCATCGGTTCCTTGCCGTGCCCCTGGGCTGGGGCAGCCAGGAGACCGGATGGAGTGCAAACTGTTGGAATTGATTCAAAAGCAGCGTAGTTAAACCACTGACACGAGATGGCTTCAAACGCTTCCTGCGGATCCGCGGGGAGGGGTTTGGAATCCTGACCTTCGCTGGCTGGCGGGCCTGCCTGGAGAAGGGACCTGTGCAATGTCAGGGTGGTGACATGAGGTGACAGCAGGCAGGGGCTGCAGCCAGGGCTGAGCCTTCATATTGGCAGGCACGTGATTGCGTCTCATCGTGGGCTCGGGCGCTAATTATTATTAATGGGGAGCCTCGTGGGGCTCAGACCTGCTCTGAGCCTTTAAACCCAGATCTGGCTGGGATTGCAGGAGGCTGAAAGAGTGTTAAACTCAAGCTCCCCTCTTTCAGACTTATTTTGCATTCCAGTAATGGCAAACAAACCTTGCCATATCAGGTCCTCCAAACTGGCATGGAGAGGAGGAATATGCACGTTTATTCCTTTGGCTGAGAGATTTGTCTGTGCTTCTTGCAGGGGTTTAATGTGTTGGTGGGTGGGTTTGGGGGAAGGCAGTGTGAGTTGTGCTCGGTTGGACTCTTGGATTTCACCCGTGGTTGCCAGCTTTTTACAAGGAATGTGTGAGCACCAGCAGGTATGTGCTGCACGAGCCGATTGACTCCAGTTTCTGTACAAGCACGCTGTGGTGGTGAGGTGCCAATAAAACATTTACATTGGCTCTGGATGTTTGTGTTAGCGAGGTGTAGGGGAGCTCTGGGTTGCTGTGGAGCAGGGGGACATCAGCTCTGTCTGACCTGTCCCCTCACACATGGGAGGTGTGGCACCGGTACAGCCTGGCTGTAGATACAGGTAAGGTTTGCTCTATCAGCACTGTGAATCCCTGGGTGGTACAGAGTTCTTGTGTTTGACCTTCTGAGCAGAAATCTCTGTGATCACAGGCTGGCTGTGTGCTGTATGGTAGATCAGCTCTTCCTTCAGGGCACCTCTGGCCACTTTTCACAGCACTGTTCAGGGGGTGACTGGCATAGATTTGGTTTTATTGCTGTGTCCCAAGTGATGGGCATTGTGCATGATGAGTCATTTCATTACCTAAAGTAACTTGCCTGTTTATTGCCTGCTTCCATCTGTCTGGTGAACCCAACTCTTCCTCGGTGCTTTCTGGGCCTGTTTTGCTACATCAGCCCTGTGCTGAGCTGGTGACCAGCTTGCTTACTGGGCTGGCTTTTGTGTTCCCTGCATAAAATCCTGCTGGAGCCCGGCTTGCTGGCCAGGCAGAACTTCTCCTACTCTTTAATGATCACTGGCTTGTTTATGGCTGGATGAATGCACAAAGAGAAGTGTTTCTGTAAAACAAACAGCATTGTGATTGTACAGTGAGAGGGAAAAGGGCTTGATTTTCTTTGGCTCAGATGGGGGCTGCCTTTATGGCTTTGCAGGATTCACCCCTGTGGCTTTTCCTCCTTGTGTGACTGTGGCAGTGGAGGCGATCTCAGCCTCAAGTTTTCATGTAGGGCCTGGTTCCCTTGATGAGGAAATAAGACTTAATGAGTTTCAGCTGCTGGAAACCCACTGGTGTGCTCATTCCTATTGTGCTGTGGGAAGGTGTAAGGTAGCCTTAAAGACCCACTGCCACCTTATGGCAGTTGCTGAGAAGCAGCGTCTGTGGAGCCAATTCTGTACACACATCATGCTCGCTCTATTTCTCTGCTCCTCTTAACCAGGGATATTTGCATGGAGGCAGGAGCTTTGTTTTTACTGAGCTCATCTGCTCCTTCTGTTCCTTGCAGAAATTTGATAAAGTCAGCAGGATGGCTGGGAGAGCCGTCAACAGGCGCTGCTCCATAGGAGCTCATGATCTGGGGAGAGACACAAAGGCCTCGTGGAGCACTGATTCTCCTCCAGTGAAGAACTTGATGTTGTTTTCAAGTCAGTGCCTTAATCCTTAAAAGAAATAGGTGTGAGGTCAAAGAACAGGGCCACGCTGAACACGTGAGGCTGGTTGGCAGGATCTCCAGCGCCTGTTGCAGCAGGAGGAGGATGGAATGTGCACGGCCATTTTCCCAGCCTGCTGCTGGCAGGGCACTGCAGGATGGCTTTGCACTCACAAATGGGGCCACTGTCCCCAAATAAACCAATAAAACATTGTTCTGTGGAGCAGTGAGAGTGCTGGAAGCATGAGCCTGCTCTCTGTGCTGGGGGTAGAGAATGCTGGATTTAGGACCCTTCTCCAGCGAGGCTGTGTTTGTACTCTAGGAGCTCTTGATATGCCATAGCTGAATGAAGGGGAGAAATGGTGGATTTAAAGCTCCAAAATAGAAGGAGCTGTGGTTACTGTAAGTTAAAGCTGAAGGAATTTATAATTGGGAACTGTTAGGAATACAGTATGTTCTAAATTACAGCTGTCTGGCCAATATGCTGCTAAATAAAGTTCTAGGATTGCCCTGTAAATGAAATATTCAACGCATATTCTTATCAAAACATAGCAACATCTCCCAGAGAGCTCAATCTCAATAGCTATCCAAGAGGATCTTTTTTCTTTTCCTTTTTTTTCCTTTTCAGTGTATATGATTTACTCAGTGCAGCATCCTTGTTTTCTATTAAGTAAAAACAGTTTTCAGCTCTGCTGGGGAAAAGGGGGAGGAAAGGAGATGGCTTGGAAGCTTTGGGGGAATAAAACCAGGTCTTGAAAGATATGGAAAGTTCTGATTCCAAAAGATGCATTAATGACTGCCTGTTACTTCAAAGCTGTTACCTGAACCTGGAGGTGGACATTGAATGGTGATGAGGATGGATACCCAGTGTGTCCTGGGACATTCTGATTAAGAAATGTTGTATTTATCAGTTGAAGAGCAAAATGAGCTTTTGAATAGCTTGTGGTGAAGCTGGAGAATGGTTTGTAGCAGTGCAGAAACAATCAGGATTCCAGCAGAAATGCTCATCTCATACCCAAAGCCCCTTCAGCTTTTGGGATTACTTCCGAGGAGGCTGAAAGGGAGCATCAGATTTGATCAACTGGAGGGTCTGCAAGAAGAGGAGCCTGATGGAAAAAAAGGAAATAAGGAAAACCCTCTAATTTGCAGAGTTAAGTACTGTTCTTCCTATAAAAAGAAAAACTTCCCTTTGCTTCCCACTTGGGCTTCCCCTGCAAGAGAGCTGTGAAAATGCTGGACTTAATGGTGTCATTAAGCAAGAGTCCTGAGGAACCTGGTGTCCTTGGTGAAGGGAGGTGTTTGTGCTGCTCCCTTCCTCCTGAAAATGTGGGATTTCTGAAAGGGGTGTTTGAGCCTTCAATTAGAGAAGGGAGGCCGGAGAGATGTGTAGTGAAGACACCCTGTAATCTGTGGGGAGTGTTTGGGTGTTGGGCATGGTGGGAAGGCTGCTGGAGAGAGCTTGGGTTAAATAAAGGGCAAAGCTTCCCAGGGCACAGGCCTGTTCTCATCCTCCATCATCAGCAAAACCTCTTGCACAGCCAGCCTGGAAGAAGGACTGTGCCTGCTGGTGTGCAGCACCCGAGCCCTGCCAAGGGGGACAGGGGGGTCCTGGGCAGGAGGCACCTCTCCCACTGCCAATGGCTGTGCCCTGGAAGCTTCTTGCTCCTTTTGGATGACATAAATGTAAGGTTTCACTGACTGACACCCAGGCATCCCCTGTGGCAGAGATGCTGCTACGGCACCAATCGATCGCTTTACTCAAGTTGGTTGTTGAAACATCTGCAGTGCCCTGATGAGCTCTGCTTTTTCCTTTTTGTTTCTAAACAGTGTTTAGTGCTTTCAAAGGTGGCCATGAGATGTGAAAAGCATCTCTGGTAGCATCTGCTCTCAGTGTATATTTAACCTCAGCAGTGAAAACATGTCTGGTGTGGAGATGCAGTGGGGAGGCTGCGGCTGTGCCGCCGTTCTCCGGCGTTATTTTATCTTAGAAAGGGAATGTTGACTGTGGTGGATCATTGACACTGCCTTTGTTAATATCTTCGTTTCTATTTCTGGGCTTTTAATGAAAGCTTGGTAATTTCATGCTGCAAGGAAGGGCAGCACATCAACTGTTTTAAAGCCATCTTTGGTTTGAAATACAGTAATCTTTTGATGCAGTGGATAATGCAACTTCTGTCTGCATAGCCAGGGTTTGTTGCTTTTGTTTGGGGATTTTTGAATTTGTCTTTAAATGAGTTACCTCTACACCTCTCAGGGACTGAGAGAAAGGCCAGGAAAATCTCATTTTGTGTATATTAAAACTTAAGATTCACATCAAACGAAAACCCAGTGGGTGAAAGAGCGATCCTTTCTTTATACTGTCACCTCAAATAGTCCTTGCCTGTGAATTTCAATCATCTCGATTTAGCCTTGTGTGTTTTAACTGTTTAGTAGTGAAACTTCTCCAGCGTGTGGAGAGGAAAACAACATCCTCATAGCCGAGGGAGAACTGTAGCAGCTCTTTGCTGCTTTAATTATTGCAACTCTGCAAATGTGCCTGGCCACGGTGGTGAAAGCTGCTGGGACTGGAGGAAACGTGTCTTGTGGATGTTTCCAGCCTGGCAGGGCTGGCCATGGCTGTTGTGCTGGGCAGGGCAGACATCATCCCCGGCCTTCTCCAAACCTCCCTATGGATTTGGATGGCTTTTTCCTCCCTCCAGTGCAGGCTGCTCCCTGCCCTCGCCAGCTCACTGTCACACATTACACTCCAGTCTTCACTGGAGTTTCTACTCTTAAGGAGAAGTCTCTGAAGGAGGACGCTCTCTGGTGCTCCCCTCTTTTGGAAAGCTGTTTTTCCTTAGGCCAGGAGCACACGGGTGGTGCCACGGGGCCATGTCGGAGTTTCCTCTTCCTTCTGGCTTCTTCCCGAGGCTG